>NC_090384.1:73857297-74161880 GCF_036365525.1 Heterodontus francisci
TTTTTGCAGGACTAATTTATTGATACAGTTTTTTTGGAATTTTGATGGGGTTATTCCTCATTATTAAGTTGCTTTTTCCTCTTCTTTGGCTCTTCCCCATGTCATTCACCATTCACTAAAATATGTCTGACAGGCCCCTTATTGTTTAGAGTGCCCATCCATAAGAATCTATTAGGAGGTGCACAACAGATTGATTTTTCCTGTCTCTGTATGTTGAAACTTGGTAATCCCGATTTCCAGGTGGGGCATCTGTTCAAGTGACAAGAAATTAGTATCTGCTCAACCATTTATGTGACTGCATTGTGTCTATTTCTGGACTGATTAACATTCAGTGAGCGAATAATGCCTCTCATTGGTAGCTCCCCCATTAGTGGGTGGGGAATCATGTGCTTAAAGTTGCATATATCTTCAATATGTCTCAACATCATTGAGCAATCCTAAAATATTTCTGTTTCAAGTCATTCTAGCCACAAAACACATCAATTTTCTCAAAAGGTTACAGAAAAGTTGAAGCACGTGCACCAAAGAAGGCAGGCTCTTTTTAAGATTGATGGACAGTACATCTCAAGGTTAACAGTATAGGGTTGCCAACAACCTGGAATGTCCAGTGCTTCATTTATTGTAGTTGTCAGAAATGCCAGAAGAAATTTAATGACCTCTCTGGGTATAAAATCAAAGCATAACATTAAAAGCATAGAATCATTCAATGATACATCATAGAAGGAGGCTATTCACCCATGTCTATGTCGGCTCTTTGGTGGAGCTATCCTATTAGTCCCACTCCCCTGCTCTTTTCCCATAGCCCTGTAAATTATTTCCCTTCAAATATTTATCCAATTTGCTTTTGAAAGTTTCCATTGAATCTGCTTCCACCATCTTTTCAGGTGGTGCATTCCAAATCACGACAACTTACTGTGCTAAAAAAAAATGTTTCCTTATGTCTCCTCTGGTTCTTTTGCTGCTCACCTTAAACCTGTCAACACTGGTTACCAACCCTTTTGCTACTGGAAATAGTTTCTCCTTACTCTATCAAAAACATTCATGATTTTGAACACCTCTATCAAATCACTTCTTAATCTTATCTGCTCTAATGAGAACAAACCCAACTTCTCTTGTCTTTCCACACAACTGAAATTCCCCCATCCCTGGTACAATCCTTGTAAATCTCTTTTTTACCCTCTCTAAAGTCTTGACACCTTTCCTAAAGTGCGATGCCCAGAATTTAACATAATATTCCAACTGAGGCCTAATAGGTTTAGCATAACTTGCTTGTTTTTGTATGCTATGCCTTTATAATAAAGCCAATGCTCCCCTATTCATTTTAAAAGCCTTCTCAAATTGACCTTCCACATTCAAAGATTTGTGTACATATACCCCCAGATCTCTCTCTTCCTGCACCATTTTTAAATTATACCATTTGGTTTATATTGCCTCTCCTTATTCTTCCTCCCAAAATGTATCACTTCACACTTCTCTGCTTTAAATTGTATCTGCCATGTGTCTGCCCATTTTACCAGTCTGTCTATGTCCTCCTGGAATCTGTTACTATCCTCCTCATTGTTTACTACATTTCTGAGTTCTGTGTCATCCTCAAACTTTGAAACTATATTGTACACTTACATCTAGGTATTAATATATATCAAAAAAGAGCAGTGCTCCTGATACCAACCCCTGGGGAACACCACTGTTCTGAATAATTGCCTCTAAAAATTTTCCCACGCTGACGTTGGGCTATCAGGTTTACCCCTCTCCCCTTTTTAAAACAGGGATGTAACATTTTCAATATTCCAATGCTCTGGCAACACCCCCTTATCTAAGGAGGATTGAAAGATTGTGGCCCGGGCCTGCACAATTTCCACCTTTACTTCCCTCAGTAACCTACTATGCATTCCATCTGGCGTGGGTGATTTTTCTACTTAGTCTTTTCTCTCTTTATCTATTTTTATTCTATCTAATATCGCTGCTCCTTTATTCTATGCTGGCAGGACCCTCTTCTTTAGTGAAACCAGGTGCAAAGTACTCATTTAGTACCTTAAATTGTGCCCTCTGCCTCCACAAGATGATCTCCTTTTAAGTCCCTAATTGGCAACCCTTCCTTTCACTACCTTTTACTACTTATATGTTAATTGAAGAATTTTGGCTTTCCTTTGCCAGTAGCTGCTGATCTATTCTTATATTCACTCTTTGCTCCTCTTACTCCCTTTTCAGATCTCCTCTGTACTTTTTGTAATTAGCTTGATTCTCTACTGCAGTAGGATTCTTAGATTTGTTACAAGCCTCCTTTTTCTGCCTCATTTTAATCTCTATTTCTTTTGTCATCCAGGGACTGCTAGCTTTGGATGCTCTTCCTTTCCCTGTCATGGGACTGTGTCTATTCTGTGCCTGAACCATCTCCTCTTTAAAGACCTTCCGTTGTTCAATTGCTGTTTTAGCTACCAATTTTTGATTCCAATCCATCTGAGCCAGATCCCTTTCCAACTCACTGAAGTTAGCCCTCCTTTGGTTAAGTATTTTTATGTTTGATTATTCCATGTCCTTTCCATAACTATTCTAAATTTGATGATATTATGATCACTGCTCTCAAATGCTCCCACATACTTCATTTATCCCACTTAATTTCCCAGAACTAGATCTAGCACGGCTCCCTTCCTTAACAGTTGGAAACACGCTGATCAAGAAAGTTTTCTTGTGCACATTTTAGGAATTCCTCCCCCTCATTGATCTTTACACTGTTACTATCCCAGTCAATATTGGGGTAATTGAAGGCCCCATTATCACTACCCTAAAGTTTTTGCATCTTCCTGTAATTTACCTGTAAATGTTCTCCTCTATCTCCTACTTACTCTTTGATGACCTATTGTATACACTCAGGCACGTAATGGCTCCTCTATTCTTCCTTAATTCTGACCAAATAGATTCTATTTTGACCCCTCGACTGCATTTTCCTTCTCCAGTGCTATAATATTTTATTTTGTCAATACTGTCGCCCCTCCTCCTTCTTTTCATTATCTGGCCTGAATTTTATTCGCGCAGCGCAAATCATGACAGCGCACTTTGAAGTCGGCGGTCTTCAAGCATGGATACGCCATTGCCGAGCCCCAGCGATATTCCATGCGGGGGCTCATTTAAAAGGAGGGGGCGGAGCAGCTGCCACCAATGACGCAGAGGGCGTCCATCCCCAGCAACAGTGTCCAGCGCCACCGCACAGGCGCCGGTGCTATTTTTAAAGAGTTTCAAGCCCTTCAGGTTCAATCAAATTTTTAAAGGTGCCAGCACCCAGAAATTACAAATAAAATGTCAGAAACACTTTCAATCTCCTTTCCAACCTCCCCTCCCACCCCGACTGAGTTATCAATTAATAAAATAACCCATCCCCCTGAAAAAACAATTTGTAAAATTACGAACTTTCACCACATCCCAACTTCAGTACCTATGACTCTCAACCGCTTCCTACTATCTCCACACCCAATCAGAGTGTTTTCCCTGCTATCCCCCCCATACCCTGAAATTTTAACTCCTCTCCATTCCCCACCAGTGTCATGCCTCGGAACTCCAAATAGAGTTCTGAAGACACGCAAGTTGCGACTGGCAGCTGGAATATTAGCGTGAGATGGCCACCAGGACAATGTAAGTTAATTTTCATTTATTTTATTTCATTTTAATATTTAATTGAAAGCCTCACCGCTCGGCGATGGAGCGTACGCTCACAACGAGGCCTCGCCACTGCAAATAAAATGCGGCAGACCCTTCTCGAAGAATTTTCCGGGTCCCCCGCCACGACACCTGACACCAGAGGCCTCATAAAATTCAGCCCCTATCAGTCCTGAAAACCTAGTTCCCAGGAATATTAAGTTGCCAATCCACCCCCTCCTTTGAGCTAGGTGTCTGTTATTTCCACTATCATGGTACCATGTGGTGACTTGCAACTCACCAACCTTATTTAACATACTCCATGCATTTACGCACATACACACAAAAATCCATCTGAGACTGTGTTATATTTGTCCACTTTCTGATCCCTCCTATTTCTGAACTATTCTTTACTCTTAGTGCTATTTGTCTCTCCCAGTCCTCTGTGCACCTTGTTTCTTCCCTCTAATGTTTCATCTTGATGACTGCCCCCTGCTAAATTAGTTTAAATCTTACCCACAGCAATAAATAAAATTTCAATGAGGACATTGGTCGGAGCTTTGTTGAAGTGTAACCTGTTCACCTTGAACAGGTCTGTCCTGCCTCAGAACTAGTCCATGTGCCCCAGGAATCTGAAGTCCTCCGTCCTGCACCATTTCTCCAACTAAGAAATTAACCTGTTCTTATCCTATGATGCCTACATTTACTAGTGCGTTGCACTGGGAGTCTTTTGGGCCTCCTTATCTCGAGAGACAATGGGTACGCGCCTGGAGGTGGTCAGTGGTTTGTGAAGCAGCGCCTGGAGTGGCTATAAAGGCCAATTCTGGAGTGACAGGCTCTTCCACAGGTGCTGCAGAGAAATTTGTTTGTTGGGGCTGTTGCACAGTTGGCTCTCCCCTTGCGCCTCTGTCTTTTTTCCTGCCAACTACTAAGTCTCTTCGACTCGCCACAATTTAGCCCTGTCTTTATGGCTGCCCGCCAGCTCTGGCGAATGCTGGCAACTGACTCCCACGACTTGTGATCAATGTCACACGATTTCATGTCGCGTTTGCAGACGTCTTTATAACGGAGACATGGACGGCCGGTGGGTCTGATACCAGTGGCGAGCTCGCTGTACAATGTGTCTTTGGGGATCCTGCCATCTTCCATGCGGCTCACTGGGAGTAATCCAGAGATTACTACCTTTGAGAGCCTGCTCTTTAATTTCCTCCAAACTCCTGAAATTCTGTCTACAGGACCTTAATTGTTTTCCTTCCTATGTCGTTGATTTCCATATGGATCATCACTTACAGCTGTTCCCCTTTCCCCCTGAAAATCTTCTGCATGCTTACATCAATGGTGTGTGCTATATATTAGAATTAGAATTAGAATTAGAATTAGAACATTACAGCGCAGTACAGGCCCTTCGGCCCTCGATGTTGCGCCGACCTGTGAAACCATCTGACCTACACTATTCCATTTTCATCCATATGTCTATCCAATGACCACTTAAATGCCCTTAAAGTTGGCGAGTCTACTACTGTTGCAGGCAGGGCGTTCCACGCCCCTACTACTCTCTGCGTAAAGAAACTACCTCTGACATCTGTCCTATATCTTTCACCCCTCAACTTAAAGCTATGTCCCCTCGTGTTTGCCATCATCATCCGAGGAAAAAGACTCTCACTATCCACCCTATCTAACCCTCTGATTATCTTGTATGTCTCTATTAAGTCACCTCTCCTCCTCCTTCTCTATAACGAAAACAACCCCAAGTCCCTCAGCCTTTCCTCGTAAGACCTTCCCTCCATACCAGGCAACATCCTAGTAAATCTCCTCTGCACCCTTTCCAAAGCTTCCACATCCTTCCTATAATGCGGTGACCAGAACTGCACGCAATACTCAAGGTGCGGCCTCACCAGAGTTTTGTACAGCTGCATCATGACCTCGTGGCTCCGAAACTCGATCCCCCTACTAATAAAAGCTAACACACCATATGCCTTCTTAACAGCCCTAATAACCTGGGTAGCAACTTTCAGGGATTTATGTACCTGGACACCAAGATCTCTCTGCTCATCTACACGACCAAGAATCTTCCCATTAGCCCAGTACTCTGCATTGCTGTTACTCCTTCCAAAGTGAATCACCTCACACTTCTCCGCATTAAACTCCATTTGCCATCTCTCAGCCCAGCTCTGCAGCCTATCTATGTCCCTCTGTACCCTACAACATCCTTCGACACTATCCACAACTCCCCCGACCTTCGTGTCATCCGCAAATTTACTAACCCACCCTTCTACACCCTCATCCAGGTCATTTATAAAAATGACAAACAGCAGTGGCACCAAAACAGAACCTTGCGGTACACCACTAGTAACTAAACTCCAGGATGAACATTTGCCATCAACCACCACCCTCTGTCTTCTTTCAGCTAGCCAATTTCTGATCCAAAGCTCTAAATCACCTTCAACCCCATACTTCCGTATTTTCTGAAATAGCCTACCGTGGGGAACCTTATCAAATGCCTTACTGAAATCCATATACACCACATCCACGGCTTTACCCTCATCCACCTGTTTGGTCACCTTCTCGAAAAACTCAATAAGGTTTGTGAGGCACAACCTACCTTTCACAAAACCGTGCTGACTATCGCAAATGAACTTATTCTTTTCAAGATGATTATAAATCCTATCTCTTATAACCTTTTCCAACATTTTACCCACAACCGAAGTAAGGCTCACAGGTCTATAATTACCAGGGCTGTCTCTACTCCCCTTCTTGTACAAGGGGACAACATTTGCTATCCTCCAGTCTTCCGGCACTACTCCTGTCGACAATGACGACATAAAGATCAACAACAACGGCTCTGCAATCTCCTCCCTGGCTTCCCAGAGAATCCTAGGATAAATCCCATCTGGCCCAGGGGACTTATCTATTTACACACTTTCCAAAATTGCTAACACCTCCTCCTTGTGAATCTCAATCCCATCTAGCCTAGTAGGCTGTATCTCAGTAATCTCCTTGATAACGTTTTCTTTCTCGACTGTAAATACTGACGAAAAATATTCATTTAACGCTTCCCCTATCTCCTCTGATTCCACACACAACTTCCCACTACTATCCTTGATTGGCCCTATTCTAACTCTCGTCATTCTTTTATTCCTAATATACCTATAGAAAGCCTTAGGGTTTTCTTTCATCCTATCCGCCAATGACTTCTCGTGTCCTCTCCTTGCTCTTCTTAGCCCTCCCTTTAGATCCTTCCTGGCGAGCTTGTAACTCTCAAGCGCCCTAACTGAGCCTTCACGTCTCATCCTAACATAAGCCGCCTTCTTCCTCTTGACAAGTGCTTCAACTTCTTTAGTAAACCACGGCTCCCTCGCTCGACAACTTCCTCCCTGCCTGACAGGTACATACTTATCAAGGACACGCATTAGCTGCTCCTTGAATAAGCTCCACATATAGGTGGACCTAGAGTTTCTTGCCCCTCAAACAAACTTACAGTCCTTTCAATTCTTACTGCCAATGGTCCTTAGGCAATAGGGTATACTTCCCACATAACTACTCCTTGCCTTATAGCCTTAAATGCATTTCCCTCAAATAAGTCATTCATGTAGTGTGGGGACATATATATGTAGTCACTATTCGGCTGTACAGTGGCATAGGGTATCTCTGTACAATTTGTTAATTTGTATTTGTCATTTCTTCTACTCTGCTTGCAGAAGAAGACAATATATAATAAGAAGAAATGCCCTTCAATATATATCCTCTCACACCCTTTGAGGAGAGGCTGGGAATGCTATGAGGAAGCAGAAGATGGGAAAGTAGGAGACCTGGCTCCTGTTCTTGTTTGGCACTAACTTTCTCCTCTTTATTCTCTATTTATTTATTTACTCATTTACTGTTCCCAAAACATGTACCATTGTAACAATTCTACTGCATGTCTGAAGGGTTCTCATAAGGATCCTCATAACCTCTTTCCCCAGGTGTATAGGCTGATAAACAGTCACAACATGTAGTGTCATCCAATCTAATCATCAAAAGCAATAGCTCAAGTAAATCCATTTCAGCGGATTGTCAGAATGAGGCAGAAGCGGTGCACTGGATGATGAACAGAACAAAAATAAAATAAATAAAATAAAATAAAAAAGATGATGGCAGAGATGGAGCAGAGCCTGCTGTCTAGAGGGCCAGCTTACATTGAGCCTCAGCTTCACTCCACCTCCTTCCCCTCACACTCACACACTCACCATGATTACAACTCTCACTTCCCCTCACCTTACATCTTCATACATACACTGCACACCAACTATACAAACAGGTCAGGTAGTTTGAAGTGTCCTCAGTTGAAGATCACAGCCTTGCACCTATCAAGCTGTAGCCACCATGGAAACACATTGTGAACAAGCACAGAAGACAGACACTGAGGGGGTTATTTTAGCCAAAGTCTGAAAACAGGCGCTAAATGGCTGCAGTATTAATAAGGCGAGCCTATTTGAAAGTCTGGATTTAACACACAGTTTTGGTCCTGATTGCTGATTACCATAACTTAAACTTACCTGGAGGTGCTAAACAGATACCTGCAGGTTTGGCACTCAGGTGCTGATTGGACATCATTTTCTTGGAACATATGTGAGCTTCATGCACTCACTTTCATTGAAGGTGTGGAGCACACTAGCTGGCACACAGCAGCACATTGCAGGGACTGAGTGAGAGGGTGCACTGATTCTCGAATGCAGCATTGGAAGTCCTGGTGGAGGAGGTCCAGAGGAGGAAGGATGTCCTATGCCTCACCTTCCGTGCCCTCCTGTCCTTCTCTCCTACAGCTGCCAGTGATGCTCTGGCTGGTCTCATGTCCTCCTCCCATTCCTCATCCAGACTATGGGAGTCCCTTAGCAAGAGGCCCATGACCAAACTTTCCCTTCTCCTGGTGACTTCCATCAGGTGTCCAATAAGGTGGAGTAGCAGAGCACTCACTCTTTTTAGGTGAAGTTCTCAGAGAATTTTCATAACAAATCTCATTGAAACATAAAAAATTCTTAAGAGGCTTGAAAGGGTTGATGCTGGGATGATGTGTCTTCTGGCTGGAGAGTCTAGAACCAGGAGTCTCAGAATAAGGGGTCAGCCATTTAGGAATCAGATAAGGAGAACTTCCTTCACTCAAATGGTTGCAAACCTTTGAAATTCTCTACTGCAGAGAGCTGTAGATGCTCAGTTGTTGAGTATAGTCAAGTCAGAGGTTGACATATTTTTGGTTATGAAGGAAATCAAAGGATCTGGGGATAGGGTGGGGAAGTGCAGTTAAGGTAGCAGATCAGCCATGATCTTATTGAATGGGGGGGGGGAAGGCTCCAGGGGCCGAATGACCTACTCCTGCTCTTATTTATTTTCTTAAATATTGAAGAGTGTTGGTGAGGTCTTGACAAAGTGTCTCAGAAAGTCTCCCAATGTGTTTCAGAGGCCCTCTTTACAGATCCAGCAGCAGGTGAACATAAAATGGTGAGTAGTGCTTGAAACCACATCATTGCCTTATTTACCCCCAAACTATTAGCCAGGGCATTAGGACAAGCACGAGCCATCAAAATACCATGCAGTCTTCTTAATAAGCACTAGCAGGCATTTTAAGTGACAATCAGCCCCTTAAAGAGCCTCAGGGTTCAACACTTTTCTCAAGACGATGTCTTGTACGGAATACAGGCTAAACGGGTACTTCAGCTCAAGATCCCACCTTGGCCACCTCAGAGGATCTTTAGTGCCTGAATGCGCTGCTGAAAATCAGCCCTAAGAGCTTGCACAAGGGTGATTCTTAATTATTTCTGTTAACCATTAGATATAGATAGAATTGAGTTTTTTGATGAATTTATTTTTTCTTCTGAGGGCAAGACTTACAAGGCTGGAGTAAAGGAAGGCAATCACACAGTGGCAGTAGGAACGGTGATAAGAATTGTGGAATTGTTGGTGTATTGGGGATGGGAGGGATGGTCAAATGATGTGCTCCTGAATTAGCTGCTCAGGCCG
Organism: Heterodontus francisci; assembly: GCF_036365525.1. NCBI lineage: Eukaryota > Metazoa > Chordata > Chondrichthyes > Heterodontiformes > Heterodontidae > Heterodontus > Heterodontus francisci. The sequence goes on from NC_090384.1 coordinate 73,866,922, forward strand.
TTAGAGGCATTGGTGGTCGATGTTGCTCCTGCATTTCCTCCTATTCACACCCCTCCTTCTCCTCTTGCACTTCTTGCTGCCCAGGTGATGGTAAGGGCTGGTCTGTCATGATGGTTAGGTTATGGAGCATGAGGCAGATGCCCACAAATCTGGATAGTCGTCCATCATATTGGATGCTTACGTGCTGATTTTCCACTTCTAGAACAGGCATATTGTCAATGAATTGCTAGGCAGCTAATTCATTTAAAATATATAGGTTTATAAGATAAGGCAAAGAATCCCTCTGAAGTACATAAGACTGTTTTTGGGACCACTGTTCGAAACAAATCAGAGGCTGCTTACTTAAACACCTGCTAGCATCTAATAGTGTATTTCAGGGACATTTTGTCACATTTTAAAGTTTCAAATATAGTCAATTTATTTTTTATGATCAAAGTCCCTTTCCCGCAGTAATTAAATCCTACAGAAACTGATTATATGTACCAAAACATTAGTAGCCAATTTCGACATGTTTATTATTTCACATTATCCACCCACCCTCAATCACACACATTTGTTCAGGACTGTGCCTGCCCAAAAAGATGTCATCTCAGTAATTTGTCAGGTCTCTAATTACTTGTAGAGTGAGAATTTCACATCAATAAAAAAGAAAAAAAAATTCAGCTATCACAATGCCAGAATGTTAAACATCTCAGCAACACCATCCCTAACGACTCTGTTACATCAAAATGTCTTTTAAATCTTGAAATCAATTTAATATCATAAAATTCTGGCATGAACCTGTTGATCTTGGAGATGATTACCACATTTCTCTGCAGTGAATATGGTACATTCGCACAACTCCTACAGCAGCAATGACAGCAGCATATTTTACAAATAGAATCAATTTGCAAAATTCCCTCATTGCAATTGTCAATAGGGCACTGTAGTGAGTGCTAGTGGCTCGAAGATTCATAGAATGGCTCCATCATTGTAATTGCCAGGGAGTGCCTGTCCATGACCTTTGCTCCTGACTCCACCAAAGTATCCAATTTAAATGCTAGTAGTGGACCCCTGTGTCCCTATGGACTCTGTATTCTTTGTGGGAGATGAATTTTTACTGCACTGGTACATATTGGTTTAACATACTGTCAATGATTCATTCTGCAATACAGAACGCAAAATAAACCCTCTACTCTTCGAGCTCAGCATACTTTCAGGATGAATAACTTTCAGAAATGCTCTCGAAAATGTATTATTAGAAATAATCTAATGTATCAAAAGACTTTAACTAATCAAAATGACACCATTTTGGCTTTAATTTTTAATTCAGTACAGCGTAGTCTTTCCTTTGCAACCATTGAAGTGAAATGAGGTACAGGAATCTGACATTTTTAGAACACATTTTCTAACCCAAGATTAAATTAATTAATCCTGTCATTCGTTATGAAGTTTTTTTTTGTAACTATAAATCAAACACTAAACTGTGTGCTTGTGGTATTAATACCTCTGATTTAGTGATTGGAAAAACTCAATGGCCTGGATTTTGCGATAATAATGACAGGGAAACTGTCAACATTCATTGTCATTATTCCTCTGAAACTGACAGCAACTTCTGGAGTTCATACATGTGGAGTTAAGAGCAGAAATCCAAGAGTTGTTGTTAGTGATGCTATGTTTCTCCATAGAGTGCACTGTTCAAGTCCCCGCAGACTGCAATCAATTAGAAATCACTGAACTGCTGAAAATGTTTTCTTTTGCACAGGAGCATGTTCCACCATTCAATGTGATCATGGCTGATCTATGACCTAAGTCCATATATTTGGCTTTGCCTCTTCTCCCTTAATACCTTCAGTTAATAAAAAACCATCAATCACAGTTTTAAAATTAATGATTGATATAGCATCAATTACCATTTGCAGAGGAAAGTTCCAAACTTCTACCACCCTTTGTGTCAAGAATTGTTTCCTAATTTCACTCCTGAAAGGCCTGGCTCTGATTTTTAGACTATGCCCCATAGTTCTAGACTCCCTAGCCAGCGGAAATAGTTTCTGTTTCTCAACCCTATCTGTTTCACTTAATATCTTGAAAACTTTGATCAAATCACCCCCTTACTGCCTAAATTCCAGGGACTACAATCCTTGTTTATGTAATCTCTTCTCGTAATTTAATCCTTGGAGTCCAGTTATCATTCTGGAAAATCTACTTTGCACTCCCTCCAAGGCCAAAATATCTTTCCTAAGGTGTGATGCCCAGTGCTGCTCACAATTCTCCAGGTGTGCCTGAATCAGAGTTTGTATAGCTGAAGCGTGACTTTTACACCCTTGTATTCTAGTCCTTTAATATAAAGGCTAGCATTCTATTAGCCTTTTCAGTTATTCTTTGTACCTGTTCATGATGTTTCCCCTGGTTGGGGACTCTAGAACCAGGGGACACAATTTCAAAATAAGGGGGAAGCCACTTAGGACAGAGATGAGGAGAAATTTCTTTACTCAGAGTGTTGTGAATCTTTGGAATTCTCTACCCAGAGGGCTGTGGAAGCTCAATCACTGAGAATGTTTAAAGTAGAGATTGACAGATTTATAAATACCAATGACATAAGGGGATATGAGGATAGTGTGGGAAAAAGACATTGAAGTGGATGATCAGCCATGACCGTATTGAATGGCAGGGCAGGCTCAATGGACTGAATGGCCTACTCCTGTTCCTATGTTCCAATACATTTTAATGATCTAAGTACCCTGGACCTCCGCTGCCTCTAGCTTTTCACCAGTTAAAAACGAACCTGTTCTATCCTTTTTAAGTCTAAAGTGGATGACCTTGCATTTCCCTAAATTGCAATCCATTTGCCACATTGTTGTACATTCACTTAATCTATCAATATTTCTTTGTAACTTTATGCTTCTGTCTACACTGTTTACAATGCCACCTATCTTTGTGTTATCAGCAAATTGGGATATGTGACTTTCTATTCTATCATTAATAAATATGCTGGATGGTTAAGGCCCCAATGCAAATCCTTGCAGGACACCACGAGCCACATCCTGCCAATTAGTGTACCTGCTCATTATCCCAACTCCATGCCTCCTGCTGCTCAACCAATTTCCTAACCAGGTCAATAATTTGCCTTCAATTCCATTAGTTTCAACTTTAGCTAACAGTCTCTTATGAGGGATTTTATCAAATGCCTTCTGGAAGTTCATATAAATAACATCCATAGACATTCCCCTGTCCACTACTTTAGTCACCTGTTCAAAAAATGTAATCAGGGTCATCAGGCATGAACTAACCTTTACAAATCCATGCTGTTTCCCTCTGATCAGCGGAAAATCAGTCATCCTATTCTTAATTATGGATTCCATTAATTTATCAACAACAATTAGGCTAACTGGTCTATAATTCCCTGGTTTCCCTCTCTCAAATGTCTTAACTAGTGGAGTGACTTGCACAATTTTCTAAGGAAGAGTTCTCAATTCAGGAGAACTTTGGAAGGTTATAGTTAGGGCATCTGCAATATTCTCACCTACTTCCTTTAAAACCCTGGGATGGAAACCATCTGGTTCTGGGAATTTGTCACTCTTTGGTGCCAATATTCTCTTAATAACTGTTATTTTTCTTATATTAGTTTTGGTAAGATCCTGTCCCTGGTTCAATATTAGTTTTCTAGGGATGTCCAGCATGCTGACCTCTTCCTCAACTATAAGTGCTGATGCATAGTAATTTTTCAACATGTCCACCATTTCTTAATTTTCATTGATAATGTCACTGTTAATAGTTTTCAAGGGGCTGGAACTGATCCTGACTACCCTCTTTTCTCTAATTGTAATTTTTTTTGTGTTGAAATATGATATTCCTTGCAAGTTTCTTTTTATACACCCTTTTTGTAGCTCTTGCCATCCGTTTTGCCACCCTTTTTTTGTATTCTTCCCATTCACCAGGATCTGTGCGACCTTTTGCGATTTTTTTTCTGCTTTTTCTTTTAGTTTTTTGTTGTCCCTTACCTCTTTGGTTGTCAATGGCTCTTTTTTTGGCAAATGGAGGTCTAGCCTCTTAGAAAAAATGACATACATTTACATAGCAACTTTCACAACCATCAGATGTCTCAAAATGCTTTACAGCCAAGAAGTACTTTTGAAGAGTAGTCACTGTTGTAAAATAGGAAATGCGGCAGCCAATTTGCACACAGCAAATACCCACAAGCAGCGATGTGATAAAGACCAAACAATCTGTTTTTGTGATGTTGATTGAGGGATAACTCCCCTACTGTTCTTCAAAGTAGTTCTATGGGATCTTTTACATTTATCCAAGTAGGCAGATGGAGCCTCAGTTTAATGTCTCATTCAAAGGACAGTACCTCTGACAGTACAGCACTCCCTCAATATTGCACTTGAATGTTAACCTTGATTTTTGTGCTCAAGCCTTGGAGTGGGACTTGAACCTAAAACCATAGGCAAGAATGCAACCAACTGAGCTACAGCTAGTGCTCACTTTTTTTATATTCGTTCATGGGATGTGGGCATCGCTGGCGAGGCCAGCATTAATTGACAATCCCTAATTGCCCTTGAGAAGGTGGTGGTGAGCTGCTTTCTTGAACCACTGCAGTCCCCGGGTGTAGGTGCACCCACAGTACCATTAGGAAGGGATTTCCATGATTTTTGACCCAGCGACTGAAGAAACGGCGATATAGTTCCAAGTCAGGATGATGTGTGGCTTGGAGGGGAACTTGCAGGTGGTGTTGTTCCCATGTAACTGCTGCTCTTGTCCTTCTAGGTGGTAGAGGTCACGAGTTTGGAAGGTGCTATCGAAGGAACCTAGGTGAGTTGCTGCAGTGCATCTTGTATATGATTCACACTACTGCCACTGGGTGTCAGTGGTGCTGGGAGTGAATGTTGAAGGTGGTGAATGGGATGCCAATCAAGCGGGCTGCTTTGTCCTGGATGGTGTCGAGCTTCTTGAGTGTTGTTGGTGCTGCACCCATCCAGGCAAGTGGAGAATATTCCATCAGACTCCTGACGCGCCTTGTAGGTGGTGGACAGGCTTTGGGGAGTCAGGGGGTGAGTTACTCGCTACAGAATTTCCAGCCTCTGACCTGCTTTTGTAGCCGCAGCATTTATGTGGCTAGTCCAGTTCAGTTTCTGGTTAATGGTGACGCCCAGGATGTTGATAGTGAGGGATTCTGCAATGGTAATGCCATTGTCATACTTAAGGGTATAAACTTCTCTGTATCACATGAAATTCTTTTTTGAATGCCTTCCACAAATCTTCTGCAATTTTACCCATTAATAGATGTGCCTAGTTTACTGTGGACAGTCTCTGTCTCATTCCATTGAAGTCAGCCTACCCAAAATGAGAATCTTAGTAGCTGTTTCATGTTTCACCCTTTGAAACAATATGCTGAGCTCGAACATGTTATGATCATTTTTAGATAAATGTTTATGCACCGTTATGTTGTTAATTAAATCTGGCTCATTACTCATTACCAATTCTGATATGGAATGCCCCCTTGTTGGCTCTAGTACATACTGCTGCAGAAAACTATCCCAGACATACTCAAGAAATTTACTGTTTTTCTGACGTGTTAGTCTGCTTATCCCAATCCAGATGAATTTTTAAATCCCCCATTAAAATCACTCTGCATTTTTCTACATGGCTGTCCAATCTCTACCTTTATACAATCTATCACTTCACAGCTACTACCAGAGGTGTGACACACAACTCCCACTACAGCTTAGATCATTTTCTATGTCTTAATTCTATCCATATATTCTGCAATGCCTGCTCACCTCTCATTATATCTGCTCTTATTAACAAAGTGATTTCAATCACTTAATCAAGAATGTTACTCCTTCTCATCTACCATTTTCACTATCTTTCCTGCAGATCTTATAACTTTGCATATTTAGTTCAGGGTCCTGACAGTCATGCAGCCATATCTCAGTAATGGCTACCATTTTATACCATTCAAGTTGACTTTGTGCCTGAAATTCATTCTTTTTGTTCCTTATACTCCCTGTGCTTGTTTAAAGAATGTTTAAAGAATAAAGAACACCTTAAACTGTCCTGTGCTAATGTTTTACTCACATGTTTCGTATTTCTACCTCCTGGTTTAATTACTTTACATCTTTTAGTTTTCACTTTACCTGTAATGCCCAAAGCACAATTTCTAACTGATACTCTTACTTTCTTCCTTTTTGTTTGCTTTCAAACTATTATTTATATTACCTTTATACCTGAGCACCCCCTCCCCCACCCCCACAACCCATTTACTAGTTTAAAGTTCTTATGACCACCCTTCCGCTAGGACCCTGGTCCCAGCCTGATTCAGGTGGAGCCCATCCTAACAGTACCATTCCTTCCTGTCCCAGTACTGGTGACAGTGCTCCATAAAATGGAACCACTCCTTCCCATACAACACATTCAGTCACCTTGTTCTCCCTAATCTGATTATCTTTAATTTAATTTGTATGTGGTTCAGCTCATAATCCAGGGATTATAACCCTTGAGGTCCTGTTCTTTAATTTAGCACTGGACAAAAATTTTAAATACTGACACCCTCGAGCTTCCTCAATAGCTTACACTGTTAGTCTTGCCGTAAAAAAAACCCTTGAGAAAATTACAGCTTGTTGAATGAGGTGCAACTGGGTTTTCAATGGTGCACTAACTTCATAATTACTGCAGAACAAGCTTATTGGCCCTGAAAAATAAATTTTATATTTATGGAATGTCATTTTTACATTATGATAAAAAAAATCACATTTTTAAAATAATTCTTTTTTACAAAAGTTTGTTTATGATATTTCAGCTTCTATGTTCCGTGTGTATGTCCCAATTGTTTATTTCTCTCTATGCAAAAGTTTAATTCAAAGCGAATCATTCAGTGCATTTTACATTGGCTGCGTTTGCTGACAACGTATCCACTACGTGGCGCAGTACTAGCAGATGCGCAAATGCAGCCGCATCCACTGAAACATCACTGTTTGCGACATCTCAGGCAGCTTCCAGTAATAAAAATGGCGCTGTTCAATTTATCACAAAAAACAAATTCAACTCAAAAATCCCCTTAATGGTTGCCATCGCCGCCTCCATTCCATCCCCAACAGTTCCCCGCTCCCTCCTGCCATTGCGTTTCTCTTCGCTGCTCCCTCCTGCACCCATCTTCTCGCTGCTCGCTTCCCGCTTCCTCACCGCTCCACCCACCCCAGCTACTCACTCCAAGCCACACCACTTCCCTCCTCTTGGCCACTCGCTCCCATGCCGCCCCGTCTTCGGGCGGCGCAACGGGGAACGATCGGCCGAGGCAAGGGGGGGATCAGCGGCGAGGCCTGGAGTGAGTGGCTGAGTGGGGGAAGTGGCGGCCGAGGGGGGAAGTGGCAGCCGAGGGGGGAAGCGGCCGGGGCTGGGGGGAGCAAGTGGCTGAGGGAAGGCAGCGGCGTGGCGGGGAGCAAGCAGTCGAGCGGGGGGGGAAGCGGCGATTGAAGCAGGGATCGTGGGAGGGAGCGGGGTACTTTTCAGGTTAATTGAGACAGCTATTGAGGGGTAATGTCATCATTGCGTGGTGACATTATGCGCGCATTCATACTGTCAAGCTGGCAAATGTTCACACGCACTGTTGACATCCGCTGTGCATGCACTTCCCGGTTTACTCTCAGTGAGAATACTTCAAGTTGTTTGGCTGCTTATCAGATTCAAACTAGCATCAGGAAAGAGGAAATCTGTGCCATAGAGAGCACTCGATCATTGTGGCCAGCTTTCTTCGAGGTTCGCAACAAGAACTGTCACCTTGCCACTGACCGTGTAATCCAGGGTTCCAGGTTAAGTGCATGCACATGTCACTCAGAATGGGGCTGGATTTTGTTCCCAGCCCGACATTGGGTACCTTGGCGGGTGTGAAGGCAGGGTGCAGAAAATCGGAGCGGCTGCCACGGAACCCGACGCCGGGATTGTCGCATTGTCGGGCCCGATCTTCCCAGCGGCAGTGAATCTCCGAGGCAACCCCTCCGCCGCTCTGCGATGGGACCCGACTCAGCATATTTAAATAACACATTTGCATGAATTAAAATATAAACCACAGTGATCTTCCCTTCAGTTCCCGATCCTCAGTGCGATGAGCGGCACTCATGTGCCTTCACTTTCCCGTCCAAGGAAAGCTGACACCACCGAGGTGAGGAAGGGGTAAACTCTGCACTCTGATAGGTGGGTGTGGGGTGGGGAAGGGGTGAACTTTGCACTCTGATGGGTGGGGGGGAAGAGATGAACTCTGCATGACAATGTACTGTTTGCATGGCTGGCAACCTTTTAAAAATGGTGGCAGCGCCTGCTCCTTCAACAGGTGACGCTGTGAATGGCGTCGCCAAGACTGCCACCACCACATGATTTGGGGGGGGAGGGCAGCTACTATGACTATGTAAAATGGCTGCCCACTGTGTAATCATGTCGACGTGGCGGCGCGGGTCTCATGGGGGATGGCTGCCATGTTCCCAGCCCAATAAGTGGAGAGAACAGACAATTAAATACTTCGTTTGAGCCTTCTTCAGAACTGAAAAATATGAGAGCAACGGGTATTTAATACAATCAAAAAAAGCGGAGGGGGATAAAGATATATATATGGCTGTAGGTCATCTACATCCCTCCCTATTAGACTATCAGGATTGGATAAATTCACCATACTATAAGACATCCTAAAGCCTCTCCCTTCAAGCTAGTAATGGTAGCTATGCTACTTTAATTTTCTCTGTGAGGAAGCTTATGTGAATAAGCTTTATTTAATTGAAAAATGAGAGTACATGATGTGGAAATGATTCATATGTTGCAGTGCTGTTGTTTACTATTCTGCAACACAAATGGTACAAATGCAATAATTGTCTGTCATAAATGAGTTAACTGTCCTTATTGTTTAAGAAAAGCATAGTTCAAAACCAGCATTAAACTGTTTGGTTGTATATTACATTGCCATGGTTATTGTATCAGCTTCAATGGAGTCGTTGCCTGAACATTGCCCATTTCATAATTTGATTCATCCATACAAAAAAATGAACCTTATTGTACTGAATGTTATCAAGGAATGGCATAAAGTTGAAGAAATATTTTTGTGCATCTTGTCACCAAACAACGATGTGAATGCTAAAAAATTGAAGCTATCATTTAAAGCCATTACAACATTTTATTGCTGAGCTTTGCACACAAATTGGCTGCTTTTCTTTGACTTTTATGTGTCAACATGATGATCAATAAGGTATAATGATTTGTTTGGCATTAATAAAAAGATCAATTCTTTCATGCTGTACTAAAATGACAGTAAATGCACAGAGACTCAGGTAGAAACTGGTCCTTGTTGCTCCAGTTTTCTGGATGGAAAATTAAGGGAAAATGCACCAATTTCACGGAACTATGAACCATGTCTCAAGGACTCTTGATATACATCCGGCCCAATATTGAGTAGGCTGGTTCTTCAGGCATCCCTTGAAGCCATCTAAAACAGTTTTTAGGCCCCTTGCATATGTTGATAAGAGGTCTCCTACCTGTTTAAGGAGTCCTCTGCCAAGTTCAGCTGCCCTGAATGGAGCAGGTGCTAAGTGTGCTTCATTCAGGTTTTTCTTTCACAGATGCGATCTAACAAATGACCATCACCAAAAAGGTAAATAATTTTTTTTGTTTTACAACCTGTTGCAGAGCCAAGAGGATCAGCGTTGCTGCTCCCAGTTCTACAACACCCCTAAGGGCGGTTCGAGGACCACGATTGGCTCTCTCCCATTGTCCACCATCCCCACCTTCCTGGAACTTACGTGAAGGCACTGCCAGTGAGGCAGATGGCTCATTATTGAAAGGAGGCCTAATTTATGAGGAGCCTCAGTCCTCCTAGTTCAGGCACACACTATCTGTGAACTGTGGCTATGTTCCTGAAAATAGACCATAAATAATTTCTATCCTAGTCTACTATGAATATTGCACTCTTACACAGTATAAACTGCTGTTTCCTATCAAAACATTTTGGACCATATCTGTACAGTCATTTAAGAAATACTTGTTTTGAAAAGAGGTTGACATATAAACTGTAAATTAAGTTCCCACTCCTGTTTTCTGCCCGCAGCTGACCGGTTCTATTTAAATGAGCCTAGCCCTGAAATGGCTCCAGACTGTTCACCTCAAACTTACGAGCTGCTGGCTTGCTGTGCCAGTGAACTTCCAAAAAGTTAACATCAACATCACCGTCTCAAGTTATCCACTGTTTATTGGTGATGTCAGGCTATCATTGGCTTAGAAACAAAAGTAGAAAGTGACCCATGAGAATAGATTAATCCAACCCAAATAGATGAAACATCCTCTTACGGCTAGGCGCAACCTAGCTCAGATTCAGATTTAGATACTATCCTTTAAGGAAGGTGATGGATGTTAAAATGGTTTAGGTATGCTTTACACATTGTTCATTATATCATGAGACTCAGTCATCCACTCCAAACTAATACCATGGCCGGAATTTTACGCTGGCCGTAAATGTCGGTGCCGATCCCGCTCCCGCCCAGCCCAGGGATCCGTCCCGTATTTTACAGATCCCCAGGCTTTAATTGGCCCGAGGCGGGACTTCCACCCACTTGAGGGAGGAGGTCCCGCCTCAGTGAGCTGCCGGCCAATCAGCGGGCCGGCAGCTCTTAGTCTCAGCAGCGCCACCGGGAGTGGTGGCCACTGCTGAGACTGCAGCCCAGCCGACCCAGGAGGACGCAATGGAACCGGGACAGAAGGTAAGTTTGGGCAGCCTCACCGGGGAATCGGTCGTGCCCTGGTGAGGCTAAGGTGGTCGTTTGGGGGGAGGGGGACGTCCTGGTTCCCGGGGTTGGGGTGGGAGGTGGGAGCAGCCCTCAATCGGGCACCCTGTGCCCAATTGCCAGGCAACCCCCCGGGGTGCGGAAAGGCCGGCAGCTGTAGCTGGGCGGCCTTTCACGTTCCCGGCACACCTGCTTGCCATAGGTAAAATACCCGTGGAGGCGGACGAGGGCCCTTAAGTGGCCACTTAAGGGTCTTGATTGGCATCGGGCGGGTGGGCCATCTCTCACTCCCCCTGCCCCCCGCCGGACCAACGTAAAGTTGGTCAGAGGCGGAATCAGGGCAGTGAGACCTCCCGAAGCCTGCTGCTCAATTTTACGCCGCCCCCACGCCACCATTCGACCCACTGGAGCGGCATAAAATTCCGGCCCATCCTTCTTCAACCACCTAGCTGATTACAACTGTTACAAAACATGGAATGGAATGGAAATGTATTTTAAAATACAATACATACAATTCCTCTATAAGGATAAGCTTTAAAATGAACCAGTATGCAGTCAATCAAATCAAATTTAGCCAGTTTCAAAAATTATTAAAAACATATTTTTCCCTATTTGTCATTGATACAGCACCAAAACAGGCCCTTCGGCCCACACTGACCATCAACCACCCATTTATACTAATCCTACATTAATCCCATTTTTATCTCTCACATCCCCACCTTCCCTCAATTCTCCTACCACCTACCTACACTAGGGGCATTTTTTTTTTACAATGGCCAATTTACCTATCAACCTGCAAGTTTTTGGCATGTGGGAGGAAACCGGAGCACCCGGAGAAAACCCACACGGTCACAGGGAGAACTTGCAAACTCCACACAGACAGTACCCAGAACCGAACCCGGGTCACTGGAGCAGTGAGGGTACAGTGCTAACCACTGCACCACTGTGCCACCCTTTGTTATTTATTGGGTTTTCCAGAAACTATTATTTCTATTGTTTAAGCAACTTAAACAATTTTGATCATTTGTAAAAATTCTCATTTTGCATTTAGGCCAACTGAAATTCAGATAATTGAATTCAAACCTGAAATTTGAATGAAACAATCAGCAGCAAAAGCATAAGGCACGCACTTCACATTTACCAGAAATAACATTTAAACCTTCTCCAAGAAATCACTACCACCTTTCTCTTTGGACCACCAGGAAAGTACTCAGTTCGAAGCCTTGTGCTCAAAGCTGAAATCAGACACTGATCTCATGAATGAACTGAAGACACAGACCTGTCCCTCCACCAGTATTCATTGCTGACCAACACCTTGACACAGAAACCATGTTCTTCCTCCAATACTGCCAGGGGACTTGGACTTCACGTCCTATGTTTTCCTGTTGCCGGGAAGCATAAACAGAAAATATTAGTATTTAAAAGTTAGGTTAAAAATGGCATCCTATCTCACTCTCTCATTCGCACCCTTTCAGTTGTTAATGGCACCTGCCTACAAAGCATTTGGTGTGATTTTCAAAATGTCAATACTCTTGCACAGATGGGCAAATGAAACAAAATGGCATACTTTACGTGTTCTGTTTTTGAAAAACATACTGCCATTCAGGCCTCATACTGGTCCAGATTCATACATTTCGGATGATCCACATTTTAGCTCAATTTGAATAGGATCAGGCTTAAAATTCAGCTTCAGTCATCATTTTCTGATGGAGTTTGAATGACCTTATGGATACAGATTTTGTATATCACATAAAATACAGCATATGTTCATTTAATGGGTAAAATCTTGCTGAAACAGGACATCTCGCGGCATGTGCCATTAGTTAGATTTTTTTCCTGCATTCTTTAGGGTGCAAAAGCATGTTTTATTTAAAATTTGATATTTTAAAAAATCTCTAACAACAATTTGGCAACATCTGTGGAGAGAGAAGCAGAGTTAACCTTTCAGGTCAGTGACCCTTCACCATGACCCTTCTGATGAAGGGTCACTGACCTGAAACGTTAACTTTGCTTCTCTCTCCACAGAGGCTGCCAGACCTGCTTAGTATTTCGAGCATTTCTTGTTTCTATTTGAGATTTCCAGCATCTGCAGTATTTTGCTTTTATTAAAACAGTTTTTGTTGTTCACTTTCTGGGCCAGAGAGATCGATTGACATCGAATTAACAATTATCAGATCATTAAAAGGGTCCTTACGCTACTAATTATGAGCCCTAAGTTTCTGTGGCAAGTTTAATTGGCAATGAATGTGCCAATCCAGCAAATTCTTCAAAATGCCAGGGAGGCTAAGGCCAAGATGCCATTTGTGCAAGGCAAAGAATAGAGTGGCATAAATCAAATAGCAAGTTCTGAAGATTTGAAATTCATGGCATTTCTCTTCACCCCTGACCTTGCTGGCTGATTTGCGCATTAATAACAGAATGTGTCGTTAACATGCCATTATTTTTCCAGGAAGATCTGGCCCACTTTATATTTCCTTTCCATCTATTGGATTGTTTTTTTTAAAATTACAGCCTCCTAGATATACTTTAGTACTTCACAGGATGGAGTTAATTGCCATTATCTCACCTTTTGATCTCCTATATAAGATTTTAAAAAGTTGAAACTTGTTGATGGATCTGCACATAGGAAAGAAAAAATCAATTCTAGTTTTAATATAATGATTCAGAACTGTCTAGTAAATGAAAATAGCTTTTCTATCATCATAAATGCATTTTCCTCCAAATCCTATAAACACCAGAACTAAGCAGAAAGTGTGAAGTTACACCACTGGACAAGACAGACCTTTTTGTAAACTAGGGAACATATTATGACTATTTAGTTGCTGTGGTTTAAAAGTGCATTTTCTCAAGTCATGTAGAGTTTCACTTTATACGGAATTCAATTTAACCATTACATGTAAATATGATATGTAGTTGACCCATATTATGGGTTTAAAAGTTAGTGTCTTATTTACATAAAATTAGCCTTTATCATTTTATAAAGTGGTTGTGTCTGATGAAGAATGGTGCACAACATACTTAAGGATGCAAACCGAAACTGATGATGTTCCAGGTACCAAGTTGCCTACACCTACCGAACCACATTAGCTGAATGACAGCAGCTTTTCTAACATGGCAAACATATTTAAGAGCTAATTTTCTTCTTAATACCAGATAAAGAAACAGCTGTTTCCTTGGACATTTCTTACTATGAGAAAACACAAAACTCCCTTGATAAATAGAACATCTAAAATTGGGTTCCGAGTATATAAATTCTTCTGTTCAGAGTGACTTCATTTCTCATGTGCAGGGAGAAAAAATGCCCAAGTCACATCTTCCTAGTTAGAATTTCCCAGTGAGACTGGGCACTCTGCTTTCTGTCACTGTAAACAAAGTAAAAACAAAGAAGTAAAAATTAAAAAAACAGGAGCAGCAGCACTCCTGCGGAAAATGAAAGTGCTACCAAATTGAAGCATGTGTTGAGCAAGGTGTCCCTTTTAGTTTGCAATCTGTTAAGTCTGTCATCAGCAAAAATGAGGACGCATCATATCATTTCTATTGAAATTTTCCAGGTATGAATAAATAGGCATACAAAATGATTCCTGACTTTTTATTAGAGATGATATATATATATACCTACAGAGGATAGAAACTTATTCATTAATTTAAAATTTTCTTTCTTCCCCTATAATTCTCTTTTTCCTGCCCTAAACATTCAGCTTTTGCTGGGCACAGTTCCAGAGACACATTTTCAAATACACCAGGAACCAGGAGGAGCAGGAATCAGGAGCACCATTTACCCTCGATGCCATGCCACACATGTCGCCCAACCCAGGATGTACCTGAAGGCCATTTGGCTGGCTCGAAATTAGTTTCTCGTGCTGTGCAAGCTACCTGTGGAGGTGCGAATAGCACTACAATGCTGGACTTAATTTACCCTTTATATGTACTAAAGATTATACAGGCCTCTGACTATAATATTGATTTAATTGACTTCAAACCTGAAGCTTCCACTTGTTCTTTGAAAGGAAGTGTTGAAGGTGTGAGATGGGTAGATGGCATTGGATTTGGAACAGTCTGTCAGAACACTGTTCAGTTAGTTCCCAACCCCTACTTTTTCCCCATATCCCTGCAATGCGTTTCTCCTTCAACTATTTATCTTATTTCCTTTTGAAGGCTACCATTGAATCTGTATCTACCACCCTAGTGCATTCCAAATCCTAACCACTCATTGCGTAAAACATTTTTTCTTTATGTCACCTCTCATTTTTCTGTCACTTAAACATTTTACAGGACATTCGATTTCTTCTCTTGCATCCGTGTCTATGTGCATTTCCCTCCTACTTTGCTTAGTCGATACTTTTATAAATACTAATATAAAGGGAAAATACAGCGGATTCTGGAAATCTAAAACATAACAACTTGTATTTATATAGCACCTTTAACATAATAAAACACCCCGAGTCACTTCATAGAGACATAATAAAACAAAATATTAGACCGAGCCACATTAGGAGATATTAGGTCAGATGACTAAAAGCTAGGTCCAAGAGGTGGGTTTTCAGGAGTGTCTAAAAAGAGGTAGAGAGGTGGAGAGGTTTCGGAAGGGATTTCTAGAGCTTAGGGCCTGGCAGCTGAAGGTACGGCCAGCAATGGTAGAGCAATCAAAATCGGGGATGCCCAAAAAGCCAGAATTAGGGGAGCACAGATATCTCGGAGGGGTGTAGGACTGGAGGAGATTACAGAGATAGGAAGGGGCCAAGTCATAGATGGATTTGAAAACAAGAATGAGAATTTTAATAGCAGGACGTTGCTTAACCAGGAGTCAGCATAGGTCAGTGAGCACAGAGTTGATGGGTGAATGGGATTTTGTATCAGTTAGGACATGGGCAGCAGAGTTTTGGATGACCTAAAGTTTACGGAGAGTAGGATGTGGGAGGCCAGCCAGGAGTGCACTAGAATAGTCAAGTCTGGAGGTAATAAAGGCACGAATGACGGTTTCATCAGCAAAAGAGTTGAGGCAGGGGGCAGAGTTGGGCGATGTTACAGAGCTGGAAAAAGGCAGTCTTAGTGATGGTGTGGATTTGTGGTTGAAAGTTCATCTTGGGGTCGAACATGACACCAAGGTTGCAAACACTCTGGTTCAGCCTCAGATAGTTGTGGGGAAAGGGATGGAGTCAGAAGTTAGGGAGCAGAGTTTATGGTGGGAGTTGAAGACAATGGCTTCAGTCTTCCCGATATTTAATTGAAGGAAATTTCTGCTCATCCAGTAACTGGGTGTCGAACAAGCAGACCGACAAATTGGAGACAGTGGAGGGGTTGAGCAAGATGGTTGTCATGATAGCTGATTGTATGATAAAAGCAAAATACTGCAGATGCTGGAAATCTGAAATAAAAACAAGAAATGCTGGAAATACTCAGCAGGTCTGGCAGCATCTGTGGAGAGAGAAGCAGAGTTAGTGTTTCAGGTCAGTGACCCTTCTGAAGAAGGGTTATATTATATCATTATTATTATAGCTGATTGTATGTGTGGGCTTGAGTATTAGAGACTATACAGGACTTGCAATAGAAACTGAAAGGAACTCTATGGGGAGTCACCAGGCCTGTGGGGTTGTTGTAATGTCAGATAGCACATGCAGCATGAGTAATAAGGAGCTTTGCCAAGAGGTGCAGAAGCAAAGCTGAACAGAATGGGAAGCCTGGTGAACCATGTCAAGGAAAGAGAGATGAAAGTAGTACAACTTTGAGATATGTTGAAAAAATGCAGAGTTTGAGGACATGAATAGCAATCATGGCTACATGTTTTGGTCTGATATCGGAGGAATGTCGTGAGAGCTGATTGTATGTATGGGTTTGAATATTAGAGACGATATGGTACTTGGTAGAAAAACTGAAAGGAACTCTGTGTACTATGTGGAGTCACCTGACCTGGGGTTGTTGTAAGGTCAAATAGCACATGTAGCATGAGTAAGAAGGATCCTCCATTAAAAGCTTGTTAAATCTTTGTTAAAGTTAAATCTATGGGTGGAATTTTATGCTCTCCTTTGCGGCTGGTTTAGAGGTGGGGAGAGCATAAAATCAGGTGGGATGGTGGCGGGACGGGTGATCCCTGCCACAGTCCTGCTTCTGCCTCCACCAAAATTTAGCGCCTGAACGAGGGACTGGGCATCGAGAAGGGGGTGGATGGCCGCTGATGGCCACACCACTGCTCTTGCTGCCGAACCCCCCCCTCCACCCACCCCCCCCCCATGACCCCCACCCCTGCGAGACCCCTCCTCCCCTGACCTACCTTCAGCCTGGTTCCAGCGCTGCTCCTCGGTGTCTGGTTGCTGCAGCTAGTGCAGCAGCCACCGCCTCCATGGTGGCAGTGCAGCTGCCGGTCTCTGATTGGCCGGCAGCACTGAAAGGCCAGGACTTCCAGTGACGCAGTCTTAAATCCTTGGAAGACCAGCTGCTGTCCAGTTAAGTGCTTGATTGGCACTAAATTCGGCGGGCCTTCCAGCAAAGAGGCAACGTGGGGATCTCGGCGTCGGTTTCCCCTGACATCGAGACCTCTGGCTCCAGCATAAAATTCCCTCAATGACTTCAAGTGTGATTCTTTCAGCCTGAGATGTGTCATGCTAAGCCCCCTAAGAATGAGGCACATCAATTTTGTCATGAACATTGATTTTTAACTGTTGTTGGAGCAAAGAAATGACTTGTTAAACAGATCAGCCGTGGCTGGAAAAAAACATTTACATACTAACAGACATCGAAGGTGAGGAAGCGCATTCCAGGGCTTGCTAAGGAGGGTACAATCCACAAGGGCCAGGACTGGTTGGACCAGCTAGTCACATGACTAACTGGCTGTTTCAGGGTTTTCTTTTGAACTGGCCACAGAGAGTTTGAAAGCAGAAAGTCTGTTTGCTCCTGAACTGAGAGGATATCTCCTGCCTGCTCCCATCTCCTTCTCACAAGCCTCTGAATCCACTGAAGACACATGAACTCCAAGAGAGAAAAGTCTCCTACAGCAAACAAGATTTAAGAAGAATACTGGGCCCCAATGAAAAGCAAGATCTACCTACAATGAAGGACTCTACAGTGAGCTCAAAGAACTGTGACAAAAACTCTTCAGCTATTGCTTCAAACTTTTCCACTTTATTTTTCCTTCTGCTCTTTTCTGTCTCTTTCTACATGTGTGTATTGCATGCCAGCATGGGCGCGTCGCGTATCCGTAGGCATCAATCGAATTAGAGTTTAAGTTCAAGTTTAATAAATTTCAACTTTTCTTCCTTAAACCTAAGAAAGTCTGTTTGTGCTGGTTTCTTTGCCTTATAATTGGAAAGCGGTGAACAAGGATTCACCAAGTGGGAGCTAAAAACATGGTGTGTTTAAAATTATACCCTGTTATGGTAAGACCAGGTGAAGGCTGAGAGGGACCCCTAGACACCTTTGTCACCTGGTCATAACACATGTGACAGTGGTGGTGACTAAAGCTGGGTCTCGTCAGCGTACATGTGGAAACTGACGTATTTTCGGATGATGTTACTGAGGGGAAGCATGTAAATGATAAATAGTAGGGGGCTAAGGATAGATCCTTGGGGGACACTAGAGGTAACTGTGCCATTTATGGTGGTTGTCTTGCTATGATTAGATAGATAAGGATGGACCTAGGTGAGAATAGTCCCACCAAGCTGGACAAAGGGGGGAGAGGTGTTCGAGGAGGATGGTGTGATCAACTGTGTCAAAGGCTGAAGACAGGTGAAGAAGGATGAAGGAGGATAGTTAACCTTGTCACAGCCACATAATGCCATTTGTGACTTTGATAAGAGCTGTTACAGTACTGTGGCAGGGGCAGAAATCTAATTAGAAGGATTCAAACATGAAGTGCCCGGAAAGTTGGACACTATTTTGGGAGGCAGCAACACGCTCAAGGAGATGAAAGGGAAATTGAAGATGGGGCAGTAGCTTGCAAGGAAGGAGGGATCAAGGGTTGTTTTATTGAGGAGATGGGGGATGGTGGCAGATTTAAAGGACAGAGGGACAGGAAAGTTGGGTGGCCTGTAGTTTAGTAGGAATCGAGTCGAGAGTGCAGGCGGTGGGTCTCAACAGAAAATGTTGAAAATACTCAACAGCTCAGGCATCTGTGGAGAGAGAAACTGAGTTAACGTTTCAGTTCATCAGAAATTTTTAAATACTGTTCATTTGTAATACCTTCCAGTTCTGCTGAAGGCTCTATACCTGGAAGGTTAACTTGTCTGTTAATTTTACAGATGCTAACTGATCTCTGAGTTTTTCCAGAATTTTCTTTTTTGTTTCAGATATCTACAACCAGCAGTTTTTTTTTTTTGCTTTTTCATTCTATTTCTCCTTGCTTTCAAAAGTGACCTGAGACCCACCTCATTGATCCCCTTCAATACCTACCATTCCCTCTCCTAAGCTCCTACACTGGTTTCTGAAATTTATCGCTGCCCCTCATAAAGCTCCCTGAAACATTCTTCCAAGTGGTGAGTGTTATATAAACATAAGCTGTAGAGGAAAACTGAAACAATGAGCAGTATAATAGCACCAGATAATAAATTACTTTTAGGGCGAGAATTGCTAAATGATATTCATCTTCTGGATCGTCTAATCATTTAGTAGTTATTCAACCTTGACCGTCTAAGAGCGAAGTCCAAAATACGGAAAGTCCTCATCAGGGAATTCCTCTTTGCTGACGATGCTGCTTTAACATCTCACACTGAAGAATGCCTGCAGAGTCTCATTGACAGGTTTGCGGCTGCCTGCAATGAATTTGGCCTAACCATCAGCCTCAAGAAAACGAACATCATGGGGCAGGACGTCAGAAATGCTCCATCCATCAATATTGGTGACCACGCTCTGGAAGTGGTTCAAGAGTTCACCTACCTAGGCTCAACTATCACCAGTAACCTGTCTCTGGATGCAGAAATCAACAAGCGTATGGGAAAGGCTTCCACTGCTACGTCCAGACTGGCCAAGAGAGTGTGGGAAAATGGTGCACTGACACGGAACACAAAAGTCCGTGTGTATCAAGCCTGTGTCCTCAGTACCTTGCTCTATGGCAGCGAGGCCTGGACAATGTATGTCAGCCAAGAGCGACGTCTCAATTCATTCCATCTTCGCTGCCTCCAGAGAATACTTGGCATCAGGTGGCAGGACCGTATCTCCAACACAGAAGTCCTCGAGGCAGCCAACATCCCCAGCTTATACACACTACTGAGTCAGCGGCGCTTGAGATGGCTTGGCCATGTGAACCGCATGGAAGATGGCAGGATCCCCAAAGACACAATGTACAGCGAGCTCGCCACTGGTATCAGACCCACCGGCTGTCCATGTCTCCGCTTTAAAGACGTCTGCAAACGCGACATGAAGTCCTGTGACATTGATCACAAGTCGTGGGAGTCAGTTGCCAGCGTTCGCCAGAGCTGGCGGGCAGCCATAAAGGCGGGGCTAAAGTGTGGCGAGTCGAAGAGACTTAGCAGTTGGCAGGAAAAAAGACAATAGCACAAGGGGAGAGCCAACTGTGTAACAGCCCCGACAAACATATTTTTCTGCAGCACCTGTGGAAGAGCCTGTCACTCTAGAATTGGCCTTTATAGCCACTCCAGGTGCTGCTCCACACACTACGGACCACCTCCAGGTGCTTACCCATTGTCTCTCGAGATAAGGAGGCCAAAGAAGAGAGGTCAAGGCAAATAATTTCTTGCCAGAAACTGGAAGATATAGTTTTTGTCCTGGAATGGGAGCACCACCCATCTCAAAAATAGAGAGAAAAATGAAGATGAATGTAACTTCATGCATTTTCTCTAACCAAAGGTTTTCATGCATCAGGTGCTGGTGAAACCTTTGGAAATCTGTTTTGAGAGCAGGCAACTGCTAGAAGACTTTAGTCTCTTGGCTCAAGCTTCAGCCTTAATCAGATATTGTTTTCCTGAAACCTTTATCTTTGTAAAATGGGCATTAATTTTATGACCTACCAACCCTTATTAATTTTTTAGGTGCTCGGAACATTGCAATATTATAAAATTACAACAGTGACAACGCTTCAAAACAGTACTTCATTGGCTGTAAAGTGCTGTGTGATGTCCTGAGTCCATCAAAGATGCTATCTAAATGCAAGTTTTTTTTTTCTTTCATCCTGTAACTGGCTGTAGTAATTAAAGTAGAGGTTACAGTTTGCCACTGCATCTTCAGATGGCAGGGCTTTGCTGTTGTGACATTATCACAAGGTGCAAATTTGAACTTGTTTCTGATTCTACTTTCAGTTGGAGCAAAAGTTATGAAACGTTTGTTAAACGTTTTGTGTGGAAGTTTCACACTAATTGCTCAAGAGAGGATAACTGCTGTTCATCTCAAGATTTATTTTCTGTTTGCTTCAGTTGAAATGGCAAGGCACCTGTAAATTTGCAACAAATGCGAATTTGCAGCTGTATATTGTAAATAAGGATTATGCTCACTTGGCGCTGCTTCACAAACCACTGACCACCTCCAGGCGCGCATCCATTGTCTCTCGAGATAAGGAGGCCCAAAAGAAAAGAAATAAATGGTTCATGCTAATTGCACCAAAAGTGTAAGTATCATGATCGATAGAGATATGGGTTCCTGCTGTCGAGGCTGATTTGGCTATCTTCATTTGGAAAAATAACAAAAAATCAATAAAGAAAAGGACTCCATTGAATAATAAGCATTTTCTTCCCTTTGGTTTTTGCAGCATAGATGCTGAAGTTGACATGTATTTGGCAAGCAAAGATTGTTTGGGATAATGCAGACCAGAACATATGTCTCTTTACACTGATAAGGAATACAAACCTTGTTGATTGACAGGATTCAGCTTACTATTGGACCTACATTCAGCTGAAGCTATGTTAGACCTATCTTTTATTCTGTTTCAACTAAATCTTTAGGAAGTCACTGGCTGCACAGAATATTTTCCTCTTGGGCTGGGTGGTGTACCATTGATAAAGTATTCAGATCCAAAGTAGGCTGAATTAGTTTGTTCGAGAATAAATATTATATGTTCACACTTGCATCATTTTTGTATTTTTTTCTGTTCTGCATTGTGTCTTATCAGTGTGAAAGACTCCAGTGCTGGGCATTGAAAGATATTTCTATTTTTGTTTTTGTGTTGTTAACCTCGAGTAATTGAGTTGAAACTGGCCAAAGTAATTTCACTTTTATCACAAGTGTCTGATCCAGATCGCAGGGACAAACAAGTGTTCTAATCCATTTACACAACCCAAATCGCCCACTCAGGTCTCAGGGTCAAATAAGAGAGTTCTAATCCATTTACACCATAAAGTTTTTAATTTGCTTCAGTGCACATAACAATTGGCAATAATTTATTGAAAAAAAATCCTCAGTAAAATAAGGATTTTTTTTTAGTCTATCATTTAGTGCCCTTTGCAATGGGAAGTTGAAGACATTATTCTACCAGCTGGTTGGGCATTTGTGTCACTACTAGAACAAGCTGGCACAGTACAGGCTGTTTTTAACAGCACTGCACGATGTTGACATTACAAACAGCCCTTGAAAGCAAGTGCACCCCCATGTTAGGTTTGACGTTTACATGTTATATCTGACTGTTGACTGCTGCCATCTGTTTTCCTATTTCCACTTAAATTACAAACAAGTTTGGATCTTTAAATTTGAGAAGTTTGCTCACCTCAGTGAAAGATTATGTAAATTATAGCTATTTCGACCAAAACCAATTTCAAAGTATAATTTCTTTCAGTTTATTTAAGCAGCTGCATTGTCAACAACAAAAGTAAGTCTCAGCTTTTACCATAGGAACATAAAAGCAGGTTTAGGCCATTCAGTCCATCGAGCCTGCTCCGCCATTCAGTAAGATCATGGCTGATCATCTACTTCAATGCCTTTTTCCCACACTATCCCCATATCCCTTTATGTCATTGGTATTTAGAAAACTGTCAATCTCTACTTTAAACATAATCAATGACTGAGCTTCCACAGCCCTCTGGGGTAGAGAATTCCAAAGATTCACAACTCTCTGGGTAAGGAAATTTCTTCTCATCTAAGTGGCTTCCCCCTTATTTTGAAATTGTGTCCCCTGTTTCTAGACTCCCAACCAGGGGAAATATCTGACCTGCATTTACCCTGTCTATCCCTTTAAGTATTTTGTATGTTTCAATGAGATCACCTTTCATTCTTCGAAACTCTGGAAAATACAGGCCCAGTTTCCCCAATCTCTCTTCATAGGACTAGTGAACCTTTGTTGCACTCCCTCTATGGCAATAATATCCTTCCTAAGGTAAGAGGACCAAAACTGCACCCAGTACCCCAGGTGCAGTCTCACCAAGGTTCTATAACAAAAACAAGAAATGCTGGATTCACTCAGCAGGTCTGGCAGCATCTGTGGAAAGAGAAGCAGAGTTAACGTTTCGGGTCAGTGACCCTTCTTCGGAACAGTTCTATACTAGTTTCTTATGATCGATTAAGGATGAAATAAAAAATATTTATAACAGTGGAATTTCAAAGTCAACTTTTATTGTCATTGATCTAAATTAAGTTTGACTGAACAGATAAAGAAATAAATTTTTTCCATTTTCTTGAAACAAACCAGGTTAAGAGGAAACCATGTTAAGTTCAAATGTTGTAATATTTTTGGATATAATTATTTTCATTTTAAATGCATTCCTTTAGCATTACCTTTTTAATTCTGTAAAAATGTACAGCATACTTTCTTTTTAATTGAATAGTAATGTTGTGAAGCATATGCTTTAACTTTCACCTTGTTAGTTTTTTTTAGAGGATTTCAAAATGTTTCAATTTTTGTATACCGTTTGCTGTACTTGCAATTTGTAGATCTTTTTTATCCTGTGCATCCTGCTATAAATAACACCTTCAAGTAGAAGCTTGGCTCAGGTGAGTTGCAGCATATAAACTTCTTTCCCAATACTGTTTGTTGTCGAAGATGCTACTTAATCCTTTTTTAAAAATTATGGTTGGGAATTTAGGCTTGTGTCAGATACGAACATACGAATTAGGAGGAGTAAGCTACTAGGCCCCTCAAGCCTGCTCCGCCATTCAACGAGATCATGGCTGATCTGATTGTAACCTCAACTCCACATTCCTGCCGACCCCCGAGAACCTTTCGGCCTCTTGTTTATAAAGAATCTATCTACCTCTGCCTTAAAAATATTCAAATACTCTTCTTCCACTGCCTTTTGAGGAAGAGAGTTCTAAAGACTCATGACCCTCTGACAAAAAAATATTCTCCTCATCTCTGTCTTAAATGGGTGACCCCTTATTTTTAAAGAGTGACCCCTAGTTCTAGATTCTCCACAAGAGGAAACATCCTTTCCACATCCACCCTGTCAAGACCCCTCAGGATCTTATATGTTTCAATCAAGTCACCTCTTACTCTTCTAAACTCAAGTGGATACAAGCCTAGCCTGTCCAACCTTTCCTCATAAGATAACCCGCTCATTCCAGGTATTAGTCCAGTAAACTTTGTCTGAACTGCTTCCAATGCATTTACATCTTTCCTTAAATAAGGAGACCAATACTGTACACAGTATTGCAGATGTTTAGTTTAGTTTAGTTTAGAGATACAGCACTGAAACAGGCCTTTCGGCCCACCGAGTCTGTGCCGACCATCAACCACCCATTTATACTAATCCTACACTAATTCCATGTTCCTACCACATCCCCACTCTGTGGAAGAGCCTGTCACTCCAGAATTGGCCTTTATAGCCACTCCAGGCGCTGCTTCACAAACCACTGACCACCTCCAGGCGCGTATCCATTGTCTCTCGAGATAAGGAGGCCCAAAAGAACACTAATTCCATGTTCCTACCACATCCCCACCTGTCCCTATATTTCCCTACCACCTACCTACACTAGGGGCAATTTATAATGGCCAATTTACCTATCAACCTGCAAGTCTTTGGCGTGTGGGAGGAAACCGGAGCGCCCGGAGGTAACCCACGCAGACACAGGGAGAACTTGCAAACTCCACACAGGCAGCACCCAGAATTGAACCCGGGTTGCTGGAGCTGTGAGGCTGCGGTGCTAACCACTGCGCCACTGTGCCGCCCCCACTCGATGGACTGAATGGCCTAAACCTGCTTTTATGTTCCTATGGTAAAAGCTGAGACTTACTTTTGTTGTTGACAATGCAGCTGCTTAAATAAACTGAAAGAAATTATACTTTGAAATTGGTTTTGGTCAAAATAGCTATAATTTACATAATCTTTCACTGAGGTGAGCAAACTTCTCAAATTTAAAGATCCAAACTTGTTTGTAATTTAAGTGGAAATAGGAAAACAGATGGCAGTAGTGATCTCACCAATGCCCTGTATAACTGAAGCATAACATCCTTACTTTTGTATTCAATTCCCCTCGCAATAAATGATAACATTCTATTAGCTTTCCTAATTACTTGCTGCACCTGCATACTAACCTTTTACGATTCATGCATTAGGACACCCAGATCCCTCTGCATCTCAGAGCTCTGCAATGTCATGATTTTTTATTGTTCCTGCCTAAATGGAGAATTGCACATTTTCCAACATTATACTCCATTTTCCAGATCTTTGCCCATTCACTTAACTTGTCTATATCCCTTTGCAGGCTCCTTTAGTATTCCTCATAACTTACTTTCCTACCTATCTTTGTGTCATCAGCAAGATTAGCAACTTCATGATACTGGCATGGAGTAGGCCAATCTTTCTGTGACACCCTTGTCCACTCCTTTATCAGCCCTAACATCACATCACCTGCCCCCCCTCCCCCCCCCCAACCTTCCCACAGCACCTTCCCTTTCAAGTGTGGGAGAAGCAACACCAGCCCTTTTACGTCCTCTCATGCCACTGCCCAGGGACCCAAAAACTCCTTACAGGTAAAATAGTGATTATCTTGTACTTTCCATTTAGTTTACTGCATTCGTTGCTCATGATGCGATCTTGTCTACACTGGGGAGAGCTAATGCAGATTAGATGGCAGCTTTGCTAAAGACCTCTGTTCAGACCCTATCATGGACCTTCCCTTTTCTTACTTCCCCCTGCCACCCTTTCCCTGCTTTTGTACTTACGATGTCATCGACCTGACACATTAATGTTGCTTTTCTCTCCACACATGCTGCCACATCTGCTGTGTATTTCCAGCATTTTCTTTTCAATGTAATGTTCCTTTATGCCCTCTGATATAATTTTTTTTCAAGTTGATCATTTTCATTTCTTATTTCATTTCAATGAGCTTTCCAAAAAAGAAATGTATTTAATGTACAATCACTTGTTCTAACAACTGAATAATATTAAATTTATTTTTAAAACATAACTTCGGGTATGTGGATAGAAATGATATTTGTTGTGTCTCCTTTATGGTGCAAAATGTGGGCAAGGAAGCCCAAGTTCGAAACCAACATGGATGCCTGGAAAACAATTGACCCAAAATAGGTTATTTTTCAGGAGCTCCTGGCAGCCACCTGTAACATGATTTGGGTAAATGATGACTCTAATGCGTCCTTTAGGTCCCCTCACAGGATTCTTTCACAACCACCACTTCTTTTTATAATGCAACATTTTACAAAAACTTGATCCAGTTGTCGTCCGTTCTAAACCCCAGCTGGATATTGTTTTGAGTCACTACCAGCAAGGCAAGTAGCCTGACATTCATGCTTTCCAAATGTGTAAATTACTTGTAGAGGCAAAACTGGCACACTGTGAGGTGAGAGTGACTGCCCAGTGATATCAAGGCAGCATTTGACAGAGAGTGGCATCAAGGAGCCAAAACAAAATTGAAGTCAATGGGAATCAGGAGGAAAATTCTCCACTGGTTGGAGTCGTACCGAGCACAAAGGAAGATAGTTGTGGTTGCTGAAGGCCAAACATCTCAGCCCCAGGACATCACTGCAGGAGTTCCTCTGCGTACAGTCCTAGACCCAACCATCTTCAGCTGCTTTATCAATGACCATCCCTCCATTATACGGTCAAAAGTAGGGATGTTTGCTAATGATTGCACAATGTTCAGTACCATTCGCGATTCCTCAGATACTGAAGCAGTCTGTGCCTGCATGCAGCAGAATCTGGACAACATCCAAGCTTTGGCTCTTAAGTGAAAAGTAACATTTGCATCACACAAGTGCCAGGCAATGATCATCTCCAATAAACGAGAATCTAACTATCTCCCCTTGACATTCAATGGCATTACCATCACCAAATCCCCCACTATCAACATCCTGCGGGTTACCATTGAACAGCATCTTAACTGGACCAACCATATAAACACTGTGGCTACAAGAGCAGGTCAGAGGGTGGGAATTCTGCGGTGAGTAACCCACCTCCTGTCTCCCCAAAGCCTGTCCACCATCTACAAGGCACAAGTCAGGAGTGTGATGGAATGCTCTCCACTTGTCTGGATGAGTGCAGCTCCAACAACATTCAGGAAGCTCGACATCATCCAGGACAAAGCACCCTATCCATCAACTGATTGGCACCCTATCCACCAACCTCAACATTCACTCACTCCACCACTGATGCACAGTGGCAGCAGTATGTGCCATCTACAAGATGCACTGCAGCAACTCACCAAGGCTCCTTCAACAGCTCCTTCCAAACCTGTGACCTCTACTACCTGGGGCAACAAGGGCAACAGATGCATGGGAACACCACCACCTGCAAGTTCCCCTCCAAGCGACACACCATCCTGACTTGGAACTATATCGCCGTTCCTTCACTGTCACTGAGTCAAAATCCTGGAACTCCCTTCCTAACAGCACTGTTGGCGTAGCAGCAGTTCAAGGAGGTGGCTCACCACCACATTCTCAAGGGCAATTAGGAATGGGCAATAAATGCTGGCCTAACCAGCGATGCCCACATCCCATGAAAGAGTAAAAAAAGGGCATGACAATGGACAAAGTAAGAGAAGAAACCGGGAAAGGTGAAAAGGTATAACTTCTCATGAAAGCCTGACAAACATAGAAGCATGAAGATTGGAAACACCCTGATGTAAAATTATACCAGTCTCGCAAGGACAGTTTCACAGCACATGACGGACTCATCCTCAGAGGCAACAGACTTGGCCTCCCTACATCTTTAAGGAGAAAAGCAGTTGAGAGCGTGAATGCAATGCATCAAGGAATCGCAAAGACAAAAGCCTTCTGCGAGAGAAGTTATGGTTCCCCGGAATTGACAAAATGGTAGAAGAAACAGTAAGAGAATGAATATCATGTCAAGCAGCCACAAATGAAGGTACAGAGAAGCTCGAACCACTTAGGATTACATCCCTCCCTGCAAGGCTCTGGAATGAAGTGGCAGCTTATTTTTTAGGACCTTTTCCCTCTGGTGAATGCATATTGGTCATAGTAGATGACTACAGTAGATATCAAGAGGTAGAAAGCTGACATCGACTTCTGCAAGAGTAACTCAACAGAAATTGGATGCTGTCTTCGCAAGATAAAGGATACCTGATACAGTAAGAACAGACAACGGCCTGCCGTTCAACAGTCATGAATTCGTCGAATTTGCTACCCATTTAGGATCCACCCATCAAAGGACCACATCCTTTTGGCCCGAGAGTGAAGGGAGAGGTAGAATGTTTTAATCACACCCGAATTAAAACTATACGAACAGCAAAACTTCCCTAGTTTCACCAGGATTGGGTCCTGGAAAACAAGTGCTCCTGCTTCATGCAGGTGTACACTACATTGAGGACAACTGAGGCAGGACTGATGGGCATTTTCGTGGCTGCTGTTATTCTGCCATTTCTTTGAGTGGATGCACACAGTGGAAGGAGGACACAATGAATACCTATTCTCATTTATGGAAAAAATTAAAAACACACAAAGAAATGGGAAAAGACTCAGCATCAATGAATTCTCCTACAATTTTGGCTTGATGCCGCACACATTTCATAGTCATTTTGGCACCCAGATCAAAGGAAATTTGGGATTGGAAATTTATCTGCTTACATAGGATTACATTGAATATATGGCACAGAAACAGGCCATTCAGCCCAACCAGTCCGTACCGGTGTTTATACTCCACTCCAGCCTCCTCCAATCTTTCCTCATCTAATTCTGTTATTGTAACCCTCCATTCTGTTGATGTTATCAATAAAAATAGTGGTCAAAGGAAATCTGCTTTCTAGTTGAGTAAATATTACATTTAATGAGACTTTAATGTATAATTATAGAATTGGGATTGATATTTTTAAATCAACTGTTAATTTTTTTTTTGTTCTGTGTGCTATGTACGTCAGAAAATAGAACATCTGCGATATACTGTTGCTACATGTTACAAATTCAGTTCTGCCATAGATAACTTCTCTGGTGTTAGCCACACTTGTAAATGGAATGAATGCCTTACTTTTGAGGGAGCTTACTCATGCTGCCCTATATCTACTTGAACAATAGCATTAATAACAGTAGTAACTCCTTGTCAGCTGAACCAGACGTTTATGTTTTTTTGAACATGTGTTTCTTCAATTTCAGTGGTTTCTGCATAGTAGGAGATAGACCCAAGAACACTGAATCCAGACCAAGGAAACACTGGGTGAGATGTTTGGTAGGAATCGTTAAGCTGCTTTATTTCACAGCATATGAACGTAAAGAGTAACACTTATGGTCAGATTCACTAATTTCATTCAATACCATTTATCTTTATACAATCATGCAAAATAATAAATTTGCTATGCTTCCTTACATCAGTGGGTCATCTTCTTTGACTTAAACAGAATAATTCCTCCACATTCTGCCCCTTAGTCCAAGGCACAACCTCCTCTTTCAGCAGTCGACTCTCTTCGCTTCTGTCAGCATGATTACTTTGTTCGCTTTCAGTCAAAATGATTAACCCACCACTTAAGAGTGTAATCCACCTGTCAAATTTAGCAATGGCCCCTGCTGAGTTCAGGGATAAGTGTGAATAATCATTAGAATGATAGAAGGTGGTGGAGTGTGAGAAACTAGAAGGGAATACAGTTTCACCTCAGCGGGAGTTCAGCCTTAGATGGAGTTCAACTGTGAAGTGATTTTGGACAAGAATTTGTTTTCTTTTTCCTAAATTGAATGCTTGGTTAGGTGAGTAATGGGAGCTTGATTTTGAAAGAGTCTGGTACTAGTGGGAATTCAGGCTAAACCTATCTATATTTTTCAAGTTATACACTTTGGGATAGTATTATTAGAAACCCTTGTGATGTGTCGAATGTAACATGTGGACTCTTAATGTGTCCAGGGCAGCATATTTGTACTCTTCTCTCTGTGGCCTCCTTGTCTCAAGAGACAATGGGTAAATTTGTACTACTGATAGAAAATTGAGCGGAAGATCGAACACTCTGCAACACCAGAGAAGATCAAGGGTTTCTGGGTCAGAGTCTGCCAAATGTGGTCACCAAAAGGTAATGCTAGACAGTTCAGGACACAGTGCTAATGTAGAAGGAGGGAGCTGCTTGACCATTCATAGGGGAAGCAGAGTGGAAAAGGACTCCCAGGTGCAAGGGACCCATGAATCACTAGAACTGTACTTACAGTTGAACAAATATGAAGTGGACAGTGACAATGGACTGGATTTTAACATTCAACGTGCTGGCAGCAGAGAAGCCTGTTCACTCATGGGGAACCCTGAAGTTTCAGATGTGCATTTGTCAGTGTCTTTTTAACCCAAGTTTCCTGACCAATTTTGCAAGCGTGCATGATGATGACCCATATCAGTCTATTTCAGCGCAACTATTTAAAGGGACCCTGTTAAGAAAAAACTTGAAGGATTGTACAAGTTTTTGAACTGAACAATATTGGACTCACAACTGAACTGGAGTAGCCATATAAATACTGTAGCTACAAGAGCAGGTCAGAGGCTAGGAATCCTGTGGTGAGTAACTCACCTCCTGACTCCCCAAAGCCTGTCCACAATCTACTAGGCACAAGTCAGGAGTGTGATGGAATACTCTTCACTTGCCTGGATGGGTGCAGCTCCAACAACACTTAAGAAGCTCGACACCATCTAGGACAAAGCAGCTCGCTTGATTGGCACAGCATCCACAAACATTCACTACCTGCACAACTGATGCACAGTGGCAGCAGTGTGTACCATCTACAAGATGCACTGCAGCAACGCACCAAGGCTCCTTAGCCAACACCTGCCAAACCCGCGACCTCTACCACCTAGAAGGACAAGGGCAGCAAATGCATGGCAACACCACCACCTGCAAGTTCCCCTCAAAGTCACACAACATCCTGACTTGGAACTATATCACCGTTCCTTCACTGTCGCTGGGTCAAAGTCCTGGAACTCCCATCCTAACAGCACTGTGGGTGTACCTAACACAATGGACTGCAGCGGTTCAAGAAGGCAGCTCACCACCACCTTCTCAAGGGCAATGAGGGATTGGCAATAAATGCTGGCCTAGCATCCCATGAATGAATTTTTAAAAAATCATTGCAAGGCAGCACCACGCTTCACTGATGTCTCCCGAGAGATGACAGTGCAGGCTGCAAGGGCCCATGGTGAGATTCTGTTCCCTGCCAACAGGAGGAAGAAGCCTGCTACAGAAAACGATGGTTATAAAGTGGTGAGGAGGTGAGCAGCAGGAGTGTGGTGCTCAGCTCCTGGATACAATGCTGGAAGAAGTTTAATGACATAATCCAGTCTGGAAAAGTAAGTGGCAGAGCACATTCAAATATATCCTGATGTGCGTCTAATCCCGACCACCCCACCTCCCCCACTCTGCTTTCCCAAGCCTTCTCCTACATATCAATCCTCATACCAACTTACCTTTCAGGAGCACCCATCTCTCTCTCTGTTTGGCCACCTCCTCACATCCCATCTGACCATGAACCACTGGCACTCACCCTCATCCTAATGCAGTGTCACACCTATCACTCATGGTAACCCTTTACAAATGTTGTCCATCCATCCAGTCAACACATTCCATAACTCTTATTCTAAGTTCTCTGTCCCTGCTTTCAGGAGAAGAAAGCACAGAACACCAGGGAGAAGCAGAGAACTGACAACTACAGAGGAGGAGGTACCGCCTTGGCATGCCTGGACATCAGAGATGGAGAGATGGAGGTCTCCCAGCTACCTGTTGATAGAATTAAATATCATACAGACACATGTGATACAACATTCACTCATATTGACGATGTCAGCAGTTAGTGAAATATGAACATATGCACAATGATGACTTAGCAACTTCTTAGCTTGAAAATTCCATGATATCTTAATCTCCCACAAGCCCTTCAAGAATCCCAAATAAGATTGTGCAGGAGGATGACAAAGACTTCTCAGAGGCGATCACTCACTCTGTGGATGCACCATCAAAGGACTCATGTGCATTGTCCACCAGCTCAGACACACACGTCTCAGTGGGACTGGCAAGATAGGTTCTCACATGCGGTCTGGGTGGGAACAGTGGCGGGTGATGAAAATAGCAACGCTGGCTGGCATGCTGGTTTCCCATTGCCGTGCCCACTACTGGTGAGTTTCATCAGGGTAGGGGGAAGGCAACCCAGAGAACCTGCCCGATTCCCAGATTAGTCCAATTAAGGTAATTAAAGAGCTCATTAAAATCTCGTAAATAGCCATGTTGAGATTTTGAAAGGATGCACAGGCTGCATGCTGGGTTGGGGCAGACCAGGTGCATGGAAGCGGCAACACAGCTAGGAAGCAGTCATGGACACCCCAAGAAATTAAGTGGGCCCCATGAAAGGGAGAAGGGCTCAGAGGAGAATTCATCCATTGGCACATAGGTGCCATCGGTTGTACACAGGTTGTCGGGAGAGTGTTCTTTATGCATTCGGGCAGTTCAGGGCTTTGTCACCCACCCTGGCATTATAGGAGCATAAGAGGAGGGGACAAGCCTGCCAGACACAACTGGTAGGTCACCTGAACACAAGGAAGACAGCATCTGGCAATGGGAGCATGATTCACAGATTGCAGTTCCAGTGGCAATGAGGAGCAACATCCTCCTGAGGAAGAGCAGAGCCCTGGGCATGAAGAGGGCAGGAAGGCAATGGAAGCCATACCCTCAGCATAGGCTGTGCCACTGAAGAAGGAGCTATCTGGAGATGTAAGAGAACCAATGCCACAGGAGACTGCGACTATGCAGGCAGATGGTCACGGAGATTTGTGCCCTTATCATGGAAGACATCACATCTTACAGCACTGCTTGCCATGTCCTGCCAGTAGCTGTCAAAGTCACAGTGGCCTTCAACTTCTTTTCCTCTGTGTCCTTCCAAGAATTAGCTGTGAACCTTAGTGGCATCTCACAAATGGCTGCACAACACTGCATCGCACAGATTCCCGATGCCCTATTTGCGAGAGCTAGACAATATATTCATTTCTAGACAGATGGGGCCTCGTAGGCACAAAGAACAGTGGGTTTCATCTCCATTGCTGGGTTCCCCTGGAGCATCACTGATTGCACCCATGTGGCCATCAAGACTGGCCAGTGAGATTCACCAACAGGAAGATCTTCCACTCCCTCAATGCTCAACTGGTCTGTGACCTCAACAAGCTTCCTACATGTGTATGCTCACTTTCCTGGTAGCTGCCATGACTCCTTCATCCTCCAGCAGTCCAGGGTGCCACAGTTCTTCATACCACCCCTCCAAACTCTGTGGATGGATTCTAGGGGACAAGGGTTATGTCTTGAAGATATGGCTGCTCATCCCTTTACGATACCCTGAGACAGAGCCACAGGCCAACCGAAGCCACATGCTCACAAGGACAACCATCGAGCAGGACACCATGCTTCTGAAGATACGGTTCTGGTGCCTGGCTGATCAGGTTGCAGTCTGTAGTACACTCTGTCAAGGGTCTTGCACATTGTGGTGGTCTGCTGCACTCTTCGTAGCATGGTCCTCCAGAGAGGGGTAGCCCTTGAAGAGGGTGAGCCCAGGTCTCAAGGATCTTGTCAGGATGCTGTCAACATCAGGGAACACCTGATCCAAGCACCTTTCAGCTGAGCCCTTCTAACCCAGGAAAACATGGTCTGGAACTCACTTTGAACTGTCTGTGAGAACAATTCCATTGAAGACACATCCTGGAATAGAATCACCCTACTGCCAATGAAGGATGCCTATCTGTCTACAGGTTTCACTGTCCTCCTGCAAGGACCCTGCTCCCCTTCACCACTTCATATCTCTTTTCTTGTCCCGCCATTAAAAATTGGAAGCTCACATGTCTGGCATCATGGGTCAATAGTTGCATGGTGTTGAAAAATAGGAAAGGTGCACAGTTACAGGTGTAACAAATCCCAGTGACCCAATCAGTGCTCTGCCTGACATGATGGCGTCCACTCTCTGCCACTTTTATGTGGTTGCCCCCCACACACCTTGTCGCCCCAGATAAGGCAGAGGCAGCCTGCTTACTTGTCTCTGTCTGTGGCTGAGACACATGTGGCATCGTCCTCCTTGTGGAGGTGCAGGGAAGGTACCTCCAGAGGCAGCTGCATTGGTGTCATTGCAGGGACAGCCTCCATTACTGGGTCCTGCTACACAGATTGTCCCTCCATCAGAGGGGCCAAGGAGGCCGTTGATGTTTATGATGGTTCCCGTGAGGGGTGGCACCTTCATCCTCCTTGGTGACTGCCTCAGCCCTTGGTTGGTGCTCCAGATAGCTAAAGGGGAGCAACAGTTGGGGTGAAACTGTCATCCCCCCCCACCATACATCTCTGCACCACCAGCACATTGACTGGTCGAAGCTACATAGTGTGGCATGCATTTGGAGCATATCAGTTCTCAGTTTCTGCATCCCCTCCAAGTGCTGTTGGTACAGCTCTCCATGAGGTTGGCCATTCTCTCAATGGAGGAGCTCATGCAATCATAGTCCTGAGCCATGGTGGCACACATGAGCTGAATGGACTCCTCTATTCTCAGCCCATGATCCCACACGTCGTCGGGGAACTCTGACATGTGGGAGCACATCTGTTGCTGCTGAGCTTAGTAGACTTCCTCTCTTATACCCAGCTGAACAGGGCTGTGTCAGTCCTCCGTCTTTCAAGGGGGTCACTGCCTCCTGCTCACTCATGACATGCCACCCTGTCACTACACTTGCGAGAATCCACTGAGGTACTATCTGAGCTACTGGAGAGTACGCTTGTAAGATGTGACAGTGATTGCTCTGAGGTCTCTTCTGGCAGCATTTGGCCCAGTACTGACACAAGAATCTGTCCTTCCACCTCAATGTTTGAACCTCAACATCGGAGACACAAGAAGAGATAATGATAACTAGTCTTGGAGAGCAGAAGTCTGTGCAGTGCTGAGGCTTCCTAGTGCATCTGAGTCTTTGCCATGCTGTCGGACTGGGGGAGTGCACTGCACCACCCCCCACCCCCCAACGCACACACATTGCAGTATCTATTCACCCTATCTACCACAGGTGTCCATCTTGCCTTCCCTGACTTACAAGTGGTCAGCCACCCTGGCGATCACCATTGCTCCCTCTTCCATGGCGGTGAAGATAGGCTGGATTTTATGGGTCCCGCTAAGCAGGGTCAGAGGCAGGGGACCTGTAGAGTCGAGATGGGTGGTGGGGGCAGAGGCCCCATCACTGCCCTGTTGCCAAGCGATTTTGCCTGGAACGGGATAGGCCAACGAAGACCTTCACACTCAGAGGCCAACTGAGGCCCTTAGGTGGCCTATTACCCACCACTTAAGGGCCTATTCCCGCGCCACTGGGATCTATCCAGCAGCGGAACAGTGCCTTTGCCATGTGGGAAGGGCGCTATGTAAAATGAAGCACCCTCCCTGCAAGCTTGGGGGTGGGTGGTCCATCTTCTGTGGGCAGTGTGTGTCCCATGGAGAAACCCTGCTGGCAAAACCTCCACCTCCCTGCCCCTGGACTTCACGCCCACCCCCCCTCATCAAGGTCTTCCAGACCTGACCTGTGACCCCACCTAACCTACCTGAAGTCTGGAGTTCCAGGGCTGGGCCGGGGTCCAAGGCCTCTGCAGTACTGGCAGCAATCACCACTTCCAGTGGCGCTGCCAGCCCCTTGATTGGCCGGCAGCTCTTGGAGGCGGGATCCTCATCTTTAAGGGGATGGAGATCCCAGCACTGGAAATGTTGACTCCGGAACCACAGGGGATCATACAAGAGGTGGATGCGAAAAGGCTGAGGCAGGGCTCCCTCTGCTATTTTGGCCTTCTACAGCCCCGTGCCCTCCAAAAGAACCCAGCCGATGTGTAATGCCCTTTCATGGGCATTATGTGCCCATTTCTCCTGCAAGGACAAAAGAGAGAGAGGTAAGGTACTGCTGACTTCTATGGCCAGTGCCAATGGCTCATTGAGATAGAAAGCTACAAGTATCATCATCTGAAAGGTCCTCAGCAGAACTATGGCTCTGAGCCTTTCTGAAGGGTTAGTAAGTATCCTGAGTACACACCATGTGGCTTCAGTCTCTTCACCTGGTGTGTCTGCTGAAGGTTGAATACCAAAGCCTGTCATGAGGGTCTGGTGTTGCATTGGTCTTGTCAGAGCAAATAAGGTCATTGATCCTTTTCCTGCACTACAGCCAGTTCCTCCTGACCACATTCTGTCTGCTCGTTGTCTGAGCTTCCTCTGTCCAGGCCTACTTGGTTTGGGAAGGTAGCCTTCTCCTGCCACCCTTCGGAAAGAGGACATCTCTCCTCTCCCTCACTGTCTCGAGGAGGACCTGCAGGTCTGCATCAGCAACGTTTTTCATGCAGCGAGTGGTTAAGGTCTGGAATGAGCTGCCTGAGAATGTGGTGGAGGCAGGTTCAATTGAAGCATTCAAAAGGGAATTAGACAGTTATATGAAAAAGGAGGATATGTGCAGGGTTATGGGAAAAAGGCAGGGAAATGGAACTGAGGGAATTGCTCTTTCAGAGAGCCAGTGCGGACACGATGGGCCGAATAGCCTCCTTCTGCACTGTAACGATTCTGTCATTCTGCAAAGTGAGGGGCAGCCCTGCCCCGGGTTCCAGCCCTCTGCCTTTCCTGCTCCATCAGTAATACAGTCATTGAAACAGTAAAACAGCAGCTACAGTAATGGTTGCCGTGGTCTGTTTAAATCAGGCCCGCAGTCTTTCAGTCCCACCCCATTCCCGGCCTCTCAGCTGCTAATTGACCACCCAACCCGCCCTCCAGCCAATTAACAGGCTGAACCCTTGAAAATCGGGGCCTGTGACTGCTTCTCCCAGGGGTAAGATCGAGACTCGGAAACAGTCCAGACGTCCGTTTCCCAACCCAGAAGGAAAATCAAGCCCATGGTGTCGATCACATCACATGTGAGCAGGAACAGATGGTGAAGACAGGGACAACAGTGAAGAATCACCATCAGAGGGTGCAGGACATTCCAAACTCTGTTCAACTGTACACAGAGGCTGAGCATCAGGAGCTGTTAATGAAGAGGACTATTCTCGAGCAACAGCAGAAAACGTGTGACATTCTGTCAGCATTTCCAGCTGCACGGTACACAGTTGGAGAGAGATTGGAGGAGTCCGTCTATAGCATTAATGCCATAATGTCTCAGGTCTTTGTGCAGATGCTCATGCCCATGGGAATAGTGACCACTTGCATGGAACATCAGATGCAGTAGTCAACTGAGTGCATGCTGCCACTCACCGATGGCCTGCACACTCACACGGCTACCTTAAGCAGGCTTGTGATGAAAAGTCATCGACCTGAAACATTGACTCTGTATTTCTCTCCACAGATGCTGCCTGACCAGCTGAGTATTTCCAACATTTTCTGTTTTGTTTGTGAAATACCTTGCCTAGGCTGTTCAATGCCTTATTGAAGTGCAGCAAAACATTCCAGTAATAGCTGTAAATCAGGAGGTGGAAGGAGGAGAGGAACTTAGTGAAATTACAATCACCAGGCAGGCGGTACTGAGCAAACTGATGGAGCTTCGGGCTGACAAGTCCCCGGGTCCTTCATCCTAGGGTCTTAAAAGAGGTGGCTAATGAGGTAGTAGATGCGTTGGTGTTAATATTTCAAAATTCACTAGATTCTGGAAAAGGTTCCATGAGACTGGAAAGTAGCAAATGTTGTGAGGAAGGTGTTAGAATCAATCATTAAGGAGGCTATAGCTGGGCATTTAGAAAAGCCCAAGGTAAGCGGGAATAGTCAGCATGGTT
This sequence comes from Heterodontus francisci, assembly GCF_036365525.1. Taxonomy (NCBI): domain Eukaryota; kingdom Metazoa; phylum Chordata; class Chondrichthyes; order Heterodontiformes; family Heterodontidae; genus Heterodontus; species Heterodontus francisci. The sequence continues at coordinate 73,904,697 of NC_090384.1, forward strand.
TTGTGAAAGGGAAATCATGTTTTTAACCAATTTATTGGAGTTCTTTGAAGGAGTAACATGTGCTGTGGATAAAGGGGAGCCTGTTGATGACTGTACTTGGATTTCCAGAAGGCATTTTTCGAGGTGCCACATAAAAGGTTATTGCGCAAAGTAGGAGCTCATGGTGTAGGGAGTAAGATATTAGCATGGATAGAAGATTGGCTAGCTGGCAGAAAACAGAGAGTATGCATAAATGGGTCCTTTTCTGATTTGCAGGATGTGACGAATGGAGTCCTGCAGGGGTCTGTGCTGGGGCCTCAACTTTTTACAATTTATATCAATGACTTAGATGAGGGGTGCGATGGCTTGGTTGCTAAATTTGTAGATGACACAAAGATAGTTTTAGTTTTCGAGATACAGCACTGAAACAGGCCCTTCGGCCCACCGAGTCTGTGCCGACCATCAACCACCCATTTATACTAATCCTACACTAATTCCATATTCCTACCACATCCCCACCTGTCCCTATATTTCCCTACCACCTACCTATACTAGGGGCAATTGCTAATGGCCAATTTACCTATCAAAAACAAGTCTTTGGCTTGTGGGAGGAAACCAGAGCACCCGGGGGAAACCCACGCAGACACAGGGAGAACTTGCAAACTCCACACAGGCAATACCCAGAATTGAACCCGGGTCTCTGGAGCTGTGAGGCTGCAGTGCTAACCACTGCGCCACTGTGCCACCCGAAGGAAAGTATGCTGTGAAGAGGACATAAGGAGGTTGCAGACCGATATAGATAGGTTGACTGAGTGGGCAAAAATTTGGCAGATGGAGTATAATGTGGGAAAATGTGAAGTTGTTCACTTTGGCAGGAAGAATAAAAAAGCAGAGTATTAATTAAATGGAGAACGACTGCAGAATTGCGAGGTGCAGAGGTATCTGGGTGTTCTAGTGCATGAGTCACAAAAAGTTAGTATGCAGGTACAGCAAGTCATAAAGAAGGCTAATGGAATGCTATCCTTTATTACGAGAGGGATTGAAAACAAAAGTAAGGATGTGATGCTTCAGTTAGACAGGGCATTGGTGAGACCACAACTCGAATACTGTGTGCAGGTTTGGTCTCCTTATTTAAGGAAGGATGTATATGTGCTGGTGGCATAAGATCAGAAGTGGGGATGTTCGCTAATGATTGCACAATGTTCAGCACTATTCGTGCCTCCTCAGATACTGACGCAGTCCGTGTAAGAATGCAGCAAGAGCTGGACAATATCCAGGCTTGGGCTGATAAATGGCAAGTAACATTCGCGCCACACAAGTGCCAGGCAATGACCATCTCCAACAAGAGAGAATCTAACCATCTCCCCTTGATTTTCAATGGCATTATGATCGTTGAATCCCCCACTACCAACAACCTGAGGGTTACCATTGACCAGAAACTGAACTGGAGTAGCCATAAAAATACTGTGGCTACAAGAACTGGTCAGAGGCTCGGAATCCTGTGGCGAGTAACTCACCTCCTGACTCCCCAAAGCCTGTTCACCATCTACAAGGCACAAGTCAGAAGTGTGATGGAATACTCTCCAGTTGCCTGGATGGGTGCAGCTCCAACAACACTCAAGAAGCTCGTCACCATCCAGTACAAAGCAGCCCGCTTGATTGGCACCCCATCCGCAAACATTCACTCCCTCCACTACCGACGCATGAACTCCCTTCCTAAAAGCATTGTACCCCACATGGACTGCAACCCCACATTGTACCCCACATGGCAGCTCACCACCTTCTCGAGGGTAATTAGAAATGGGCAATAAATGCTGGCCTCGCCAGCGACACCCACATTCCATGAACGAATAAAAAAAAAATTCTGGCTGGCCTCATCGGTAGAAAAGTAGGCATAAGTCCCATCCCTGACAAACTTGGCAGTTGCGGGATTCTACAAATATCTCCTTCAGATCCCTGGAAGGAACCAGAGAAGAAATTAATGGTGGTGGTGACTTTGACAGCCACTGGCAATGTGTGCCCCACTGGTCCATTTGGCAGGACGTTTTCTTCCAGGACGCTGCAAATGTTGGCGACCACCTGAGTCTCTGAGCACTGCTACTCGGTCATGTCCAGGAAGCTTATCCTCCGCCTGAGAACCCTGTGTTGGGGGTATCACCTCCTGTGAGCTGGATCTTTGTGCTCATGACCTCTCTCCTGTGGAATGCCCAGATGCTGGACAAGAAGGCTGCTGCTGTTGGTACTGCTCCGACTGCTGCTCCTTTTTTTTCATCATCTGAGGTCCAAGTTAGAACTGCATAAGCGGCTGTTATGCTGAACTGAAGGATGACAGCTGGGAAGTGTAGATCAAACGCACTAAAATCCTAAGAGGTAGAAATGACTTCCAAAGTAGTGGGAGTCATTGCCAAAACAGTGAAACCACTCTCTCAGAACCAGTCCTGTGAACAAAAGCATTTCACCTAGGCAAGGAAGCATCTGTGAGGTTTCAGTATTTAAAGGATTTGTTTTGCCTCTCTTGTTCAGATCCCTCAATCCCCACTGTCCTCTCACCTTGATTTCCCTGGTGAATTCCGTGAAGCCCTAGAAACCCGTGCATACACAGTTAAATTTGAAATCCACAGTTTAAACAGCTGTTAATGAGATCTTTGCATACCATGGGCTGGATTTTCTGCCCATAGCGGAGCTCCCGGTGTGGGGCTGAAATGGCAGAAGGAATCCCATCTCGGCCAGCTGGAGCACCCCCAGAGCAATTCTACATCACCAGGCCAATTAACAGCATGGTGCCGGGATCGCCATCTTTAACGGGACAGGGATCCTGCCTCCAACAGCTGCCGACCAATCACAGGGCTGGCAGCTCAGCAGTATTGGCAGCGCCACCAGGAGCAGTGGTCATTGCCAGTACTGCAAGAGGCCTTGAACCCAGGCTCAGCACTGGAGCCCAGCTCCAATGAAAGTGAGAGGTGGGGTTGGCGGGGTCAGTCTGGAAGGTTGCAACTGGGAGGAATCGGGGGGGGGGGGGTGGGGATAGTGGAGGGTGGGCGCTAATTGCAGGGGAAGGAGTGTTTAGGGGGTTGCAGGTTTCCCTGGCAGGGGCCCTCCCTGGGCCACAGATTGCCCATGGAGGAGGCCCCGCCCCCAACAAGCCAACAGGGAAGTTGTTTAATTTTACTGGGCGACCTCCCTGTGTGACGGAGCCCCCCCCCCCCCACCGTTGGTTTAATCCCAGCGGCAGCAGGAAGAGACCCTTTAAGTGGCCATTAATAGGCCACTTAAAGGCCTCAATTGGCCTCTGGGTGAGAAGGCCGTCGTCAGCCTATCCCACCCCTGATAAAATTGCGTTGTAATGAGGATGTGACGGGCCCTCTTCTCCCGCCTTCCTCGCAATTCTAATGGCTCCCCACCTCCGAAACCATCTCGGGTGGGGGGGGGTTCCATAAAATGCAGCCCTCTTATTGCCAACCTGCCTCTCCCATGGAGGGTTCCCCATGCACAGTTGTGATGCTGAAGTTAAAGGCAGAAATTGATGGGTTGCCACTGGTTTCCCAATGCATCATCAGTTTCAGCAATTTTAACCAGCCGCCCGCTCCTGAATCCACACCCTTCTTCTGGTAGTATTTCCCCCCAGCCTCCCCCTCCCTTGTGACTCAGAGGAGGACGGTCCTGAGAAACACTGCAGCACTATGGAACAAGAGACTATATACATCACTTGACTTCCACCCTTGACCTTTCCGATTTCAATATTGGCCCCGTCTGTCCTCCATCCTGATTAACACCTCGACTGTCTGATACCTCCTGCCACCATCTCCCCGACTGATCCCAGCCATCACAACCTTCCTCCCAACCGCCTCCCTCCCTCTCGATCACCCCTTTCTGAGTCATCCCCTTTAAATTCTTTAACTGAGGCTGCCAGCAACATAGCCACAACCCTTGCTTCTCAAGCCATGTCATAGTAACAAGTCCAAGTTGACATAACAGATCTTAATAAAATGAACTTGATCAGGTTCCAATCTATCATTCCTTATAGTTTTAGCACCATAAAACAAATTTTCCCTCTATGCTTACACATATTCCATCCTATCAGGTCACTGAATCCTGTTGGCCTCATACTGTCCTTGATCAGCAATAATCAGACTAACTAACCAGAACTTACAACCAGTTTTGAACATTACCTGAAAAATTTAGACAGGGATGTGTAAGGAGAGAAATTATTGCTTTTTTTTGTTATCAAGTCACACTTTATTCGATATTGCCAGTGTTATTTTGCCAACTAGATCCATGGCACTTGTGCATTATATATCCTCACAGCTTGTCGAGAAATAGAGCAAAGAACATCATGAAACGAAAGGGAGCAATTAGTTCTGCAGTTTTATTCTAAGCCAGAACAGGATGTGGGGTTGTTAGAATGCTGGTTTCATCCTTTAAGCAACAGTCCATGTTTACTACTAATGTAATCATAATTTTTGTCTGTTGTTTGTCTAGGACTAGTTGATCTCTGTTGAAATATAGCAGAGCTACTATCATTAATTTTGCCATTCCTGGGTTAAATTAAAGTTAAATTAATAAGGTTAAGTCCAATATATGTTAAAACAGTAAGTCCCTCCCAGGAGGTGCTCATATGTGGACATTGACTGAAGACAGATTCAAACCTTGCTGCAATTCTCCCTTACCCTCACATTTGAACAACTGTGTGACACTGTCACATTCACATATTAATAATGGCTACTTGTACAATACAGCAGAGAGCAAGCAGAGTGTTAGGAAAGCGGGAACATTAGGAACAGGGGTAGGCCATTCAGTTTCTCGGGCTTATTCCGCCATTCAAGTAGTTGATGGCCGATTTGCATCTCAACATAATTTTCCTGTATTTTTTCCATATCCCTTGATCCCCGAACCTAACAAAAACCTATCAATCTCCGTCTTGAGATTATGCTAGCACTCACACCCTTTTGAGAAAGGAAGATCCAAATTGCTACTACTCTTTGTCTGAAGTAATTATTCCTGATTTCATGCCTGAATGGTCTAGCTCTCATTTTAAAATTGGCTCCCTTTGTTCTTGATTTCCCCCTTCAGATGAAATAATTTCTCTGTGTCTGTCCTATCATATCATTTTAACAATTTAAGTATCACAATCAGATCACCCCTCATTCTTCTACACTCAACTGAATACAAGACAGGTTTATGCAGCCTGACATCATAATTTAACCTTCTCGGCTATCACTCCAGTGAATCTGCACTGCCCCTCCTCCAAGACCAATATGTTCTTCCTGAGGTGCAATGCCCAAATCTGAATGCACTACTGCAGTTTGGGCCTGACCAAGGCACTGTATAACTGAAGTATAATGCCCTCCCCTTTGTATTTCAGCCTGCTGAGATAAAGGCCACCATTCCATTTCCCTTTTTTGATTACTTTATGTCCCTGTCCACAAGTTTTTAATGATTTATTCACATATTCCTAAATGCCTTTTCTCCATCACAATGCATTTTTTCGACCATTTCGAAAATACTCTGACTTGTCTTCTTTGGACCTCATACTCCTCACATTTAAATCTATTTGCCACAGTTTTTCCCATCCACTTAGTCTGTCGATATCACATTGTGACTTCCTGCTCCTATCTGCACTAGGCACTGTATGCCCCAACATTACTGCACTCTTGAAGACATCCCAGCTGCTGCCATGAACGCATATGAGAAACAGACTTCCTCCAGCTTTTTTGATGCCTCTCTGGAGTTGCGAGTGGATGAAGTTAGGGCAGGATGGGTGGTACTATTCCCCAGAAGTCGCAGGAGCTCCCTCAAAGCCACTATCAAGAAACCCTGGACAGGGATGGCTGAAAGGGTTCGTGCCACAAGCATCCTCCCCCAGGACCTGGATTTAATGCAGAAACCTGTTCAACAATCTCACAGGAACAGCAAATGTGAGGATAACACTTCATTTCTTCAGATCTCTCAAGAGCACTAGGTTCTTTTCACCGCTGCCCCCTTCATTCTCAACAGTGCCCTCTCTTCACAATCAGCATACAATCACAAAGGCATACTAGCACATTTCACTTTCTCATTCCAAATTCACTCAACTCTTCCTTTGCTCTCTTTGCAGCACACACTAACACCGTTCTCTTTTTACATACTACCACTTGCAAACCACCAACTCATATTAGGACCTTTTCTCACTCGCATTATGTACACTTGATTTTACATTTATTACTGCCCATCCATATTCCATCTTGTTTCTTCTGCATCACTTACTGGCTGCTTGGACACTGGGCTAGACTTCTGCAATTTTAAATTAAAATTGCAACAGGTCCAGGAGACATCATCGGAACATGACTTTTACACTTTGAGGTTTCTGCCTGTTTGTTTTGAGCTCTTCTCATTACCCAAACCAGCGCAGTAAAAATGGCAGCAGGTAAGGCTCATTGGGAACACAGTGGAAAGCACTCTTCTGCCATTTTAACCACTTGCCAGCCGCATTCCCGTCAAGTCGGCACAGTTACAATTGGGCCTATGATCCATTTGTTTCTGCTACAATCTTATCAAGGATTTGAGTATTATGCCATTCATTTAAATCACTGCTTGCCGCTCACATCGTGACACAGAAATGCATATTATTAATATTCTTCAGTTTGGGGACCATTGCTAGAGGCAAGACCCAAATGCATAGGGTCATCTGATCTTCATTTATACCATTATTCTCCAATTCTTTTAGGTTTGCCTCAAGTTCCTTCCATAGAGGAAATTATATTTTGCAAAATTTCTGAATAACAGGAATCACAGATTTGTCACAACACAGTTTGATCTGTATAACCTCCAGCTTGCATTTATTGTCAAATATTTGACAGAATTTACTGCAAATAGCATCCTCCAGTGTTGGTATATTGATGCTACATAGCACTGAAGATAAATTAATGAAGTGTAGTACTTGAATTGTATGTTGACTAACTAGGTAGCCAGGCTTTCCCTCACAACAAACAAATCCACTGAGACTGCTTGTTTGCCAAGTCTTGATACGAGCAAAATAATTAACAAAGCAATAGATGAGGTACCAAATGGAAATGCTTGAATGAAAGTGTGCAGTGGTGCTACATTTGACAATCAAAACCAGCAAACATAGGTTGGTAACTGAATTCCTTGATGATATTCTGTAGACCCCAGAATCAGTAAAGACTTGAACTGGTACACCTTGAAAATACATATGACCTTGTTGACTCTTTCTGCTCACCAATTTGATGGTATGCTGCTGATACAATGAAACAATGTGTGTCATTTGCTCCAGAGCTGAATACAATAGGTTTGTTTCAGAAACCTTATGCACATTGTAGGGGCAGTTTTAAATTCTGCCCACTTAGGTGGGTAGTTAAAATCGCTGGGTGACTTAGCCACGGGCATTCTGCTTCGTTCTTGCTGTCTTCTATTTTAACCTGCCCTTCTGAGTAGATAGCAAGTGCACCCGCCTGAAATTGGTGGGATCCTTCTTCAAATATGCAGGTTGAGGTTTGTTGATGTTATAGGGCATGATTGCTTTTCTAACTGGTGGCCTGACCTTGGAAGCCATGGTTGATTTTCTGTCTGGTGAAGCTTGGGCGAAGACGAGGCAGGACCGGAAGAGGCACTTTTTTGATTAACCATTTTGCTTTTTATTTTACTTTCTTTGTGGGCCAAGGAGGAGCAGAAGTACCTCTCAGCCCCACCAAGTACCCTTCCTTCAGAGCTGGACGGCATCCCGCTGCCACTTGTCATTCCGCTCCTGGCCAAGATCCTGTCCCACTTCCTGCTGGCTCTGAGGCCATGGGCTTCACACTGTCACAATCAGGGGATTTGTTGTTCCCCTGATTTCCCCTCCGCATTAAAATTGGGATTTGTGTTGGTTTTGATTGACTGTAGTTTTACTAGCAATATTTATGTAGATATATTGGGCCACCATGCTCCATTGAATTAATTTGTAGAAGTCTACAATTAGATGAATGATAGCACCATCTGGAGAAGCATGCACAACATTCTTTGCTTTATGCTGGACAATCACCAGTTCGGGGATAATTCTACACAGTAACAGTACTTAGTGTGACTGTAATTTTGCTTGATGTTATGTGATGTGAACTTGACATTTATCCATTTGATACAGTCAAGTAGCTTTGTTTCCACTCTTGCTGCATGTCATTCTGCTAGGTTATTTATTGTGGCCAGTTCTATCAGCTTATTGGCTGTGCAAAATATTTGAGAAACATTCTCCTATAATCTTGTGTTTTGATTTCACGATCTGTACCAAAGCGATCATATTTTGTTGACAAGTATGTGGAAAAAGCACCTACAGATTTATTCTTGTATTGTTCAGACCATCAAAATATGACTGATTTGTGTTTGGTATGTTGCTTGTAAGTGAAATGATCACTTAAAACCTTCTAAGATTTATCACAGTCTGCATCATTTTCAACATTAAGACAGCACATCAAATAAATCTTGCAAATATTCTACTCCATAGTACAAAATAAAATCTCTCTTCCACATAGAAACAGGAGTAGGCCATTCAGCTCCTCTGGCCTGTTCTGCCATTCAGATAGATCATAACTGATCTGTGTCTTAATACCTTTTACCCACCTTTGTTCCATATCCCTTAATACCCTTACCTAACAAAAATCTATGAATCTCAGGTTTTAACTTTTCAATCGGCCAAGCCTCAACAGCTTTTTAGGGAGAGAGTTCTGGATTCCACTGTCCTTTTGCATGAAGAATTGCTTCCTGATATCACCCTTAAACAGACTAGCTCAATTTTAAGGTGATGTTCTCTTGCTGTGGACTCAGCCATCAGAAGAAATAATTTTTGTCCATCTACCCTATCAAATCCTATAATCATCTTAAATGTCTAAATTAGATCACCCCTTTATCATTTACACTCAAGAAAACACAAGCCTATTCTGTGCAACCTGTTCCTGTAATTTAACCCTTTAAGCCCCAGTATTATTCTGGTAAATGTGTGCTGCAACCACTCCAAGGTCAATACACCCTACCCGATGTGCGATGTCCAGAACTGAATGCAGTACTTCAGATGTGGTCTATCTAGAGTTTAACACAACTATAGCACAACTTCCACCCCTTTATATTCCAAGCATTAATGACAATCAAAACCCACCAATGTATACTCAAAACTGTTCCTCATTTCTCCCACCATGAAGAGATGGAAATTGAGCTATTGTACAGGTCGAAAGGGCTATTAAAGGCAAGCCTGAGGCCACATTATAGTAGAACAATGTTACTACCTGAGCTGGATCTATGGCTGTTTGTTTCATTCCAGACATGAGGACTTACAACCAAATGATGTTTATGTATCATATTCATCTCACCTGATCTGAGGCTTAATTCCCCTCAGTTATCCAAAAATATCACATAATATCCTTGAACTGACTCTGCCACCAAAATATTGATTTACTTCAGTTCCAACTGTAAACACCCAATTTCTTTACTATCCAGATAAATACAGGGCGAGTTGAGCTATTATATTGGAGACAGCAATGTTATTTCAGCATTTAGCTACCAGTTTTGGTGGTCTTTGCCAAAGATGAAATGACTGTGATTCAGCTGTTCAGTTTTTGGATATTTGCTTTGCATACATGCACTGGTTGAATAAATTTCATGCAAAAATTGCAGTATAAATATAGTATAACAGCAAGGCTAAATGAAATATAGTTGGTGAGTGTTTACTTTATATTATAATAGTTGACATTTAATTCATTACATAGCCACACATTTTCTCAGTCAACAGTTCAGTCATGACTAGGCTTGGCAAAGATACCATAAAACCTTGTTGTTTTGATTTTCTCAGTTCCTCACCTGTCTGCATGTTCTTACACTTCTATTTAAAGTCTTCTGTACACAATCCCATCATCGAATTCTTACGTTCCAACTGATACTCCTTCCATCTCCTTCTGAACATACCTATCACAAGCCATTTGGCATATACATACAAACGTACAAACATATGAATTAGGAGCAGGAGTAGGCCGCTCAGCCCCTCGAGCCTGCTCCGCCATTCAATAAGATCATGGCTGATAGGATTGTAACCTCGACTCCACATTCCCGCCTACCCCGATAACCTTTCACCCGCTTGCTTATCAAGAATCTATCTGCCTCTACCTATACATGGAAGTATATATTGCAATCTTCTTGCATTAGTCTTGGGCCTGCTCTTTTCCTTTTCCCCACTATTGGCAGCCAAAGCTGACAAGGTGCCATGCTCTGGTATTCTATCCCTAAACTCCTCTACCTCGCCATCTTCATTTCCGTCTTTGAGACTCTCCTTAAAACCTACCACTCCAACCAAACTTTATGCCCCTGTTCCTATTCTTTCTTTCTTTGGTTCAGCGTCTAGTTTTCATTACACCTCTCTGAATCACTTTGGGATGATTTTCTACATTAAAAGTGCTATTTAAATGCCAGTTGTTAGTCTGTTACTGGAAAGAGAGCATTCCTCCTCATATTTCAACAAAGTTACAACAAAGTTACATTCCATTTAGTTAATACATTCTGCCGTCCTTGCACTGGGCATTTACAAGTCATCCACCCTCTGTTGCTGTACCTTGTACAGAGTGCCAGTCTCTGTAGCATTGAAAATTGTGGACTGCGGCCAGAATTTTATGGCCCCCCCTCAAATGAGTAGGCTTGTGGTAGGAGGAGGGGTGGGCGTAAAATTGAGTCGGAGGCCATTCCTGACCCCCTCCCTTCCCCTTTGCCAACTTACACGGGGCGGTGGTGCCAATAAAAAGCCCTCCACCCCAGGCCAATTAAGGCCCTTAAAGTGGCCAATTAACTGGAACTTAAGGGCCTCTGTCTGCCACCACAGGTATTTTACCTCTGGCTGGTGGGCAGCTGAGGCCTCAAAAAGCCCGCCTGATGAAAGGAGGCGGCCTTCTTGCGGGCTAGGGTGGGGGCTCTCCCAATTGGCCACTCTCTGCCCCACGAAGGGCAGCCCCCGAAGCCTCAACTGCCCCCAGCGCACAACAATCACCCTGCCCTCCCCTAACCGACCCCCACTTGCCTCGGGAGGGCCTGACCAATTGCCCCCGGCAAGGCCCAAAAAACGTACCTTTTTTCCGGGGCCGTCCTTCAGCTTCTTCCGAGGGCTTCTGGTGGCACTGCTGGGACTAAGAACTGCTTAGTTATTAGGCGGGACTTCCTGCCTCATGGAGGTGGAAGTCCCGTCCAAGACCAATTAAGGGCCTGGGGAGCATAAAATCTGGTCTGGCGCACCAGGCCCGGTGGTGGCAGGCTCGCCACCGACTATTCAGCCAGTAGACAGGGCTCCTCCACCCCGCCCAATGAAAAATTCTAGCCTTCACATTAGCCTCAAACATTCTTGTTTTAACAATGATACATCGCTCCCCAACAGTAACTTATATAATCCATGAAAATATGTCCAGCCAGATCAATGTGTCTCTTCAGTTCTTTCTTGAATTTCCCCTTTGTCAGATGTTCAACTTCCAGTTTTCTTTCATCCTTTGTACTTGCGAAGCTGATATTAATCCCCAATTTTCTTCCTTCCACACTTAGCTCCTTTGTCATGGAGACAACCAAGGATCTGTGGCAACATCGACTGTATCATTCAAGCCTTAGTCTACCCTCACATCTTCAAGTCTTTGGCATCTAAGCTTGCCATTGCATAAGTCAAGATGCGATCCACGACAATATTAAAAATGGTTTTGTCATGAACATTTGCTGCCAACGTCTTTACATGATATGCTCCACTTTCCATAAAGTAATGAATTCCCAGCAGTAAATTTAACTATACAATCATGCAGGTTCAAATTGTGCAAATAAATCAGCATAAGTATGCATAAATGAACCAAATAAGTTTGACAAATTGGTCAAAAATTGTTTCTCCTGTCGATAGCCAGTGGAAAGTGGAGTTTAAACAACAATAGTAAATCTTGCTTGAGGAAGGATGAGATTGATCTTTTGATGTAAGAAGTTTTGAAAGGATTTGAAGTAGTTTTTCACCTAAAATTATGTGCCTGAACAGCACATGGATTTGTTCTATGTCAGATAGAATTGAGACTGTTATATAAATGTGCAAAGTGATTGGGATGATTTCAGCAAAAAATTAAATGATGTGAACACATCTGCCAAAACCATAATATGGAGCCAAGGGGAGTTGCAGGAGAAACAACAACAATTTGTATTAAAATAGTACATCCAGGGAGAAGACTCGGAGGGCGGAGTTCCGGACCGGTAAGTATAAAAACCTTACCTCGGGGATTTGTGGCCTACATCCAGGGAGAAGACTCGGAGGGCGAAGTTCCAGACTGGTAAGTATAAAAACCTTACATTGGGGATTCGCGGCCTACATCCAGGGAGAAGACTCAGAGGGCGGAGTTCCAGACCGGTAAGTATAAAAATCTTACATCAGGGATTCGCGGCCTACATCCAGGGAGAAGACTCGGAGGGCGGAGTTCCGGACCGGTAAGTATAAAAACCTTACCTCGGGGATTTGCGGCCTACATCCAGGGAGAAGACTCGGAGGGCGAAGTTCCAGACCGGTAAGTATAAAAACCTTACATCGGGGATTCGCGGCCTACATCCAGGGAGAAGACTCAGAGGGCGGAGTTCCAGACCGGTAAGTATAAAAACCTTACCTCGGGGATTCGCGGCCTACATCCAGGGAGAAGATTTGGAGGGCGGAGTTGTGGACCGGTTAGTTACCTCGGGTGGAAACAAAACTGAAAAAACTAAAAATAAAACTGAAAAAGCGTCACAGGAAAGCTGTGACCTGATTGGCTGGTTGGGAATTTGCACTGAATTTGAAAATAAAACATTGTTTAAAATTGATTAAAACCCTAATTAACTAATTAATTAATAAGTAGAAGAGTAACTAAACCGGAGGGAGGAGATTACTGTATTTAGCATTTAATATTTATTGTAAAAATCGAGCACTAGGGACCATATAGTTAATTGCAACTTAATTTAGTAATGATTTAAGAAGTATTTAAGTATTTATTTTAAATTAATTTATTAATTAGTGCTAGAAATGTCAGTTAGAGGGGTAAAGTGCTTCACCTGTGAGATGTGGGAGGTCCGTGACGCTTCCAGCATTCCGGATGACTACATCTGTAGGAAGTGTACCCAGTTGCAGCACCTCACATGGATCGGTTGGAACAGCAATTGGATGCATTTAGGAGCATGAATGTGACAGAAAGCATCATAGACAGGAGTTTTAGAGACGTGGTTACACCAAGGTGCAGGCAGGTAGATGGGTGACTGCGAGAAGGGGCAGGCAGTCAGTGCAGGAAGCTCCTGTGGTTATCCCCCTCTCTAACAAGTATACTGCTTTGGATACTGTTGGGGGGGATGGCCTATCAGGGGAAAACAGCAGCAGCAGCCAGAGCAGTGACACCACGGCTGGCTCTATTGTTCAGCAGGGAGGACCAAAGCGCAGAAGAGCAATAGTTATAGGGGACTCTACAGACAGGGGCACAGATAGGCACTTCTGTGGATGTGAAAGAGACTCCAGGATAGTATGTTGCCTCCCTGCTGCCAGGGCCAAGGATGTCTCTGAACGGACAGGGGGTATTCTGAAGGGGGAGGGTGAGCAGCCAGAGGTTGTGGTACACATTGGTACTAACAAAATAGGCAGGAAGAGTGACAAGGTCCTGCAGGGGGAGTTCAGGGAGTTAGGTAGAACGTTAAAAGACAGGACCTCTAGGGTTGTAATCTTGGGATTACTCCCTGTGCCACGTACCAGTGAGGCTAGAAATAGGAAGATAGTGCAGCTAAACACGTGGCTAAACAGCTGGTGTAGGAGGGAGGGTTTCAGATATCTGGATCATTAGGATCTCTTCAGGGACAGGTGGGACCTGTACAAGAAGGACGGGTTGCATCTAAACTGGAGGGGCACAAATATCCTGGCTGCGAGGTTTGCTAGCGTCATTCAGGAGGGTTTAAACTAGTGTGGCAGGGGGGTGGCAACCAGAGCAATCGGTCAGCAGGTGAAATAATTGAGGGGGAACTAGTAAATATGTCCAGTAAGACTAAGAGGAAGAGCAGGCAGGGGGATGTTGCTGAGCACAGCAGGACTGGTGGTCTGAAGTGCATTTGTTTCAATGCGAGAAGTGTAACAGGTAAGGCAGATAAACTTAAAGCTTGGATTAGTACTTTGAACTATGATGTTGTTGCTATTACAGAGACTTGGTTGAGGGAAGGACAGGATTGGCAACAAAATGTTCTGGGATATAGAAGATTCAGGCGGGATAGAGGGGGATATAAAAGGTGTGGGGGAGTTGCATTACTGGTTAAGGAGAATATCACAGCTGTACTGCAGGAGGACACCTCAGAGGGGTCACACAGCGAGGCAATATAGGTAGAGCTCAGGAATAGGAAGGGTGCAGTCACGATGTTGGGGGTTTACTACAGGCCTCCCAACAGCCAGCGGGAGGTGGAGGAGCAGATATGTAGACACATTTTGGAAAGATGTAAAGGTAACAGGGTTGTAGTGGTGGGTGATTTTAACTTCCCCTATATTGACTGGGGCTCACTTAGTGCTAGAGGCTTGGATGGGGCAGAATTTGTAAGGAGCATCCAGGAGGGCTTCTTGAAACAATATGTAGATAGTCCAACTAGGGATGGGGCTGTACTGGACCTGGTATTGGGGAATGAGCCCGGCCAGGTGGTCGAAGTCTCAGTAGGGGACCATTTTGGGAACAGTGACCATAATTCCGTAAGTTTTAAGGTACTTGTGGATAAGGATAAGAGTAGTCCTCAGGTGAAGGTGCTAAATTGCGGGAAGGCTAATTATAACAATATTAGGCAGGAACTAAAGAATTTAGATTGGGGGCGGCTGTTTGAGGGTAAATCAACATCTGACATGTGGGAGTCCTTCAAACATCAGTTGATTAGAATCCAGGACCGGCATGTTCCTGTGAGGAAGAAGGATAAGTTTGGCAAGTTTCAGGAACCTTGGATAACGAGGATATTGTGAGCCTAGTCAAAAATAAAAAGGCAGCATTCGTAAGGGCTGGAAGGCTGGGAACAGATGAAGCCCTTGAGGAATATAAAGAAAGTAGGAAGGAACTTAAGCAAGGAGTCAGGAGGGCTAAAAGGAGTCATGATAAGTCATTGGCAAACAGGATTAAGGAGAATCCCAAGGCTTTTTATATGTATATAAAGAGCAAGAGGGTAGCCATTGAAAAGGTTGGCCCACTCAAGGACAGAGGAGGGAATCTATGCGTGGAGCCAAAGGAAATGGGCGAGGTACTAAATGAATACTTTGCATTAGTATTCACCAAAGAGAAGGACTTGGTGGATGATGAGTCTAGGGAAGGGAGTGTAGATAGTCTGGGTCATGTCGTTATCAAAAAGGAGGAGGTGTTGGGCGTCTTGCAAAGCATTAAGGTAGATACGTCCCCAGGGCCTGATGGGATCTACCCCAGAATACTGAGCGAGGCAAGGGAGGAAATTGCTGGGGCCTTGACAGAAATCTTTGTATCCTCATTGGCTACAGGTGAGGTCCCAGAGGACTGGAGAATAGCCAATGTTGTTCCTTTGTTTAAGAAGGGTAGCAAGGATAATCCAGGAAATTATAGGCCGGTGAGCCGTACGTCAGTGGTAGGGAAATTATTGGAGAGGATTCTTCGGGATAGGATTTACTCCTATTTGGAAACAAATGAACTTATTAGTGAGAGGCAGCATGGTTTTGTAAAGGGGAGGTCGTGTCTCACTAACTTGATCGAGTTTTCTGAGGAAGTGATGAAGATGATTCATGAAGGAAGGGCAGTGGATGTTGTCTACATGGACTTCAGTAAAGCCTTTGACAAGGTCCCTCATGGCAGACTGGTGCAAAAGGTGAAGTCACATGGGATCAGAGGTGAGCTGGCAAGATGGATACAGAACTGTCTGTGTCATAGAAGACAGAGGGTAGCAGTGGAAGGGTGCTTTTCTGAATGGAGGGCTGTGACTAGTGGTGTTCTGCATGGATCAGTGCTGGAAACTTTGCCGTTTGTAGTGTATATAAATGATTTGGAGGAAAATGTAGCTGGTCTAATTAGTAAGTTTGCGGACGACAGAGGATACAGCAGGATATAAATCGGTTGGAGACTTGGGCGGAGAAATGGCAGATGAAGTTTAATCCGGACAAATATGAGGTAATGCATTTTGGAAAATCTATTACAGGTGGGAAGTATACAGTAAATGGCAGAACCCTTAGGAGTATTGACAGGCAGAGAGATCTGGGCGTACAGGTCCACAGGTGACTGAAAGTGGCAACGCAGGTGGATAAGGTAGTCAAGAAGGCATATGACATGCTAGCCTTCATCGGTCGGGGCATAGAGTATAAAAATTGGCAAGTCATGTTGCAGCTGTACAGAACCTTAGTTAGGCCACACTTAGAATATTGCGTGCAATTCTGGTCGCCACACTACCAGAAGGATGTGAATGCTTTGGAGAGGGTACAGAAGAGGTTTACCAGGATGTTGCCTGGTCTGGAGGTTATTAGCTATGAGGAGAGGTTGGATAAACTCGGATTGTTTTCACCGGAACGACGGAGGTGGAGGGGCGACATGATAAAGGTTTACAAAGTTGTGAGTGGCATGGACAGAGTGGATAGTCAGAAGCCTTTTCCTAGGGTGGAAGAGTCAGGACATAGGTTTAAGGTGCGAGGGGCAAAGTTTAGAGGGGATGTGCGAGGCAAGTTCTTTACACAGAGGGTGGTGAGTGCCTGGAACTTTCTGCCGGGGGAGGTGTTGGAGGCTGGTACTATAGTGACGTTTAAGAGGCATCTTGACAAATACATGAATAGGATGGGAATAGAGGGATACTGATCCCGGAAGTGCAGAAGGTTTTAGTTTAGACAGGCATCAAGATCGGCGCAGGCTTGGAGGGCCGAATGGCCTGTTCCTGTGCTACACTGTTCTTTGTTCTTTGTTCTATAGCGCCTTTATCATAACATAGCGTCCCAAGACGCTTCACAGGAGCATTATAAAACAAAATATAACAGCGATCCACATAAAGAGATTTTAGGGCAGATGACCAAAAGCTTAGTCAAAGAGGTTTTAAGGAGTGTCTTAAAGCATGGAAGAGAGCAGGAGAGCTTTAGGGAGGGAATTCCAGAGCTTAGGACCTAGGTAACTGAAGGCATGGCTAACAATGGTGGACCGATTAAATTCAGAGATGCTCAAGAGGCCAGAATCAGAGGAACACAGATATCTTGGAAGGTTGTCGGGCTGGGAGAAATTACAGAGATAGGGAGAAGCCAGGCCTGGCAGGGATTTGAAAACAAGAATGAGAATTTTAACATTGAGGCATTGGTTAATCAGGAGCCAATGTAGGTCAGCAAACATAGGGGTGATATGTAAATAGGATGTGATGCGAATTAGGACATGGGCAGCAGAGTTTGGATGACCTCAAGTTTATGGAGGGTAGAATGTGTTAGAATAGTCATGTCTGGAGGTAACAAAAGCATGGAAGAGGATTTCAGCAGCAGATAAGCTGAGACAGGGGTGGAGTCGGATAATGTTACCGAGTTGGAAATAGGCAGTCTTGGTGACAGCACGGGTATGTAGTTGAAAGCTCATTTTGTGCCAAATATGACACCAAGGTTGCAAACAGTCTCGTTCATCCTTAGACTGTTTCCAGGGAGAGGGATTGAGTCGGTAACTAAGGAGCGGAATTTGTGGAAGGGACTGAAGGTAATGGCATCAGCCCTCCCAATATTTAATTGGAGGAAATTTCTGTACATCCTACCCAATGCCAGACATGCAGTTTGATAATTTACAGACAGGGGAGAGGTCTAGAGAGGTGGTGGTGAGGTAAAGGTGAGGTGTTGTCAGCATGCATGTAGAAACTGATGTGTTGTTGGATGATGTCAACGAAGGGAAGCATGAGAAGTAAGAGGGGGCCAAGGATAAATCCCTGGGGGACACCAGAGGCCACAGTTTGGGAGCAGAAAGAGAAGCCATTGATGTCGATTCTCTGGCTATGATTAGTTAGATTAGAATGGAACCAGGTGAGGGCAGTCCCACCCAGCTGGAAGAGATGAAGAGGCGAAATGGATGATGTGATCAGCTGTGTCAAAAGCTGCAGACAGGTCCAGAAGGATGAAGTGGGCTAGTTTGCCTTTGTCACAACCACATAGGATGCCATTTGTGACTTGGATAAGAGCTGTTTCTGTACTGTAGCAGGGGAGAAAACCTGACTGGAGGGATTCAAACATGGAGTTCCGGGAAAGATGGCATGAATTTGGAAGGTGATAACACATTCAAGGACTTTGGAAAGGATAGGGAGGTTGGAGATGGAATGGCAGTTTGCAAGGACAGAGGGGGTCAAGGGTTTGTTTTTTGAGAAGAGGGGTGATGATGGCAGATTTGAAGGAGAGAACATGAGCATAGAAAACCACTGCAATATCAGCTAATATGGGAGCAAGAAAGGGAAGTTGGGTGAACAGCAGCTTTGTGGGAATAGGGTCAAGAGAACTTGGAGAGGGCATGGGATATAGGAGAAAAACTAGAAAAAGGAAGACGTTCAGGGCCAGAACGGGTGGAATCTTCGGGGAAGTTTGGTTCAGTGGACTAGGGGGTAGGACTAATGCAGCATTCTGGCTTCATCCAGGCAAATTTTACCTAATAATAGTTACAAACAATTATATAACCTGATTTCAAACAAATTATCAAGGATTAAAGTTCAGTTGTCAGACGAGTCACACACTGCCATCCAGCTAAAGAATGTTGAATGTTACATTTATATTACATTGCTTAACTGGGGAGAATTTTAAGTTTGCTCTACTTTGGCTTCAATGTCTAAATCTCTCAGAATTGCTGCAGCTCTGATTTCTCCATCCGTACAGTAAATTGTCAGCAACAGCAAGGAATGCCTGGCAATTATTTTGACACATAGGCACATTTGTCAGGTTAGATATTTAGAATTAGAATTAGAACATTACATCGCAGTACAGGCCCTTCGGCCCTCGATGTTGCGCCGACCTGTGAAACCATCTGACCTACACTATTCCATTTTCATCCATATGTCTATCCAATGACCACTTAAATGCCCTTAAAGTTGGCGAGTCTACTACTGTTGCAGGCAGGGCGTTCCACGCCCCTACTACTCTCTGAGTAAAGAAACTACCTCTGACATCTGTCCTATATCTATCACCCCTCAACTTAAAGCTATGTCCCCTCGTATTTGCCATCACCATCCGAGGAAAAAGACTCTCACTATCCACCCTATCTAACCCTCTGATTATCTTATATGTCTCTATTAAGTCACCTCTCCTCCTCCTTCTCTCCAACGAAAATAACCTCAAGTCCCTCAGCCTTTCCTCGTAAGACCTTCCCTCCATACCAGGCAACATCCTAGTAAATCTCCTCTGCACCCTTTCCAAAGCTTCCACATCCTTCCTATAATGCGGTGACCAGAACTGCACGCAATACTCCAGGTGCGGTCTCACCAGAGTTTTGTACAGCTGCAGCATGGCATCGTGGCTCCGAAACTCGATCCCCCTACTAATAAAAGCTAACACACCATATGCCTTCTTAACAGCCCTATTAACCTGGGAAGCAACCTTCAGGGATTTAGGACACCAAGATCTCTCTGTTCATCTACACTACCAAGAATCTTCCCATTAGCCCAGTACTCTGCATTCCTGTTACTCCTTCCAAAGTGAATCACCTCGCACTTTTCCGCATTAAACTCCATTTGCCATCTCTCAGCCCAGCTCTGCAGCCTATCTATGTCCCTCTGTACCCTACAACATCCTTCGGCACTATCCACAACTCCACCGACCTTAGTGTCATCCGCAAATTTACTAACCCACCCTTCTACACCCTCTTCCAGGTCATTTATAAAAATGACAAACAGCAGTGGCCCCAAAACAGATCCTTGCGGTACACCATTAGTAACTAAACTCCAGGATGAACATGTGCCATCAACCACCACCCTCTGTCTTCTTTCAGCTAGCCAATTTCTGATCCAAAGCTCTAAATCACCTTCAACCCCATACTTCTGTATTTTCTGCAATAGCCTACCATGGGGAACCTTATCAAACGCCTTACTGAAATCCATATACACCACATCCACTGCTTTACCCTCATCCACCTGTTTGGTCACCTTCTCGAAAAACTCAATAAGGTTTGTGAGGCACGACCTACCGTCACAAAACCGTACTGACTATCGCTAATGAACTTATTCTTTTCAAGATGATTATACATCCTGTCTCTTGTAACCTTTTCCAACATTTTACCCACAACCGAAGTAAGGCTCACAGGTCTATAATTACCAGGGCTGTCTCTACTCCCCTTCTTGAACAAGGGGACAACATTTGCTATCCTCCAGTCTTCCGGCACTATTCCTGTCGACAATGACGACATAAAGATCAAGGACAAAGGCTCTGCAATCTCCTCCCTAGCTTCCCAGAGAATCCTAGGATAAATCCCATCTGGCCCAGGGGACTTATCTATTTTCACACTTTCCAAAATTGATAACACCTCCTCCTTGTGAACCTCAATCCCACCTAGCCTAGTAGCCTGAATCTCAGTATTCTCCTCGACAACATTTTCTTTCTCTACTGTAAATACTGACGCAAAATATTCATTTAACACTTCCCCTATCTCCTCTGATTCCACACACAACCTCCCACTACTATCCTTGATTGGCTCTAATCTAACTCTAGTCATTCTTTTATTCCTGATATACCTATAGAAAGCCTTAGGGTTTTCCCTGATCCTATCCGCCAATGACTTCTCGTGTCCTCTCCTTGCTCTTCTTAGCTCTCCCTTTAGATCCTTCCTGGCTAGCTTGTAACTCTCAAGCGCCCTAACTGAGCCTACACGTCTCATCCTAACATAAGCCTTCTTCTTCCTTTTGACAAGCGCTTCAACTTCTTTAGTAAACCACGGCTCCCTCGCTCAACAACTTCCTCCCTGCCTGACAGGTACATACTTATCAAGGACACGCAGTAGCTGCTCCTTGAATAAGCTCCACATTTCGATTGTGCCCATCCCCTGCAGTTTCCTTCCCCATCCTACGCATCCTAAATCTTGCCTAATCGCATCATAATTTCCTTTCCCCCAGCTATAATTCTTGCCCTGCGGTATATACCTGTCCCTGCCCATCGCTAAGGTAAACCTAACCGAATTGTGATCACTATCACCAAAGTGCTCACCTACATCTAAATCTAACACCTGGCCGGGTTCATTACCCAGTACCAAATCCAATGTGGCATCGCCCCTGGTTGGCCTGTCTACATACTGTGTCAGAAAACCCTCCTGCACACACTGGACAAAAACTGACCCATCTAAAGTACTCGAACTATAGTATTTCCAGTCGATATTTGGAAAGTTAAAGTCCCCCATAACAACTACCCTGTTACTCTCGCCCCTGTCGAGAATCATCTTCACTATCCTTTCCTCTACATCTCTGGAACTATTTGGAGGTCTACAAAAGACTCCCTACAGGGTGACCTCAACTCTCCTGTTTCTAACCTCGGCCCATACTACCTCAGTAGACGAGTCCTCAAACGTCCTTTCTGTCGCTGTACTACTCTCCTTGATTAACAATGCCACACCCCCCCCTCTTTTACCATCTTCTCTGTTCTTACTGAAACATCTAAATCCCGGAACCTGCAACATTCATTCCTGCCCCTGCTCTACCCATGTCTCCGAAATGGCCACTACATCGAGATCCCAGGTACCAACCCATGCTGCAAGCTCACCCACCTTATTCCGGATGCTCCTGGCATTGAAGTAGACACACTTTAAACCAGGTTCTTGCTTGCCAGTGCCCTCTTGCGTCCTTGTAACCTTATCCCTGACCTCACTACTCTCAACATCCTGTACACTGGAACTACAATTTAGGTTCCCATCCCCCTGCTGAATTAGTTTAAACCCCCCCGAAGAGCACTAGCAAATCTCCCCCCCAGGATATTGGTACCCCTCTGGTTCAGGTGAAGACCATCCTGTTTGTAGAGGTCCCACCTACCCCAGAAAGAGCCCCAGTTATCCAGGAAACCAAAACCCTCCCTCCTGCACCATCCCTGCAGCCACGTGTTCAACTCCTCTCTCTCCCTATTCCTCGCTTCGCTATCACGTGGCACGGGCAACAACCCAGAGATAACAACTCTGTTTGTTCTTGCTCTAAGCTTCCACCCTAGCTCCCTGAATTGCTGTTTTAAATCCCCATCTCTCTTCCTACCTATGTCGTTGGTGCCTATGTGGACCACGACTTGGGGCTGCTCCCCCTCCCACTTAAGGATCCCAAAAACACGATCTGAGACATCACGAACCCTGGTTAACTACTTTAACCAAGCACATTGCCGTCTCTTTGTACATGCCACATTTAGCACAGGGGCAATTGTCATCTAACTTCACCCGGTGAGAAAATGACAGGAATGGATCAGCCAATTGTTTTACACACCACCTTAGCTTACTTTCTATTGAAATCAATAGAAGGTAAAATCATAATGGGCAGCTGTTCACATCTCATCAGTTTTCCACTGGGCAGGTAAGATCCTTACATCCTTTATTCTCAATTTAATTTCAAATTCTATATGACAAGTTGGATACAGATGGCAGCTTGTGAAGACTTTGATGCCACAGATTCCTTTTTTTCTAACTACTGTTATTGTTATGACATATCCTATAATATATCTGTACCTCCTGGCTAGTTCTGTTTATTTTTTTTATTTGTCATACCAAACTTAGGTATTCAGTATTTCTAAAGGGGTTTTAAGAGGGCCACAAGAAGAATTATACATTTTTGTCAGGGAAATTATGCCCAGATTAAACTGTCACACACAGTTCTGGTCATAGTATCTTGTTTACCTTCACCACCAGACTGACATTGACCTTGGCTTTAAGGCATAATTCTTTTTGTGTCTTTTCTTGAGGATCCACTGTCTTGTCACATTGAATGTAAACAGAATCCCACAGAAAATGCACTTCTCAACTTGTCAGAATATTGAAGTGCCTAATATTTAATAGAATAAAGAAGGGTTAATAGCTATAAAATTATATTTATGCACGTTATTAAATCTGCATTTGGAAGGGCAATGAGAACCGAATAGTTATCAGCTATGTCTTGACATCATTCCCTCTGTTGTCCACAAATCAACACTCAAGTCTTTAATCAGTCCCAAACATACAATCAGGCATTAGAAAATTTAAAAGTCCCATTTTGTTCCGTCATTCTTGACTAATGTTGCTTTTGGAAAGCAATTGTATCCTTGCAAGAAAATGAAAAAAATAGCATGAGTATCTGCACAGTGATTGAATATAGAGGCCACAATTCGTCAAAAAACTGAGAACATTAGTTTTAACATACAAGTAATCAGTTCTTTACACTTGAAGTTTACAAACTGCACCAGGCAGGTAACAATTAAAATGAACAGATTACTTACCCACCCTTTTCTGCTGTCTTCAACATTAACCTGTAGCGCTTTGCAGACGAATGAGGTGCTTGCCTAAAGTTGGTGAAGGCATCTTGTATTTATGGCAATCTTATACATCGGGGCCCCAGAAGGGAAACCACTGCCTCCTCTGTCTCTAACTACTGCACCATTCTTCTGTAAGTAGCATGGATTCTATGGAATACTGCTTCTACAGAGTACTAAACTGGAGGAATTGGGTGACTAGGGGAAGCGGTTCTGTTCTGGTGTTTTACAAAAACAAGGAGCGGTCCAAGAGAGAGATAGGGAGACAGCGAGACTGATAGCCAAGGTCTAGAGGCATTAATTAAAATGAATAGTTTAAGCAAGGTACTAAATAGATTCAAAAAGAGAGAATAGAGATTTTTTTTTAGATCATGGATGGGCAGCAGAGACCAGTTGCTTGCAAATCCTGGGCCATCTGGGAATTTCAGGACACTTTAGGGGGCATTTTATGCTCTCCCCCGCAGAGACTTTGGAAGCAGGGACAGCATATAATCAGGTGAGATGGTGGTCGGTAGGGGGGACCCCACCACCTTCCCGCCTCCCCCCAAATTAAGTCTGAGGTGCGAAGGCCTGTGAATGGCCTTCCCAGCCTACTGCCAATTGAGGCCCGTAAGTGCGCAATTAATGCCCAATTAAGGGCCTCATCCTGCCACTGCCAGAAATAGCTGTACAGTTGGTGGGCCTGTCACCAGATGGGGAGCATGCCAAGCAAACCCATGCAGATTACTTGCTGGCTTTGTGGGTGAGGATGGGTGATCATCATTAAAAGGCACTTAGTGCCTGAGCAAGAGACCTGGAATCGAGAACGGGAGAGGCCTGCTGAGAGCCACCCCTCCTTCCCTTGCTGCCAACTTCCCCTACACCCCCCCTCCCCCATGACCCCCACCTCGTGAAACCCACCCTGACTTACCTGTGGCTTGTGTCCGGCACCTCCGGTCAATCCAGTACCGGCAGCGGCCACTGCATCCACCGTGGTGTTGCTCAGTTAAAGAACTGCCGGCCTCTGATTGGCCAGCAGCTCTTACAGGGCAGGACTTCCATCACCAGGGTCCTTGATCCCAGGGAAGGCCTGCTGCTGTCCTCTTAAGTGCCTAATTGGCACTTGATTTGGCATGCCTTCCACAGAGGAGGTGACATGGGTCTCTTGCCGGTGTTTTAGCCAGTGGTCGAGACCCCCGTCACCCAGAACAAATCCTGGCCCTCATGTGTCTTGCAGGAACACATGTGTAGAATGTGTATCTAGCTGCTGAGCTTCAGCTCAAGCTCAGGATTTCCAACCTTGAGTGGCAGCTGGAGTCATTGCGGAGCATCAGGAAGGCTAAGTTTCCTGGATCATGCATTCCAGGAGATGGTCACCCACTGGCAGAGAAAGTTCGCAATAGTTGATGGGTAGTCATCCAGAACAGAAGGAAGAAGCAGGAAGTGCAAAAGTCTTCAGGGTGTGGGCCACTCTCAAACCGGTACTCAGCTTTGGAGACTGCTGGGATTGATGATACCCTGAAGAAGTACAGTCCAGATCCTGGCAGCAATGGGCAAGGGAGGAAACAATAAAGCATAGAAATGAAGTTGTTACAGTCAGTTCCATAGTCAGAGTGTTTCTGTAACCATCATCATGAGTCCCTTATGATGTGTTGCTTCCCTGGTGCCAGGGTAATGGACATCACATATTGAGGACCTATGGTCATACTTTCAGGAGCTAGGGAGGAAGTTAAAAAGTAGGACCTTGAAGCTAGCAATCTCTGGCGTACTCCCAGTGCCACATGCCAGTGAGAGTCGAAGTAAGAAGATAGGGAGCATCAATGTGTGGCTTGAGGCATGGTGCAGGAAGAGAGGGTTTCAGATTCTTGGGGCATTGGGACCGGTTCTGGGGCAGAAGGCACCTATTCAAAAGGGTGGGTTGCACCTCAACAGGACTGGACCAAAGTCCTAACAGGAGGGTTTGCTGGTGTGTTTGGGGAGGGTTTAAACTAAATTGATGGGGTGGGTGTACACCAGTATATAGAAGTAGGAAAGAGGAATAAGGTGCATAAAGGAGTGGGTGTTGGATAAGTAGTTCCATATTAGATCAGAGCAGAGTAAGAAGGAATGCAAAGACAGGTTTAAAATGCACGTATATAAGCACGCAAAGTCTGCTGAATAAGGATGGTGCGCTACAAGCACAAATAATTGCGTGAAAATATGATGTAGTGGCAATACCAGAAACATGTCTTCAAATTGGAGCGGACTGGGTGCCTAATATTCAGGGATACAAACTATTCAGAACAAATAGGGAACAAAAAAAGGGAGGAGGGTTGGCAGTACTCTCAGATTAGATTAGAGATACAGCACTGAAACAGGCCCTTCGGCCCACCGAGTCTGTGCCGAACATCAACCACCCATTTATACTAATCCTACACTAATCCCATATTCCTACCAAACATCCCCACCTGCCCCTATATTTCCCTACCACCTACCTATACTAGTGACAATTTATAATGGCCAATTTACCTATCAACCTGCAAGTCTTTTGGCTTGTGGGAGGAAACCGGAGCACCCGGAGAAAGCCCACGCAGACACAGGGAGAACTTGCAAACTCCACACAGGCAGTACCCGGAATCGAACCCGGGTCCCTGGAGCTGTGAGGCTGCAGTGCTAACCACTGCGCCACTGTGCCGCCCACGATACATGGATCTTGTATGTTTTATTTTCCTTCCCGTAACTTTTGTTTTGTTTCTTTGGTACTTGCACTTCATCCATAAACGGTTTGCAGTTCTGATGAATAAGGACACATGAAATGTTAATATCTCTTTCCTCCATAGATGCTGACAAACTTGCTGAGTGTTTCTGGCATTTTCAGTTTTTGATTCAGATATCTAGCATCTGCAGTTAAGAGCTCTTTATTTCGGATTACATTGGCTATTGTTTTGAAGTGATTTTGTTCTTTCTTTTTCTTTTGGGCCTCCTTATCTCGAGAGACAATGGATACGTGCCTGGAGGTGGTCAGTGGTTTGTGAAGCAGCGCCTGGAGTGGCTATAAAGGCTATTTCTGGAGTGACAGGCTCTTCCACAGGTGCTGCAGAGAAATTTGTTTGTTGGGGCTGTTGCACAGTTGGCTCTCCCCTTGTGCCTCTGTCTTTTTTCCTGCCAACTACTAAGTCTCTTCGACTCGCCACAATTTAGCCCTGTCTTTATGGCTGCCCGCCAGCTCTGGCGACTGCTGGCAACTGACTCGCACGACTTGTGATCAATGTCACACGATTTCATGTCGCGTTTGCAGACGTCTTTATAACGGAGACATGGACAGCCGGTGGGTCTGATACCAGTGGCGAGCTCGCTGTACATTGTGTCTTTGGGGATCCTGCCATCTTCCATGCGGTTCACATGGCCAAGCCATCTCAAGCGCCGCTGACTCAGTAGTGTGTATAAGCTGGGGATGTTGGCCGCTTCAAGGACTTCTGTGTTGGAGATATAGTCCTGCCACCTGATGCCAAGTATTCTCCGAAGGCAGCGAAGATGGAATGAATTGAGACGTCGCTCTTGGCTGGCATACGTTGTCCAGGCCTCGCTGCCGTAGAGCAAGGTACTGAGGACACAGGCCTGATACACTCAGACTTTTGTGTTCCGTGTCAGTGCGCCATTTTCCCACACTCTCTTGGCCAGTCTGGACATAGCAGTGGAAGCCTTACCCATGCGCTTGTTGATTTCTGCATCTAGAGACAGGTTACTGGTGATAGTTGAGCCTAGGTAGGTGAACTCTTGAACCACTTCCAGAGCGTGGTCGCCAATATTGATGGTTGGAGCATTTCTGACATCATGCCCCATGATGTTCGTCTTCTTGAGGCTGATGGTTAGGCCAAATTCATTGCAGGCAGACGCAAACCTGTCGATGAGACTCTGCAGGCATTCTTCAGTGTGAGATGTTAAAGCAGCATCGTCAGCAAAGAGGAGTTCTCTGATGAGGACTTTCCGTACTTTGGACTTCGCTCTTAGACGGGCAAGGTTGAACAACCTGCCCCCTGATCTTGTGTGGAGGAAAATTCCTTCTTCAGAGGATTTGAACGCATGTGAAAGCAGCAGGGAGAAGAAAATCCCAAAAAGTGTGGGTGCGAGAACACAGCCCTGTTTCACACCACTCAGGATAGGAAAGGGCTCTGATGAGGAGCCACCATGTTGAATTGTGCCTTTCATATTGTCATGGAATGAGGTGATGATACTTAGTAGCTTTGGTGGACATCCGATCTTTTCTAGTAGTCTGAAGAGACCACGTCTGCTGACGAGGTCAAAGGCTTTGGTGAGATCAATGAAAGCAATGTAGAGGGGCATCTGTTGTTCACGGCATTTCTCCTGTATCTGACGAAGGGAGAACAGCATGTCAATAGTCGATCTCTCTGCACGAAAGCCACACTGTGCCTCAGGGTAGACGCGCTCGGCCAGCTTCTGGAGCCTGTTCAGAGCGACTCGAGCAAAGACTTTCCCCACTATGCTGAGCAGGGAGATTCCACGGTAGTTGTTGCAGTCACCGCGGTCACCTTTGTTTTTATAGAGGGTGATGATGTTGGCATCGCGCATGTCCTGGGGTACTGCTCCCTCGTCCCAGCACAGGCATAGCAGTTCATGTAGTGCTGAGAGTATAGCAGGCTTGGCACTCTTGATTATTTCAGGGGTAATGCTGTCCTTCCCAGGGGCTTTTCCGCTGGCTAGGGAATCAATGGCATCACTGAGTTCCGATTTGGTTGGCTGTATGTCCAGCTCATCCATGACTGGTAGAGGCTGGGCTGCATTGAGGGCAGTCTCAGTGACAGCATTCTCCCTGGAGTACAGTTCTAGGTAGTGCTCAACCCAGCGGTCCATCTGTTTGCGTTGGTCAGTGATTATGTCCCCCGATTTAGATTTGAGGGGGGCGATCTTCTTGATGGTTGGCCCAAGAGCTCTCTTCATGCCATCATACATTCCTCTGATGTTTCCAGTGTCTGAGGCCAGCTGAATATGACTGCATAGGTGTTGCCAGTAGTCGTTTGCGCAACGCCTAGCTGTTCTTTGTGCAGTACTTCTGGCTGCTTTAAGTGCTGCGGATGTTAAATCGCTGGGGGCTTTCTTGTAGTTCAAAAGTGCAATGCGCTTAGCGGCTATGACAGGTTCCAGCTCTTCATTATGAGATTGAAACCAGTCTGCATTTCTCTTCGCACTTTTGCCGTAGGTGGTCAAAGCTGACTCATAGATGGCGTCTCTGATGTGGGCCCACTTTGTCTCAGCATCCCCTGTGGGAGTGTTTTGAAGGGCTGTTACAAGTGAATTTAGAAATTTTTGTAACAGCTGTGGGTGAGAAATTCTGCTCGTGTTGATGCGCGGGTGGCCCTTCTGCTTGGAATGATGCAACTTCTTTGGTCTGAGTCTAACCTTGCTGCACACCAGGGAGTGGTCGGTGTCGCAGTCCGCACTGTGGAAGCTGCGTGTGATTTGAACACTGTTTAAGGCGGCTCGCCTTGTGACAATGAGGTCTAGCTGGTGCCAACGACGTGATCTTGGGTGCCTCCATGAAACCTGGTGACAGGGTTTAGTGTGAAAGAACGAGTTGGTGATGCAGAGGTTATGATAGGTACACAACTCAAGCAGTCTCTGCCCGTTCTCATTCATCCTTCCAACGCCATAGCGCCCAAGGCAGGAGGGCCATGAGTCATGGTCGGCCCCAACCCTGGCCCCAACCCTGATTTTGTTCAGTGACTAGATATCAAATGTATCATGTTAGTGACAGCCATAATGCTCTTACTTTGCTCTAATAATAACGGCGGGGCCAACAGCCCTCGCTGTTGTTATAGGGTATTCATGATAGTAAATTCTGGAGTCCACATATGGGCAGTTAAACACTGATAGGTTCAGCATTGTAATCATTGTAATGGCATGAGCCCATGAGCGTGAAAAGGTTAGGGCTAGTGTGTTCAGGAGTAAGTAAGTTTTTAGAAGTTTAATAAGTGATAATTACTGCTGACAAGCCTCTGTGGTCCTGAAAAATTAACAATACAAGTGTGGAGTCTTCTTCTCTCAGAAAAGAATTAATGCTGCAGATTTTTAATTAAATAAAAAGCAAAATAAATTTTCTTTTTTTGTTACTGTTATTCTCTTTTATCTCTCTCTTAATCCCATCTGTAAATCCATTCTTTATTTTTCTTGCTGTACAATGATTTAAATGTAATTTATAATTGCAGTTTTTTACTTTCTGGTTTGTGTGACTTTGGATACTTCAATCTGATTGTGTGAAGAGCATTTCTGTTGCTTACCCTTCTGACAGACACCGCAAGTACCCATGTAGAGGCCGCTGTTTTGGATCAAACACCTGATTAGTGGAAATCCAAATGGACAAGTATGCAAAAAGTTTTTTTTAATTCATTACTAGGATGTGGACATCACTGGCAAGGCCAGATCCTAATTGCCGTTGAGAAGGTGTTGGTGAACTGTCTTCTTGAAACACTGCAGTCGGTGTGGTATAGGTACACCCACAGTGCTGTTAGGTAGGGAGATTCGGGATTTTGATCCAGCAATGATA
Source organism: Heterodontus francisci (assembly GCF_036365525.1). Lineage (NCBI taxonomy): Eukaryota > Metazoa > Chordata > Chondrichthyes > Heterodontiformes > Heterodontidae > Heterodontus > Heterodontus francisci. The sequence goes on from NC_090384.1 coordinate 73,934,591, forward strand.
AAGTAAATGGTGATATATTTACAAGTCAGGATTGTGTGTGATTTGGAGGGGAGCTTACAGGTGGCAGTGTTGCCATGTGTCTGCTGCCCTTGTCTATCTAGGTGGCAGAAGTCGCAGGTCAGGAATGTACTGTCAAAGGAGCCGTGGTGAGTTGCTGCACTGCATCTTGTAGATGGTACACAGTGCTGCCACTGTGCATCTGTGGTGGAGGGAATGAACATTTAAGCTGATGGATAGGGTGGCAATCAAGCAGGCTACTTTATCTGGGGTGATGTTAAGCCTCTGGAGTATTGTAGCAGCTGCACTCAATTGGGCAAGGAGACAGTATTCCATCACACTCTTGTTTTGTACCTTGTAGATAGTGGACTGGCTTTGGGAAGTCAGGAAATGAATTACTTGCTGCAGAATTCCCAGCCTCTGTTCTGATCTTGTAGCCACGACATTTATGTAGCTAGCCCCATGAAGCTTCTGGTCAATGGTGACCCCTAGATGTTCATGGTGGAGGATTCAGTGATTTATATTCCACAACTTCAACATTCTGTGGCCAGTCCAAATAAAAAAAAAACAGCCAACCAGTCATGTGACTAAACTGGTCTGACTGCTTCTTCTGTGTATTGGGGAAGCAAGGACTGGGTCCTTTGTTCCAACACTGTCTGCTAGCATGCAAATGTCTTTCCAGTCAGGGGCCTGGCTATTCCTTGTGATCGGCCCTCTTTTCTTCCCAGCCACAATGTTAAATTTTAATGTTCATGTGGAGAAATAATGTATGCCTCAGTCTTGGCAGATGGGGGTGCTTGCCTGACATAAGAAATACTCCTAGAAGGGATTGTCAGCAGATGGTCAGGGAGGTCAATTCGTGGAGTCTGAACTTGAGTACCTGACAGGAGTGCAACAAGAAGTCTAATGACCTCATGCAGGTGGTCAAGGTCAGTGAATGTATCTTCATATGACATCTCCTATTCATTGCTCCACCAATCTCTCTGGCTGCTCAATGTACCACATCCCCATCACTCACACAGCAGCAGTTCCTAGCTCTCAGGACTCACACCTAACATCCAGATATGTCAAGCCTCACACCCAGCTCCCACTGACCACCTCCAGGCGCGTATCCATTGTCTCTCGAGATAAGGAGGCCCAAAAGAAGGTCAGGGAGGTCAATTCGTGGAGTCTGAACTTGAGTACCTGACAGGAGTGCAACAAGAAGTCTAATGACCTCATGCAGGTGGTCAAGGTCAGTGAATGTATCTTCATATGACATCTCCTATTCATTGCTCCACCAATCTCTCTGGCTGCTCAATGTACCACATCCCCATCACTCACACAGCAGCAGTTCCTAGCTCTCAGGACTCACACCTAACATCCAGATATGTCAAGCCTCACACCCAGCTCCCACTGACCACCTCCAGGCGCGTATCCATTGTCTCTCGAGATAAGGAGGCCCAAAAGAAGGTCAGGGAGGTCAATTCGTGGAGTCTGAACTTGAGTACCTGACAGGAGTGCAACAAGAAGTCTAATGACCTCATGCAGGTGGTCAAGGTCAGTGAATGTATCTTCATATGACATCTCCTATTCATTGCTCCACCAATCTCTCTGGCTGCTCAATGTACCACATCCCCATCACTCACACAGCAGCAGTTCCTAGCTCTCAGGACTCACACCTAACATCCAGATATGTCAAGCCTCACACCCAGCTCCCACTGACCACCTCCAGGCGCGTATCCATTGTCTCTCGAGATAAGGAGGCCCAAAAGAAGGTCAGGGAGGTCAATTCGTGGAGTCTGAACTTGAGTACCTGACAGGAGTGCAACAAGAAGTCTAATGACCTCATGCAGGTGGTCAAGGTCAGTGAATGTATCTTCATATGACATCTCCTATTCATTGCTCCACCAATCTCTCTGGCTGCTCAATGTACCACATCCCCATCACTCACACAGCAGCAGTTCCTAGCTCTCAGGACTCACACCTAACATCCAGATATGTCAAGCCTCACACCCAGCTCCCACTACATCCACATACCTCCAGCTATTCAGCTATTGCAGACACATCACCCAAACACAGTACAGCACATTCTACCTTCTCTCTTGCAGAACAAGGTGACACACAACAGATGGGAGCAGAGCAGAGCTGGTGGATGACAAAGACACCTTCATCTCCTGAGTCCTACAGGGGAGTTATTTCTCCATACCTTGTGACCATGGATCTCTTGCTTTCCACCCCAACACCCCCTCACTCACCTAACAGTCATTGTCAAGGAACATGAGGAGTCTAGCTCCAACTTGGCAGAGGGCATCACATGGAGCTTGCCCTTTGCACAGCCTCTGTTCCATCTCCCCATTGTGCTGTAGACTCAGAGGCATTGCAAGTCTTGCCCCCATACCTGTTGTAGCCTTCATGTGGACAGGTCAGCTAGTCCTCTGTCCTCCCTGTGAGCAACACTCACTGCCAAATCCAACAGCTCACCACAACACATCCAACAACACTCTACTGTACTTCCAGACATTTTGCCAAAGCAGAAGTTCTCAAAAAAAAAACTTTTTTGAAAATTGGGTGCCTGGCCCAGTAACACTAGTGTTGGACCCCTCTTGCAGCTGAACACCTGATCTTTGGTGAGTGATGTACAAATTTGTATAATGGACCTGCATGGTCCAAACGTGGACAATTGGTGTTACATCAGCCAGTTGGGCTGTTTGACGTCAGGATAACACCAGTTCAGCTGATTATGATACACACAGAAGATGCCCGCATGGGCATCCTGCTCAAAGATGGCGTACCCTGATTCCGGAATTAAATTCTCCCTCTTTATCTTCTTGCTTATATAGTATTGTTACGACCAGGTGAGAAAGGGGTCTAGGGTTTCCTCTCAGCCTTCATCTGGTCTTAACATAACAGAGTTTCATTTTAAACACACTTTTTTTTTAGCTCTCCCTTAGTGAATCCTTGTTCACTAACTTCCAATTATAAGACAAAGAAACTTGCCAAACAGGTTTCCTTAGGTTTAAAGAAAAAAGCTTGCACTTTATTAAACTTAAACTCTAATTCGGTTAACGCCTACAAATACACGACGCGCCCCGCTAGCATGCATACGTGATACACACATGCAGTTAGAGACAGAAAAGAGCAGAAGAATTAAAGTGGAAAAGTTTGCGGCAATATCTGAAGATGGTTTTGGTTACTGTTCTTCGGTTGAATGGGTCAGGGAATGGTCCTTTGTCTCCACAAGCACTGTCTGTTAGTCTGCAAATGTTTTTCAGCTAAGTGGCTGGCAGCCCTTGTAACAGGCCTTCCCTTCTTCCCAGCAACAATTTAAAATCAATGTTCATATGACAAAATTAATATGCCTCATTCTAGGCAGGTGGGAAACTTCCACACCCAGGGGAATGAAATGTGATTAGACAAAAATGCATTTCATTAAAAAGGGTCAAAAGGGAAAATATAAGATACAGGAAAAAGCATGCGTCTCTATCTCTCAGTCATTCACATTCATTTATAAATCCTAAGACCTATTATAGCCTGTCTTTTCTTGCTCGCAGTGTTGCTTTAAATTGCCCTTTTTGGCTTCCCAATAAACTTGCAGTTCTTTGAGGAAGTATTTCTTCAGTTTGCCCATTTCCATGACTGCCTAGGCTCTTTGTTCTTGTTGAGGTCTGCAAAAAGGCGGGGGGTGGGAGGGGAATTAATTAGCCCTAAGTTGGAGTTCTTTTCCTCAGGAGACTCAGTATTGGGTGGGCCTATCCTGAACTCTCTTTCAATGCGTTACTGTGTCATGCAAAGGCTTTTGACTTCAGGGGATGGGTGGTTCTCTTTTTGTCGGACTGTGGGGTTCTTTGCTAATCTCCCCTTTGTCCTCTGGGACACTCCTGCCTGCAGGTATTTGTGCAGACTCTACTACACTCCCCTGTGGCACGTCGACTAGGTGAGGCAGCACCCTCATGGTTTCGATGCCCCCTAGAGGTCTTTCTTTGTCTCTGCATGTTCCTATAAATGCTGGAAGCAACTCTGGTGGGGCGCTACTAGTGTCTGTATTTTCATAGGAGGACATGGGGTCTAACTTTTCACATTATTCAGAGTTGGCTGACCAGACAGTAAGGGTTTTCATCCAGGATTCCTCCCAGACTTCCTTTAACCTGTCCTCTTGTTGGCTTTTTCCCCTTCTCTTTCTAACCTATTGCCAGCCTTTGCCTGCCTGTCCCCTTTTGTTCTCGGCGAGGGTCCCTTACAGTTCACCAGACATCTGCTAGAGGGTCCTCCTAACACTGGTACAGGACTTAGGGGTGCAGGTTTCACTGTAGGTTGGGGTTTCCCCTCAACCTAGCATATGTGGCAACTCCTGCAGTACTCCACCACATCTTTGTGGAGTTTTGGCCAGTCAAACTGCTGTCTTATGCGGGCTTTGATCTTTCATATACCAGCATGTACAGCCACTGTAGTCTCGTGGGCCCTTCTTAATATTTCTCCCTGGTACCTCTGCGGCACCACTAACTGGTGAACTACTGTCCACTCTTTGCTCTCAGGTCTCTGAGGAGAACTCCATTTCCTCATCAGTATCTCATTCTTTAAATAGTAGCAATCAGGGACTTCGTCTGCTTCACTTTCAGACTGGGCAGCCTGTGCTAATGCTCACAATACCGGGTCAGCTCGCTGAGCCTCAGCTAGGGAAAATTTATTTAATTCACTCCTTGGGTCTTCTAATTTCCCAAAGAAAGTCTCAGACAGACAGGCCTCATGGCCATCTACCTGCAATGCCAATTTAGTCTCCTCTGGGGAGCTGTTTGATCATGGCCTGATTCATTACACATTCAGGGAAACTGCTGGGGACCGTCTCCTGCCACTGCCCTGCCTCTCTGACCTCCTGCGGTATCTCTTTCTCTACTGGGGAAGCTACCACCTTCACCCCCACCAGGTCATTACCTAGGAGCAGGTCAACCACATCCACAGGCAAACTAGGGACAATCCTTACGGTCACTTAACTGGAAACTAGTTTGCACTCCAGGTGCACCCTGTGTACAGGTACAGGCATACACTGCCCTCCAATATCATTCACCACCATTCTGGTGTTCACTGCACTCTCTGGGGGAAAGGTCAGGCATTTTCCCAGTAAAAGGGGATCTAGTGGCCTCTGTGTCCCTGAGAATTACTATGGGCTTGCTTGCCGCACTCGAGGGGTATGGGGTTACTTTCCCTTCAAACACAAAACCCTGATAGCCTTGAGGAACCCTATTAACATTTCCTGCACTTGCAGTTTCCTGGGTTGCACTTTTACTGCAGTTAAAGCCACAGCTTGTTCTGTTGTGCTCTCCTCCAGGATTCCTTCTTCACTGAGCGGATGTGCTCTGATTAACCCTACAGGTTTTCCCTTTAATTTCCAGCAGTCAGCTTTTAGATGACCTGCCTTGTTACAATGGAAGCATGCAGGTCTCCACATCTTACTCCTGCTCATAGCACCTTCCTTTTTGGTTATAGGAGGGCCACCTGTGTCTCCTGCTTTTCCTTCTCTCCCAGGACTGCTTGGGCTCCTATCACCTTCCCACCCTCTGTCCTTTTCGGATTTGTGGGGGGTGACTAGGAAAAGTTCTCCCCTGGGAAACCGACTTATAAATTAAAGCAAACTCATCAACCAGAACGGTCGCTTGCCAGGCTCTCTGAACCCACTGCTCCTCTACATGGGTCTTTATGATGAGAGAGAGAGAGTGTTTAAATTCCTCTAACAGAGTTACTTCTCTGAAATCTTCATAGCTGAGCTGTACTTTAAGAGCCCTTAGCTGCTGGTCAAAAGCCAGCTGCTTACTTCTTTCAAACTCCAGATAAGTTTGATTAGCTTGCTTCTTGAGGGTTCTAAACTTTTAGCAATAGGCTTCGGGTACTAATTAATATGCCCTGAGGATAGCATTTTTTGTCAGTTCATAATTTGATCAACTCTCATCCGGCAACAGGGAATAAACCTCATGGGCTTTTTCAGTTAGCTTGCTTTGTAATCAAAAAGGCCAGGTCTCAGCTGGCCATTTTAGCTGCCTTGCCAGTTTCTCAGAAGACACAGAATATGCTTCCACATCTTCCTCATTGAATTTTAGGATTAGTGGAGGTAGTTTTAACAATTCTGTACCCAGTCCTGCAATACGCTCCTCCATATTGGCTTGGCTTTCACTGGGGTTATTCTGTCACCCCTAGTTAACTCAAGCCGCCTTAGCTCTCTTTTTTTGCATTCATTCTGGAAGGTTCTTACTCTCTTTCCTCAAATTCAAGTTTATTTTGTTCCAATTGTATCTTTGCTAGCAATACCCTGTCTGGGTCTACTTCTAATCCTGTTTCTGCATCTTGAGATACAGGGAAAAATGGTTGGCCACTAGCCTTAGGAGTTCAGACTTCCTAGCCTTGCCACTGTCATGGTTTGGTAGTTTTTTTTTCCTCTGGGGAATATGGGGTCTGCCTTTAAGGCTTGCAAACGATCAGTATTGCTTTAAGAACCAGCAAGCCTCAGAAGTTATAGAAAGGTGCATTTTCATTGCCTTGGGTACAGCCATTTTGAGACCGTGATTCAAAGGGTGCATTCTCATTACCATGGATACAGCCACTTGGATTGAACATCACGTGATACATTTGTTACAATTAAATTTTGAACTGGCTTTTTAGTTTGAGACAGTTTGTTCTAAGAGAACACAGACAGACAGCTGGTGTTAGCACCTGAAAAAAGAGCTCTCAGCCATTTAAACTGAAGGAAGAGAATTTTAGTCTGTTTAATTATTACGATCTCTCAAAATTCAAAAAAAAGTCAAGCCGAAACAGAGATCTCTGGTAATTTAAAGTGAAGGAAGGGAAGTTAGACCGTTACAATCTTCCATCCCTCAAAAAACTCTAAAGTCAAATTGATTCATTTAAAAAATGTTTGCAAGTTGTTAAGTGCTGAAATCCATTGTGGAAGAAGGACGCATCACTTACTGCTGGAGTTAGACTACGGACTGTTCTACTGTGGAAGAACCTTTTTCCCCATCGGCCGGCTGTGAGAACTTCAAGCAACACTGGACTGTAAAAATTTGCAAGGACTCTAATTTTTTTGATTTTAAATGTTGTTTATATGTTCATAGTGTTTAAGAATTTAGTTTTTTTTAATTAAACAGTTAATTTGTTGATTTAAAGACACCTGGTTTGGTTAGCCTCATTCGGGGGCTAATAGATGGTACAATTTGGCTTTCTTTAATTTGGAAAGTTTAAAATGCCATCAATGTTAGGCGATCTGTGGAGGGACGGGATTGAATTAACAGTGCTTTCCATCCACAACAATCAGAATCGTATATAGTTATTGGAGGCTCATCTGTGATTTGAATAACCTATTGATTGGGAGCTCTTGGGTTTCTCGGGATTTGAATCATATCTTAATTAGGGGGCTCGCTCGCAGTTGAATCATACCTTAGTTCAGTGTCTTGAGTCTGGGAACATATCAGTTAGAAACTCGATTGTTGGGATCTAAATCTAACATCACTTACAAAGAAATTAAAAGAACCAGGTCTCTTGTATAATAAGGTAAATCAATTTCGCAGTTATGGCATTAGTGGTTGTAGCAGAGTTTTTGGAAAAGTAGAATGTTTCCCTGAGTGACTTGATAACTTTAACTAAGAACAAATTAAAAGAATTGGCAGTGAAATTGGGGTTGGAATTGAAATCAGGTACCAAAAAAGCAGAGATAATTGACATAATAGCCGAACATCTGGAATTAGTAGAAGATGATGATGATGATGATATAGATAAAGGGCAATACGGAGAACAAGAAAGGGAGTACAAAGAACAAAGAACAAAGAAAATTACAGCACAGGAACAGGCCCTTTGGCCCTCCAAGCCTGCGCCGATCTAGATCCTCTATCTAAACATGTCGCCTATTTTCTAAGGGTCTGTATCTCTTTGCTTCCTGCCCATTCATGTATCTGTCTAGATACATCTTAAAAGATGCTATCGTGCCCGCGTCTACCACCTCCGCTGGCAACGCGTTCCAGGCATCCACCACCCTCTGCGTAAAGAACTTTCCACGCATATCCCCCCTAAACTTTTCCCCTCTCACTTTGAACTCGTGACCCCTAGTAATTGAATCCCCCACTCTGGGAAAAAGCTTCTTGCTATCCACCCTGTCTATACCTCTCATGATTTTGTACACCTCAATCAGGTCCCCCCTCAACCTCCGTCTTTCTAATGAAAATAATCCTAATCTGCTCAACCTCTCTTCATAGCTAGCGCCCTCCATAGCAGGCAGCATCCTGGTGAACCTCCTCTGCACCCTCTCCAAAGCATCTACATCCTTTTGGTAATGTTGCGACCAGAACTGCACGCAGTATTTCAAATGTGGCCGAACCAAAATCTTATACAACTGTAACATGACCTGCCAACCCTTGTACTCAATACCCCGTCCGATGAAGGAAAGCATGCCGTATGCCTTCTTGACCACTCTATTGACCTGCGTTGCCACCTTCAGGGAACAATGGACCTGAACACCCAAATCTCTCTGTACATCAATTTCCCCCAGGACTTTTCCATTTACTGTATAATTCACTCTTGAATTGGATCTTCCAAAATGCATCACCTCGCATTTGCATTGATTGAACTCCATCTGCCATTTCTCTGCCCAACTCTCCAATCTATCTATATTCTGCTGTATTCTCTGACAGTCCCCTTCACTATCTGCTACTCCACCAATCTTAGTGTCGTCTGCAAACTTGCTAATCAGACCACCTATACTTTCCTCCAAATCATTTATGTATATCACAAACAACAGTGGTCCCAGCACGGATCCCTGTGGAACACCACTGGTCACACGTCTCCATTTTGAGAAACTCCCTTCCACTGCTACTCTCTGTCTCCTGTTGCCCAGCCAGTTCTTTATCCATCTAGCTAGTACACCCTGGACCCCATGCGCCTTCACTTTCTCCATCAGCCTACCATGGGGAACCTTATCAAACGCCTTACTGAAGTCCATGTATATGACATCTACAGCCCTTCCCTCATCAATCAACTTTGTCACTTCCTCAAAGAATTCTATTAAGTTGGTAAGACATGATCTTCCCTGCACAAAACCATGTTGCCTATCACTGATAAGCCCATTTTCTTCCAAATGGGAATGGGAGTATTAGAAACAAGAAGGTAGTAGGTCTGAGAGTGATACAATGGAATTGGCTAGGATTCCATTAGAAGTGAAAAAACTGGAGCTTCAGGAGGAAAAAGAATTAAGAAAACTTGAGGGAATTTAAGTTAAAAGAGATGGAACTAAAACAAAAGGGTAGTCTTGAATCCAGGGAAAATTCAGGTCAGGATGAATCTGAATTTAGATCAGGACCCAGCAAGAAGTTGTTTAAATTTATACAGGCTCTTTCTAAGTTGGAGGAAAGTGATGTAGAGGCATTTTTCATATCTTTTGAAAAAATAAAAAACAGATGAAATAGCCGAAAGAAAGCTGGACATTGATCATGCAGGGCAGGCTGGTAGGCAGAGCTCATGAAGCTTATGCCATACTTTCTGAAAAGGCTTCTGCAGATTATGAGATGGCAAAAAAGGCTATTCTCGCTGTTTATGAGTTAGTCCCTGAAGCTTACCGTCAGAAGTTTAGGATCTTACGGAGATTGACTGGGCAGACATATTTAGAATTTGAGAGGGTGAAGCAAATAAATTTTGACGTTGGATTTGGCAATTAAAGATAGAAACCACATATGAGAAGCTTTGAGAATTGACTCTCTTAGAAGAGTTTAAAAGTTCCATTCCTTCAGTAGTGAGAACTCATATAGATAACCTGAAAGTTTTGAAAGCTAGGCAAGCAACAGAGATTGCTGATGATTTTGAGCTTGTGAATAAGCCAACCTATTTTGTCCGTCACCCCGATAAACCCAAGAAGAATAGAAAGTGGGAGAGTGAAAGGAAGGCAAGTAGCCAGGGACAAGAAGGAATAGTTGGGAATGCCCCTGGATCACCTCCTCATGTCAGAAAGGAAGGTGCTCAGGGTAGAAGAGAGGTTCGCAAGCCAAAGTGTTATCATTGCAACAAAATGGGTCATCTTCGTTCAGAGTGCTGGAATTGCAAGGTAACCCCATAGGACTTGGGGTCTGCAAAGTTAGTGCAGAGGAAAAGACTCTGACTCAGAGTATAGCAGTCTAGGCTACAACTTTAACGACAGCTGTGAATGTGAAACCAGATACTAAAACTAAGAGTGTAGAGGTTAAGAATAAAATACCTGAGGGTGATTATGATTTTTTGTTAAAAGGGAAAGTAACTCCGTATCTTGTAAGTGAGGCAGGAAAACCTATCATTATACTCAGGGACACAGGAGCAACCCAAACTCTCTTGGGGAAAGATATGAGGTTTCCATCAGAAAGCGCCTTGAATGCTAAAGTTTTATTTAATGGAATTGGCGGGGTGTGTATACCCGTACCTTTGTATAAAGTACGCCTAGAGAGTGACTTAATATCTGGGACAGTAACTGTAGGTGTTGTCCACAGTTTACCAGTAAAGGGAATTGATCTACTCCTAGGAAATGAATTGGCTGGATCAAAAATATCAGTTTCTCCTATTGTTACAGAGGAACCAAGTAAAATTAAGGAAACAGAGCAATTACAAGAACAAGTTCTGGGAATATTTCCTGCGTGTGTATTTACCCGAGCAATGGCTAAACAAGATCCATTGTCGGAGGTAAAAGGGACACCACAAATAGATAGCCAAGTATCTGAAACCTTATTTGGGGATTTAGATAATCCAAATGAGATGTTTAACAGATTGTCTATCATTGCAGCACAGTAAGCTGATCCAGAGATCTACCGAATAGCGCAGATGGCTCTGTCTGAAGCTGAGGTGAAAGGAGTTCTGGAAGGCTATTATATGGCAAATGGGGTTTTGAGGAGGAAATGAAGACTGCCTCATAGGCCTAGCGATGAAGACTGGACAGTTGTTGAACAGATAGTGGTACCACCTAAATATCGACCAGGATTATTAAGGTTGGCACACGATATTCCTTTTGCAGGACATAGGGGAATTCGGAAGACCATATCACACATAAGCAAACATCATTACCGGCCAGGTCTTACAAGGGACATGAGACAATTTAGTGGGGTGTGCCGTACCTGTCAAATGGTGGGAAAACCACAACTTACCATAAAACCAGAGGATGAAGTATTTGTGTTGTTACTGTCACAATGAGAACCATTGAAAGCATGGTTCAGGCCCATATAGAGTGATCAAAAGAGTGGGTAAGGTAGATTACTTGATTGACACCCCTGATCGCTGGGAGAAGAACCAGTTGTGTCACATTAATATGCTCAAACCATATTACTGCAGGGAGGAGGATCAGCCAATACAGGTATGTCAGGTAATCGGGACTGTGGAGAAGGGAAAGGAAAGTGAGGATGAGGCAGAAGTAGGCCTAGGAAATTCTCAGATTGAACCTCCAACTATCCCATGAGCAAATGCAGAAAGGCTAGGAAAATTAAACAATAGTCTTTTACACTTAAAGGCAAAATAGCGTGAAGTCCTAACCAGGGGTTTTACAACATTTCAAAAAGTTTGTAGGGATAAGCCAGGATGTACAACCTTAGCCACACATGATGTGGGTAAAGGGGGAACCATTCCTTTAAAACAACATCCTTGTCACTTAGGTCCAGACAAACAGGACCAAGTGGAAGCAGAGGTACAATGCATGCTGAAGGGCAGCTTAGTTGAACCTAGTCAGGACAGCTGGAATTCGCAGATGGTCTTGATGACTAAACCTGGTGGGATGGCTCAAACTTGCATAGACTCGAGAAAAGTCACTGTGGTAAAGAAGGCAGACTCCTACCCAAATTTGTATTTCAAGGACTGTAAAGAAAGAGTGGGAAACACAATGTGTCTTAAAGAGACAGATGTGTTGGAAGGATACTGGCAAATTCCTTTGACATCTCAGGGTAAGAAAAAATCAGCTTCTATTAAACTGGACAGGGTCAATGATGCTATATAGGTTAAGGGGTACTCAAGAAACTTTTCAGAGAATAGTGAACCCAGAAATAGTCGGTGTTCCTAGCTGTGCAGTTCACCTGGTTGAGGTGATGGACAGTAGGGACACTTGAAAGGAAAACACAAAACAATTGGAAGACTATGCTTGTAAATCTGAAATAGGTTAATTGGAACAACCTTTTGAAAATTTAAAGCCAAAATGTTCTGGTGGAACTTGTTGCTGTAGTCTAAACATTTTTTTAGAAATGTGTATATCTGTCAATGCATGAAAAAAACGTGTTAGCGTTTTTTCAATTTGTATTTTTTTTACCCGTTGTAATGAAATGCATTTCAGGAATGGTGTTTCGTTCCGCTTGGGGTGGAGGTGTCATGGTCCTGTAGTTTTTTTTTCTCTGGGGAAAATGCGGTTTGCCTTTAAGGCTTGCAAAAGATCAGTATTGCTTTAAGAACCAGCAAGCCTCAGGAAGAGAGGTGCATTTCATTTCCTTGGATACAGCCATTCAGAAACTGCAATTCAATGGGTGCATTCTCATTACCATGGATACAGCCACTTGGATTGAGCATCACGTGATACATTTGTTACAATTAAATTTTGAACTGGCTTTTTAGTTAGAGACAGTTTGTTCTTCGGGAACACAGACAGACAGCTGGTGTTAGCACATGAAAAAAGAGCTCTCAGCCATTTAAACTGAAGGAAGAGAATTTTAGCCTGTTTAGTTATTACGATCTCTCAAAATTCAAAAAAAAAGTCAAGCCAAAAAAGAGATCTCTGGTAATTTAAACTGAAAGAAGGGAAGTTACACTGTGACAATCTTTTATCCCTCAAAAAACTCTAAAGTCAAATTGATTCATTTAAAAAATGTTTGCAAGTTGTTAATTGTTGAAATCCTTCAATGAAGAAGGAAGCATCGCTTACTGCTGAAGTTAGACTACGGACTGCTCTACTGTGGAAAAACCTTTTTTCCCCATTGGACGGCTGTGAGGACTTCAAGCAACATTGGACTGTAAATTTGCAAGGACTCTAATTTTTTCTATTTTAAATGTTGTTTATATGTTCATAGTGTTTAAGAATTTAGTTTTTTTATTTAAACAGTTAATTTGTTGGTTTAAAGACACCTGGTTTGGTTAGCCTCATTCGGGGGTTAATAGATAGAACAAAGAACAAAGAACAGTACAGCACAGGAACAGGCCATTCGGCCCTCCAAGCCTGCGCCGATCTTGATGCCTGCCTAAACTAACACCTTCTGCATTTCCGGGGCCCATATCCCTCTATTCCCTTCCTATTCATAAATTTGTCACGATGTCTCTTAAACGTCGCTATTGTATCTGCTTCCACCACCTCCCCTGGCAGCAAGTTCCAGGCACTCACCACCCTCTGTGTAAAAAACTTGCCTCGCACATCCCCTCTAAACTTTGCCCCTCGCACCTTAAACCTATGTCCCCTAGTAACTGACTCTTCCACCCTGGGAAAAAGCTTCTGACTATCCACTCTGTCCATGCCGCTCATAACTTTGTAAACCTCTTATCATGTCGCCCCTTCACCTCCGTCGTTCCAGTGAAAACAATCCGAGTTTTTCCAACCTCTCCTCATAGATAATGCCATCCAGACCAGGCAACATCCTGGTAAACCTCCTCTGTACCCTCTCCAAAGCCCCCACGTCCTTCTGGTAGTGTGGCGACCAGAATTGCACACAATATTCTAAGTGAGGCCTAACTAAGGTTCTGTACAGCTGCAACATGACTTGCCAATTTTTATACTCTATGCCCCGACCGATGAAAGCAAGCATGACGTTTGCCTTCTTGACTACCTTATCCACCTGCATTGCCACTTTCAGTCACCTGTGGACCTATACGCCCAGATCTCTCTGCCTGTCAATACTCCGAAGGTTTCTGCCATTTACTTTATACCTGCATAAGACCTTCCAAAATGCATTACCTCACATTTGTCCGGATTAAACTCCATCTGCCATTTCTCCGCCCAAGTCTCCAACCGATCTATATCCTGCTATATCCTCTGACAATCCTCATCACTATCCGCAACTCCACCAACCTTTGTGTCGTCCGCAAACTTACTAATCAGACCAGCTGCATTTTCCTCCAAATGATTTATATATACGACAAACAGCAAAGGTCCCAGCACTGATCCCTGCGGAACCCCACTAGTCACATCCCTCCATTCAGAAAAACACCCATCAACTGATACCCTCTGTCTTCTGTGACCAAGCCAGTTCTGCATTCATCTTGCCAGCTCTCCTCTGATCCCGTGTGACTTCAACTTTTGTACCAGTCTGCCATGGTACAATTTGGTGGATCTTTCTTTAAGTTGGAAAGTTTAAAATGATATGTTCGGTGATCTGTGGAGGGACATGATTGAATTAACAGTGGGTTTCTCCCACCACAATCAGAATCGTATATTTTGATTGGTGGCTTTGACTGGAGCGGTCAGTCATAACACCATGTACAATGATCCCACACTGCTCAGCCATTTTCCTCAACTCCTCCATAGACAGTGCTTTTAACTTATCCCAAGTATTTCACCCTGGCTTGGGGAGATAATAGCTTCAGTTGCAGACATATTCATATTCAAGCACGCACAACCACAAGAAAACCTGTATTGAAATGTTGCTCTTTTTTGATTAGGAACAATTCAGCTTCCCACTTCTAATTTCTATTGCTTGTCTGTGGCTAAAATCCAGAACAGAAGCCCCTAAATTTCTGTTACAACCAGGTGAGAAAGGGCTCTAAGGTTCCCCCTGAGCCTTCACCTGGTCTTACCGTAACAGGGTTTCATTTTAAACACACCGTGCTTTTAGCTCCCTCTTGGTGAATCCTTGTTCACTAACTTCCAATTATAAGGCAAAGAAACTAGGCAAACAGGTTTCCTTAGGTTTAAAGAAAAAAGATTGAACTTTATTAAACTCTAATTTGATTAACTCCTAAGGATACGTGACACGCCCACACTAGCATGCATACGTGATACACACACGCAGATAGAGACAGAAAAGAGCTGAAGAATTAAAGTGGAAAAGTTTGAAGCAATATCTGAAGATGGTTTTGGTTACTGTTCTTCGAGCTTGCTGTAAAGTCCTTGATTGTGGTTGGGTTTTGCTTTTCGTTGAAGCCCAGTATTCTTCTTAAACCTTTGTTTAATGCAGGAGCCCTTTCTCTCTTGATGTTCATGTGTCGTCAATGGGTCCAGAGGCTTGTGAGAAAGAGATGGAAGCAGACAGGAGAGGTTTTCTCACTCCAGGAGCAAATAATCTTTCTCCTGAGTTCAAACACTGTGGCTAGTTCAAAAAACCCTGGGCCAGCCAATTAGTCATATGACCAGCTGGTTTAACCAGTCCTAGCTGTTGTGGATTGTATCACCTTAGCAGTCTCTGGAATGCTCTTCCTTACACCTTCAATGTCCGTGATCAAAATCCATTGTGGGTTGAATGGGTCAGGGAATTTCCTTTGTCTCCACAAGCACTGTTTGTTAGTATGCAAATGTTTTTCAGCTCAGTGTCTGGCAGCCCTTGTAACAGGCCTTCTCTTCTTCCCAGCAACAGTTTAAAATCAATGTTCGTATTACAAAATTAACATGCCTCATTCTTTGGCAGGGGTGGGGGCCTACATGACAAGTATCATTATTCATTTGAATGCTGATGCATTACTTTGACTATATTGTGGTAATTATCTATGATTCTTGTCTCCACAAGGCGTTGCGCAAACGACTCCATAACATCATTAGCAGCATCCCCAACACCGAACACCTATTCCTGCTGGGGGACTTTAATGCCAGGGTTGGGGCCGACCATGACTCATGGCCCTCCTGCCTTGGGCGCTATGGCGTTGGAAGGATGAATGAGAACGGGCAGAGACTGCTTGAGTTGTGTACCTATCATAACCTCTGCATCACCAACTCGTTCTTTCACACTAAACCCTGTCACCAGGTTTCATGGAGGCACCCAAGATCACGTCGTTGGCACCAGCTAGACCTCATTGTCACAAGGCGAGCCGCCTTAAACAGTGTTCAAATCACACGCAGCTTCCACAGTGCGGACTGCGACACCGACCACTCCCTGGTGTGCAGCAAGGTTAGACTCAGACCAAAGAAGTTGCATCATTCCAAGCAGAAGGGCCACCCGCGCATCAACACGAGCAGAATTTCTCACCCACAGCTGTTACAAAAATTTCTAAATTCACTTGTAACAGCCCTTCAAAACACTCCCACAGGGGATGCTGAGACCAAGTGGGCCCACATCAGAGACGCCATCTATGAGTCAGCTTTGACCACCTACGGCAAAAGTGCGAAGAGAAATGCAGACTGGTTTCAATCTCATAATGAAGAGCTGGAACCTGTCATAGCCGCTAAGCGCATTGCACTTTTGAACTACAAGAAAGCCCCCAGCGATTTAACATCCGCAGCACTTAAAGCAGCCAGAAGTACTGCACAAAGAACAGCTAGGCGTTGCGCAAACGACTACTGGCAACACCTATGCAGTCATATTCAGCTGGCCTCAGACACTGGAAACATCAGAGGAATGTATGATGGCATGAAGAGAGCTCTTGGGCCAACCATCAAGAAGATCACCCCCCTCAAATCTAAATCGGGGGACATAATCACTGACCAACGCAAACAGATGGACCGCTGGGTTGAGCACTACCTAGAACTGTACTCCAGGGAGAATGCTGTCACTGAGACTGCCCTCAATGCAGCCCAGCCTCTACCAGTCATGGATGAGCTGGACATACAGCCAACCAAATCGGAACTCAGTGATGCCATTGATTCCCTAGCCAGCGGAAAAGCCCCTGGGAAGGACAGCATTACCCCTGAAATAATCAAGAGTGCCAAGCCTGCTATACTCTCAGCACTACATGAACTGCTATGCCTGTGCTGGGACGAGGGAGCAGTACCCCAGGACATGCGCGATGCCAACATCATCACCCTCTATAAAAACAAAGGTGACCGCGGTGACTGCAACAACTACCGTGGAATCTCCCTGCTCAGCATAGTGGGGAAAGTCTTTGCTCGAGTCGCTCTGAACAGGCTCCAGAAGCTGGCCGAGCGCGTCTACCCTGAGGCACAGTGTGGCTTTCGTGCAGAGAGATCGACTATTGACATGCTGTTCTCCCTTCGTCAGATACAGGAGAAATGCCGTGAACAACAGATGCCCCTCTACATTGCTTTCATTGATCTCACCAAAGCCTTTGACCTCGTCAGCAGACGTGGTCTCTTCAGACTACTAGAAAAGATCGGATGTCCACCAAAGCTACTAAGTATCATCACCTCATTCCATGACAATATGAAAGGCACAATTCAACATGGTGGCTCCTCATCAGAGCCCTTTCCTATCCTGAGTGGTGTGAAACAGGGCTGTGTTCTCGCACCCACACTTTTTGGGATTTTCTTCTCCCTGCTGCTTTCACATGCGTTCAAATCCTCTGAAGAAGGAATTTTCCTCCACACAAGATCAGGGGGCAGGTTGTTCAACCTTGCCCGTCTAAGAGCGAAGTCCAAAGTACGGAAAGTCCTCATCAGAGAACTCCTCTTTGCTGACGATGCTGCTTTAACATCTCACACTGAAGAATGCCTGCAGAGTCTCATCGACAGGTTTGCGTCTGCCTGCAATGAATTTGGCCTAACCATCAGCCTCAAGAAAACGAACATCATGGGGCAGGATGTCAGAAATGCTCCATCCATCAATATTGGCGACCACGCTCTGGAAGTGGTTCAAGAGTTCACCTACCTAGGCTCAACTATCACCAGTAACCTGTCTCTAGATGCAGAAATCAACAAGCGCATGGGTAAGGCTTCCACTGCTATGTCCAGACTGGCCAAGAGAGTGTGGGAAAATGGCGCACTGACACGGAACACAAAAGTCCGAGTGTATCAGGCCTGTATCCTCAGTACCTTGCTCTACGGCAGCGAGGCCTGGACAACGTATGCCAGCCAAGAGCGACGTCTCAATTCATTCCATCTTCGCTGCCTTCGGAGAATACTTGGCATCAGGTGGCAGGACTATATCTCCAACACAGAAGTCCTTGAAGCGGCCAACACCCCCAGCTTATACACACTACTGAGTCAGCGGCGCTTGAGATGGCTTGGCCATGTGAGCCGCATGGAAGATGGCAGGATCCCCAAAGACACATTGTACAGCGAGCTCGCCACTGGTATCAGACCCACCGGCCGTCCATGTCTCCGTTATAAAGACGTCTGCAAACGTGACATGAAATCGTGTGACATTGATCACAAGTCGTGGGAGTCAGTTGCCAGCATTCGCCAGAGCTGGCGGGCAGCCATAAAGACAGGGCTAAATTGTGGCGAGTCGAAGAGACTTAGTAGTTGGCAGGAAAAAAGACAGAGGCGCAAGGGGAGAGCCAACTGTGCAACAGCCCCAACAAACAAATTTCTCTGCAGCACCTGTGGAAGAGCCTGTCACTCCAGAATTGGCCTTTATAGCCACTCCAGGCGCTGCTTCACAAACCACTGACCACCTCCAGGCGCGTATCCATTGTCTCTCGAGATAAGGAGGCCCAAAAGAATCTATGATTCTTGAAACGACTTGGCCAATTAAGCTGTTTCCATTGATTGATGTTTGGTCTTTAAGCATTTTAAACTCAACAAACAATATAGATTTGCTCCTGATGTCGTTTGCATTGCTACTTCATTTTGTAGGACAGAATGTGAGCTCACTAAGGAAGCAATCTGACCAGTCACCAGTGTATGATGGGACTCGAATCAAGTCATCCTGTAGATCCAATCATCCCAATTCAGAAATAACTTTGTGTTCATTGCTGCCTGTCATTGTAAATGAGATTTCCCATTCAATTCCACTTGATAATGAATTACAAAGAATGAATACCAACCCCAAAATGGATCACCAGGGGTGTACTCACTAGACCACATGAGAATGCAGAAAAAATGGCTGTAAGTCACTGTGAGAAGAATGGATACTAGTAAAAACAACCATAAAAATGGCTACAAGCATTTCCCATCAATTATTTAGATTAAGGCATAAGAATTTAAAAATCTATGACATAGTAAAAGCAGTCACTCACCTGTGACTGAGGAGGTGTAAAAATGTGAGAAGAATGAAAATTGCATTGCATATTTACACATGAACATGTGTGCATTTGTTTGAGAGTCTGCTGGGATATAATCTCATCTTGAATGGTAACACAAACCAAGGGACATCAAATTGGCAGCCCATTTTACACTCCATTGTATCTTCTTTTCTATTTAAATCATCAGAAGAGAAAGTCTGTCAGAGTACAAAATGAGCATTTGATTCAGTATCATTCATTTTGTGCTCCCACCCAAGATGAATTTATACCCCAGGACATCCAAAGTTCTTTAGCATCCAGGTCCAAAGTGGGGCAAATTTCAAAGGAACTCAGATTAATCCAATTTGAATCAATTTGGATAAGCATTATCTGGCTGAGATTAATTTATTTATTTGACATATACATCACTTAACATTTTGATATCTAGTTGCAAAATTAAATAAGATATATTAATTAACAAAGTTACTTTCCTTCGTTGATTCAGAGAACATTTCGTAAATCCTCTTTGTAATTTAATATTAATGATAATCTTGCAGGAAAATCAGGAAGTATGAAGGCAATTAGCTACTCAAAAGTTAATTATGTTCAGCATGATTCTTTTGATCAAGAAGAACAACAACTAAATGAATCTGCTCAGATCAGAGAAAATCACCACAAAGTAGTACTAGATTCAAATGAATTGGACCAATGCCAAGTGTAGTGAGTTTTTTTTCTGAAACTGAATTGAATACCTAATAATGTCCTCGAGGTTACAGCTTTGAAGTTGTTATGTCTGCTTTACCTATGGTGATAACTTATGCAAATTTCCAAGCTTTGCTTTGTTCTTGCAATAAAAAAATTGTGAACTGCTGCCTCAAGGTTTGTTATGTATTTATTGATCAGTTTTCTGCATTCCATCCACATAAATAGGATATTAATGGGAGGAAACCCCTTCCAGTCTTCATATTTTAGTGATATTGTAAACATAGTGGAAGATATCTATGTACACTATTTCGAACAAAATTATCAAAGCTTTCCAAAATGTGCTTATCCTTTTGCCAGAAATAGCAGACAATGTAAATCTCCTCACTGTGTTTACCATTTCACTCAGTAGATTGTGAATTCTGACGGGTATTTGGTAGTGTAAATGCTAATTAATATGGTTGATGTAAAACATTATGGCAAGTCACATTTATGCCTCATTAATTCATAGGCATAGCTGGTTCCTTGGCAAAAAGTTAAGATGAAGGGGTTAAGGATTTGGCTGGTACCCTTGATGAATATTCACGTAGGGTATAAATCCCAATGCTATTATCCTTTGGAGCCTAATGTTTTTTGACAGTTTTGCTTCTTTGTGAAAAATACATTCTTTTGATCTTATTTTGCTTCAGCTTAATATCAAAAGGAAAGAGAAAGATACAAGCAAGGCTGTTGGCTGTTTCCTTCATGCTCCACTGCTATGTGGATTGTAGGCAAACAAAAGTACTCCATGGGTTGCCTGACAGTCATTAAATCGCCAAATTTAACTGTACCCCTCCAGCAGAAGGCAGGTAAGAAGTTAAAATGGCCACAGATTGCTATCCCCTCAAACCTTGCTGCCTTCCCGTCGGCTGAGATTTAAACCAGCTCTTTTGATCAGATGAATGGGACATCTGCCAGAAGGCAATGAGGCCTTTCTTTAAATATGCAGATCAGTCTCCAATTACATCATCAGGGCTCAATTGCAATTTAAACCTGAGGCACACGCAGGCATAGTTGTGTCTTCTCCAGAGCAAGTTATGCACAATCTTTTACATTTGTTGAATAAACCATTTGGCAGTAGCTTGCAACTCAGGTTGAAGACCAAGTATTTCTCTCCACAGTCACTTATCTGGCTCAGCATGGCACCGATGTCCCTGTCAGATGCATGCTGTGAGGACTGTGAAAGCTCAAAAGTAATCTGAACAAGGTAGAACATGTCAGGGCATCTTTTATCTTTACAGCAGCATTTTCCGCATCAATGGACCAGATCACTTGGTTGGGCCTCATTTTATTTTGTATCAAATCAGTTAATGATGTGGCTATATTGCGATAGTTGAGAATAAGCTTGCAATAATAGATGGCTAACATGTCTGATCTTTTGGACTGAAAATGGTAATACATGTAAGGCATAATCCTTGGTCCTAGCAAATTAAATTCCAGCAGCCCAGCGGGATAATTATTGATAATATAGGTAATTGGTAAAATATACAAACTGGGTGGTTTTATTTTAATTAAAAAAAGTCAACAGATGAAACTCTCCGCTGAACAAAGGTGGTGGAAGGGTGCCACCACCACCCGATAAACGGGACCTGGAACAAGCAGAGATCAGCAGCCGCCAGCCTCTCAATCCCTATTAAGGCCCTGTTCATGCGCCTATTAGAATTTCCAATAGGCAATGCGAACAGCCCACGTCAGCCTGGACCATGTCCAGGCCAAAGTGGTGGGCTCAGGGTGGGAGTACCGATGGATCACACGAGGGACCCCCCTCCCCCCCACCTCACCGCCACCCCTTTGGACCCATAATAGCTGCTGCAGCCACTGGTCGTCCCTGGCGGGGTTGCCCCTTCAGGAACATGGCCAGGCAGCTGTGGCTTTTTAAAACCTTGAAAAAGAAATTACCTGATCTTCTCCCTCTCTCTCTCCATCTTCAGATTGGCAGCTCCCACCTCAACCCAGTAAGACTGCCAATCACTGAGTGCTGAAGGGCCTCCAATTGGCTCCCCAGCATCAGGAGCTCACCCACCATCCCTAATTGGATGGTAAGCCTGCTCCTTAGCCTTTATTTAGCAGAGGATTTGAAAATTCCCGCGGGCGTGCATAAAGCATGTCTTGCGGGGTCAGGACAAGGAACTGGCCTCCATTTCCTGTTTTCAACCCCTGATTGGAGTTCCAGCCTATGAAATCATAGAGACATTATGGCACAGAAGGAGGCCATTTGGCCCATCCAGTCCATGCCAGCTCTCCATAGAGTCATCCTGCCAGTCCCATTCCCTATAGCCTTGCAAATTTATTTCCCTCAAGTGCCCCATCCAATTTCCATATGAAATCATTGATCATCTCTGCTTCCAACACCCTCATATGCAACACGTTCCAGGTTATTACCATTTGCTGCATAAAAAAGTTCTTCCTCACATCCCCCCTATATCTCTTGCCCAAAACCTTAAATCCGTGTCTCCTAGTCCTCTCTATTGGGAACAGCTTTTTTTGTCTACCTTATGAAAACCTGTCATAATTTTGTATATCTTTATCTCCCTCAACTTCCTTTGCTCCAGGGAGAACAACCCCAGCTTCTCCAATCTAACCTTGTAACTACAATCCCTCCACCCTATAAACATTCTTGTAAATCTCCTCTGCATCCACTCAAGGGCCTTCACATGCTTTCTAAAGTGTGGTAACCATAACAGGACACAATGCTCTAGTTGTGGCCTAACAAGAGCTTTGTAAAGGCTTAGCCTAACTTCCTTGCTTTTGTATGTAATACCTCTATTTATGAAGCCCAAGATTACATCACCTTTTCTAACTACTCTCTCAATATGTCCTCCCATCTTCAAAGATCTGTGCACATGAACCCCCAGGTCCTTCTTTCCCTGTACAATCTTTAGAACTGTACCATTTAGTCGATATTGCCTCTCCCATCCCTTCTGCCAAAAATTCATCACCTCACCTTTCTCTGTATTAAATTCCATCTGCCACTTGACTGCTAGTTCTGCTAACCTATCTATGTCCTGTTGCAGTCAACTGGTATCATCCTCACTGTCTGCCACACCTCCAAGTTTTGTATCATCAGCAAATTCTGAAATGTTACTATGTATTCCACTATCCAAGTCATTTATAGATAACAAAAAAAGCAGTGGTCCTAGCACTGAACCTTGGGGAACACCACTATCTACCATTCTCCAGCCTAGAAATCAACCATTTACCACAACTCACTGTTTTCTATCCTTAAGCCAATTTTTTAGCCAAGGGACGCTGTCCCTCCTATTCCATGAGTCTCAAATGTGTTAATCAGCCTTTAATGTGGTAATTTGTCACTTTGTCAAATGATATCTTAAAATCCATATAAACAGCATTTGTTGCATTCCCTTCATCAACCTTCTCTGTTACGTTATTAAAAAATCAGTTAGGTTAGTCAAGCACAATCTGCCTTTAGAAATCTGTGCTTGCTCTGCTTAATTAACTCAAACCTCACTGACTGTTGATTTTTTTCCCTGATTATATTTTCTAAAACCTTACCCACCACGGATGTTAAACTGACTGACCTGTAGTTACTAGGAATGCCCTTACATCCTTTCTTGATTAAGGGTGTCACATTTGCCACTCTCCAATCCTCTGGCACCTCCCCACTATCTAGGGAAGGTTAGAAGATTATGGAAAGCTCTTCCACTATCTCCACTCCCAATTCCATTAGCAACCTGGGATGCAAGACATTTGGACCAGGTGACTTATCCACTCTAATATAGCCAGCCTTCCCAGTATATCCTTTCCTATCAATTTTCACCTCATTCATTACCTCTACCATCTCCGCTTCGACCGATATTTTGTCAGCATCCTCTTCCTTAATAAACACCTATACAAAGTACTCATTAAGTATTCTAGCCTGCCCTGCACCTCGAAGCATATATCACCTGCTTTGTCCATAATAGGACCCACCCCACTTCTTACTACTGTTATGAAAATGCCTCCATTTTTAAATTTTTTTTGAGGACTTGTGTTAAAAACTGAAAAGATTATATTTTTAAAATCAAATTCACCGAAAGGACACTTGAGATGTTGTTTGAAAAACCACGTGTGCTGGAAGTCATGTGCTTTGGGCTCAGTAAATAACAGAACCCTTGGTGACCTGGGAAAAATGGTGACAGAGAAGCCACATGTCAAGCTTTATGGAGGTCAGGAGGTCGACACTCTGTTTGGGGTTTGGACATTGTTTTCAGTTTAGTTGGGTGTGAACTGTTTGAAGACAGTTGGTGTTTTTCCTGCCAGGGAAAAAAAAACACACAGCTCACCTCTTTCTCTATCTCTTTGAAAAAATCCTGCAAAGATCCAGTGTGGGAGAGCGAAAATCCCTGGTGCTGCCTAGCTCCTGAGAAGCTGGAAAAAAATCCTACGATTCAAGTATGTGCTGTTGGAAAACCTTGATACCACATTTCTCCTAGAAAGCCTACTAGAATAATCATCAACATCTCCAGAACGGACTGCTTCTGAGATGATCCCAGTGCCCATGTCCGTATACCCGGATGCCAGACCAAAAAAGGGACAACTGACATCCTTTTATATCTTCTCTTTTTCTTCATCAAGAATTAGCAAGTATTTGGCCAAAGTAGTCTTTTGTATTTTTTTTGTAACAGTCCTCTGCAGAGAGAATTTCTGTATTTTTTCCAGTATGTGTGTATGAGTATAATTGGGGAATTTAAAAAGGGAACTTTCATAAATTGCAATCTCTGATTGGAACGAGATTTCCATGGTAACAGACAATGTTGAAACAATGGAAACTCTGCAGTTGCTCTCCAATACACAGAAGTGGTCAGACTAGTTTTAGTCACATGGCTTAGCTGGCTGGGGCAGAGAAATTTGAGCCTCCAACAAGGGATGTGAAGAGTCTGTTCCACATAAGGAACTAGTCACATGACTAACCTGCTGAGCACCCTGGGAGCTTTTTGAATTTTGACTCCCAAACAAAGGGCTTGCCAGGCAGAATGCCGTGTGCTCTCTTGTAACTAAGAAGACCTCCTGCCTATCTCTCAGGGAACTGAAAGCATTGAAGACATGTGAAACTCAGAGAAAAAATTTTTGCCATGTGAACAAAATTAAGACGGTTACTGGGCCCCAACGAAACGCAAGAATATAACTACAATCAAGGACTAGAGCGAGTTTGAGAAACAGTCGCAAGATATTGCCTCCAACTGTTCTACTTATCTCTCCTACTCTTTTCTGTCCCTATCTTGCATGTTTAAATCATGTGTGCATGCTAGTGTGAGCATGCCCTATATTCGCAGGCGTCAACCGTATTAGAATTAAGTTAAGGTTTAATAAATTTCATCTTTCTGCTTTAAACCAAAGAAAGCCTGTTTGTGCTCAGTTATTTGCCTGATAATTGGAAACTGTGAACACGGATTCACAAAAAGGAGAGCTCAAAACACAGTGTGTTTAAAATTAAAACTCTGTTACAATAAGAACAGGTGAAGACAGCAAGAGACCCCCTAGACACATTGCTCACCTGGTCATAACAGAGTATAATTGGGGAATTTACAAAGGGAACTTTCATATTTCAATCTGTGTGTTAATGCTTTGCTTCGTCACTGGTTAAGTCTGGTTTCATAATAAACTGATAATTTTGTTGTTTATTAAAGAAATCTGGTTGGTGTATTTTATTCTGGGATAAAAAATAGAGTATATGATGGCTGTCCCGGTAATCGGGTAAACATGTCAATACGTGTTGTGATCTGTGAAGAAGTGGAACTACAAAGACAGTGCACTTTTGCCGCCTCGGTCGTAACACTGCCCACTTATTATTTGCATGCCGGTAGAAAATGTTGGAGGTGATGGAAATGGCAGAAGATGATCTGACGAATGCAGAGGCTAGTGGGATATAAGTGAGGGCAAGAGGAAACCTATTGTGGAGGCGGATAGGAGGAAAAGAAGAAGCATGGAAAATAAGACAGACCCAATCACAGCAGAGGGTTAAAGAAAAAGGAGAACATTTCAGAAACTAATTTCTGGGCGGGGGCATCATTCAAATAGATGAAATGGAAATGAACAAACTAGAAAAGAATTACTAAATATCAGATACTATATATAGAATAATTCAACATTCACCTGCTACGTATTCAATGGCTTATCATTCAAGTAGTCTCAGTGTTTTTAAGTGGGCCAACAGAAAAACATGCCCATTAAATTGAAAAAAAAATAAGACCTTGTAAGGGCGCATTGACACAGTGAGGGAAAGAATCGACTCACTACTACTGTGCGGTTAAAATGGATGTTCAGCTTATAATTTTTTTTATTCTTTCATGGGATGTGGGCGTCGCTGGCAAGGCCAGCATTTGTTGCTCATCCTTAATTGCCCATGAGAAGGTTATGGTGAGCCGCCTTCTTGAACCACAGCAGTCCATCTGGGCTGGGTACTCCTACAGTGCTGTCAGGAAGGGAGTTCCAGGATTTTGATCTAGTGACAGTGAAGGATCAGTGATATAGTTCCAAGTCAGGATGGTGTGTGGTTTGAGGGGAACTTGCAGGTGGTGGTGTTCCATGTGTCTGCTGCCCTTGCCCTTCTAGGTGGTAGAGGTCGCAGGTTTGGAAGGTGCTGTCGAAGGAGCCTTGGTGAGTTGTTGCAGTGCATCTTGTAGATGGTACACACTGCTGCCACTGTGCGTCGGTGGTGGAGGGAGTGAATGTTTAAATTGGTGAATGGGGTGTCAAAATTACGGGCTGCTTTGTCCTGGATGGTGTCGAGCTTCTTGAGTGTTGTTGGAGCCGCACTCATCCAGGCAAGTGGACAGTATTCCATCACGCTCCTGACACGTGCCTTGTAGATGGTGGACAGGTACTGGGGAGTCCAGAGGTGAGTTACACACCTCAGAATTCCCAGTTGCTGACCTGCTGTTGGAGCCACAGTATTTATATGGCTGATCGAGTTAAGTTTTGTATTTTATATGGTGATCCATCATGCCTGCTGTGAATTGAGTGTGTGCCTGATTAAGTTGGGAATATTTTATTCATCTGGGCCCTCAAATTGGCTGGTCCTAATAAATATATGTAAATGATAATCCTGCCCCTGTTTCAGGACCCTTTTGCCAAAATCAACTTCCTGTGTGAGTTTATAAGACCAGAAAATCTCACCTCCAGTTAGGAGCAGTGTGTCTGGTTGCTCCACTTCACTAGGGAGACTGTTACTGCAGTACATTACGTGCTGCAGCACCAACTGCAACTCAGCATCACTTCATTACCTGTGGCTCTGAGCTGGCAGTGTCCCTGGATTTCTAAACCTCAGGGTCATTCCAGGCTGTAACAGTTAACATAAGCAACCTTAGTCAATTTGCAAAGCATTTCTGCTTCAAGCAGGTCACAGATGGGGTCTATAATAAAGCAAATAAATGTACCTCTTTACCTGTGGATGTAGAAAAGCAGGAAGAGAGAAATATGGGATTTGTCAAGATCACAGATTTCTCCCAGAATCAGGACATAATTGACTGCATCCACATAACCTTGTGTACTCCACAACAAGACCCTGGTCTATACATGAGCAGTTAAGAGTTTCCACTTGCTGAACATGCAGTTGGTGTGTGACAACAGGCATCACATCATATGAGTCTGTGATCCCACAAAAGTTGAAGCTTTTCTCCATACTGTCTGATATTCTTTACAGGTTCGTTCACAGGCAGTGCAATGCATTGAGTAGTCAGTCTCCTTTAATAGGATGGGCTCTGGAGATCTTTATTTGTGCCCTCTGCAGTTAGGACATAAGTTAAATCTCCAGAAAGCTGGTTCCTGGACTATCCTATCCACCTGAACTTTTTGCTCCCAGTGCAGACCCCTCTAACTGAACCATTATTGTACATGGGATGCAGATTTGTGAGCTAGTGCATTCATGGATAAACTCGAGTAATGGTGTCTTCGAAGGTTGTTTTTCTCTCCCTCTGCTCATCTAGGCCCTTGACTTGCAATGAAAAGAGAAGTGGATAACAAGGTTTAACTGCAAGGGCTACAAGTAACAGATGAGAGGCAACTTTATGTAATAACAGGTTGTCATGCGGATTGTGCAAAGGAGGGATTTCAATGAGAAGAGAGACGGAGGGTAAGGTGGCCTAACACCATGTGGGGCATATCCTCCAGCTCCATCAGTTGCCCTGCTTCTGATCTATCCTCTGACCACTGCATCAAAGGTGGCTTCCTTCATTGCAGATAGTACTTAATTTATGATGGCCTTCCTCCTGTACTTGTTTGTTCCTTCTTACCTTTTTTTGTGAGCCAGCAAGAAGAAAGAAAATGAATTAATACATGGTCCTTTGAAGAACTGTGAAGATGTACATGTTAGGATAGAATAATGTGGGTGGTGCTTGAAAGATGTCACAAGTGTGGGGTTGAGAGGGGGTAATTGTAAGGTGTCACAAGAGTTTAGCTTTTAAAAAAAACTAAGAGGTCTGTGTGCCTTTAAGACTGAGAAAAAGGACTTTCTGTGAACAGTGACTGCTGAGACCTGGTGTTTGAAATGCAGGCTGTAAAAGTTGTATCCAAGCAACCAGAAAGATTTTATGACTGTCTTGTGACTAGTTTGTTAAAAATCTTTAATCTCGCTTTTGAGTTGAGAAGCCAGTTGCTGTTGGAGACCTGGGTTTGCAGACCAGAAAAAGAGCTCTCCCTGATCAGAATTCTTGTCACTCTTGTGAAAAAAAGAATTTTACATTTGAGTTGGGGCTGTATTCTGCCTGGAGTGAGGGAAAAGACCCCTGGAGAGAGGGAAAAGACCCCTGGAGAGGAAAAGACCCAGAGAAAGAGGAGTTGCTGCTCTCCGTGGAGAAAGGTTCCTTTACAGAGAGGAAGCCAGCATTGTTAAATGTAGCAAAATTCCTACTGTCTCCAGTCTCTGGAAAATCTCAGCCTCAAGAGTAAGTTCTGTTGCCTTTTATGTTTCTAGAAGTTCCTGAAATCTCAAGAAAGTTTCTACCGTTAGACTGCTACTTTAAAATTTAAGTAGACCTGTTGTTACACCTTAAGCTGAAAGATCGGTGTGACACCTGCTGCAGATGAATTATCTTGAACACCTAAGCATCACAGACTGTTCAGTAATTTCACCTGGAGAGACTTTGAGTGGCATCCGACTATTCGACTCTGGGACACCTCACTGATCCGGAAACATCCCACCAGAGGTTACCCAGTTATTTTATTATTCCTAAGAAACAGTTGTTTTTTTAACGCTATTTTAAAACCAGTTAACCATTGGTTTTTGAATGTATGTATTTGTGCATGAGAAAGATTAAGGAGTTATAAAATCTTTTCATACGCATCAATTTATCTCATTATCATTTAAAACTTGGTTTATTAATAAATAGTTAATTTTGTTGTTGTTTAAAGAAACATGGTTTGGTGTACTTTATTCTGGGGAATAAATAAAGTGCTTAATTTGGCTAATTTCCAGTAGGTGGGAATCTTTACTAATATGCTGTGACCTGTGGAGTAGTGGGATTGAATTAACAATGCATTACTCCCACGTTGGTCGTAACAAAGGACAATGGCAGGTGCAGACAGTGCCAGTAGCAGCAAAAGGAGGTTCAGTGAAGTGTTATATTTTGATAGGAAGAGGATCATGGGAAATGGCTGAGGGATGGATTGTCAGAGTTAAAGCTACAGATTGTACAGTGTTAAAGAAAGAGTAAGAGACACATGAATAAGAGTCTTAACTTGCCAGTTTTGTAACACCACTGAGTTTTTTTCACCATTGCAATTAGGTCCTGGGCACCAAACTACATGCATTCACTTGCTCAGCTACCTCTCACCATTGTTGTGAAATTTTCCCTGATGCCCTTCTTCCCGAAGCCAGAATGAGAACATTCCTCCTCCTGATGACCTTGTCTACAAAGACTTCAATGGCATTGTCTGAGAATCAATGAGCCTTTGCAAAACTCATAGAGGATCTTCCCTGCTCGAATTTCATGTCTACTGCATACTGTACAAGAAAAATGCAGCTCCCTTTTAAGAGATTAAAGCTTCCTTTAAATGATATCAATGCCACCCAAATTCCTCCTCCCCCACCCCACCAATGGATAAGCTGTCAATAATTAGCACAACTAGTAATGACATCATATGGAAATGAGGCACAAAATTGAATTTGGTTCATGCCTCTCACCAAGATCATTGGAATTTAATTCCACCCTTGGGAGTGGGCTGGGAGGTGGGTTGGAGAGGGGGGGCGTTGAATCGGGAGGAAATGCGGTGAGGGGAGCGGAGTGCCTGTCGCCTCCTGACTCCTTCCGATTAAGTTCAGGGTGGGGAAAGTCAAGGATGGGCCTTCCTGCCCGGAGGCCAGTTGAGGCCCTGAAATGGCCAATTAATGGCCACAAGGGTCTCACCCTGTTGGCATTTAACTACTGGGGGGGGGCCTCCTCTGTGGGAAATCTGTGGCCTACAGAGGGCCCCCAGTGGCAAAGGCTGCCACCACATCAACATCACCTCCCCCCACCCTCAACAACCCACCCCTCGTTAGGGCCTGCCTGATTGGCCTCACCGAGCCCGTCCCACACACCTCCAGTTCAAGGCTCCATGTCTGCTCCTTGTGCTGGGCCTACCTACAGTCCCAGCAGCGGCCACCGCTCCTGTTGGTGCTGCTGGGACTGCTGTACTGCCGGCCCTCTGATTGGCTGGCAGCTCTGAGAGGCAGGAGCCCCATTCATAACGGTGATCCCGGTGCTGAGCAGTTACTTTCCCAAGCAGCGTTAAAGCCGGCGATCTCCCGAACAGCTGAGGCACGGTTCCACTCACCTTCCTGGCTTGGTGTCAGGGTCCCGCTGCCTGCACAAAATTCTGCCCTACAAATGCATTGCCCACCATGCCTATTTTGGGCTGAAGTAAAAATGTTTTGCCCAGTAACTTAGCTTATGACTGAGCTATGGTTATATTTGTACATTAAATGCTCTAAAAATGCACATGTATGTGCCTGCTGTTTGGTTTATATGATTACACTTAAGAATTCTTCTATACACCTTCTCATATGTATATTGATAAACAATATAAGAAGGAAAGCTTTGTTAGATTTCTCATGGTGCAATAGATTTTGAACATTATAATGAAGATATCTGGAACATGAGAGGGCCAAATGACAAGCAGAGGAAAGCTATAACAATAACTTCTGCTCTCTATAATTTATGATACAGCCTGCACTTGATTTAAGAAGATGTCAGGCAGCCAGCAGTTCCACTTAAGAACAAAATTGGTTGCTGTAAAGACTTTTTCCCCATGTATTTCCATCCCACTTCATTTCAGTGAAGTGACTGGGCTTTTACATCTCCTTCAGCACAAATGCATCCGAATCATTTCAGGAGATTAAGGTGATCTTACACCTCATGCCAGCAATTGGAGAGAATGATTATGCAAAATTCAGCACTTTGTTCTAAAGAATAAAATAAGTATAATGCATGGCAATTTTTTTTTAATTCATGCATGGGATGTGGGCATCGATGGCTAGGCCAGCATTTATTGCCCATCCCTAATTGCCCTTGAGAAGGTGGTGGTGAGCTGCTGAGTGCCTTTAGGTATACATTACGGACTTGTCCATATATCCTTTATGTTTAACATTATGATGTTTCTTGGATAAGTTCTTATAGTCTAGTTAATTAATTACCCATTTAAAACTGATAGCTACAAAACAAAATTATTGAAGGATATTGATAGTCCATGGTAAAAAAGCTGATGTAAGGTTGGCAGCACCTTACCACCTTAGAGGACTCTCAGGTGTTGGTAGCACATGTAGATCCTGATCCTGATGGTATCCGAGCCCACTTGCATAATCGTTCTGGAGGCAGCGAACTAAGAGGCTGCCTCTGGGACCCTCTCCAATTAAGGATGGTGGACGGGCTTCGCAGGCTGGAGGGACAATCGGATCGCCCAAGGCTGTAGACAGCTGGTAAGAGGTGGGCTCTGCCGACATATGAAGGAGAGAACAAGGGCACCTCAAGGTGGAGACCCTCTCTGAATAATTAAAACATTGGTGTGGCTACAGCTGCAAGGCCATCATTATGGAGGGGCAGCCCCTCCAGAGGATGACCTGCGGGTAGCTGTGGACTTCTGGCAGCCATGGCTCTAAGTGACGGGGTGGGGGTGGGGGGTGGGGGGCAGGGGGTGGAATTAAAGGAGGCCTCGCTGGCCACGCAACCTGCTACCATGAGGCCGCCTCCAGCCATCTGCCAGGCTTCGGCCTCAGAGGGAGATCCATCCGACATTGGGAAGATCCCAGCGGCGTGCCCATTCTGCCCCCAATTGGCCATTTAATTGCCAAATGATTGGCTAACTGCTCCTGCCGGGCAGCTAGCCATTTGCCATTCTGAATTCATCTCTGGCAAGATCACTCAGAGGCAGCAACATGTCAGGTAGACAACCCAACATTTAACTTTCAAAAATTCCCCTCTCTCCCTTCTCCTAAAGCCTTCTCCACATAGCTGATAAGATTCTGCCCTGAGATGTAAGAGCTATTTCTAACAATCCAATATTTTTCTGATAGTAACGCCAGGCTTACAATTTTCTCTTCCTCATGTCTACCAGTCGAAAGGTTCAAGAATGAGGGAAGAACTTGGGAAGCTGCAAGAAGCAGCTTGAATTAGAGGTGACCAATATCTCTACTTTGTGCTGGTTGTCAAAATTGACAAGAATAAGATGAATCAGATACTGCTGTTGTCTTCACCCCATTCCCCTTTATTAAATTAGTAATCAAGGATCTCATTTAAAAGTGCATTTATAGTTCTGCCTAGAATCTCATGGAACACCAAATGAGCACATTTTTTCAAGGTTTCAATCCATCCTTTTCTGCCTAATGCTAACTGACAAAGCAACAAATAAGGCATAGATAATCCATCAAACGTAGAGCTTAATTACAACATGTACTTCTTATGATTTTTAAAATTTTAATTGTTTTTGTTTCAACTTTTACAGCAAATTTTAACTCTCTCCACCTTTAATTATCAGGGCTTGAATGTTTCCTTTTTATCTCATTGACCAAAACTGTTGATTCCATCTCTGGTAGCATCAGCTCAGTGGAAAATTGCAGTCTTCAAATTTGTTTTTAATAACATTGACTGCTATGCCTACAAATTTGCCAGTGTGACATCTGGTAATCATGAAATAATGCCTGCATGTATTTCTAAAAATGCTTTTAGTTATTCTCCATTGTGCTTCGGCATCTGGTTAAAATCTGTTCAGTTTGATCATGTCGTTTGAAAATTGTGTGGTCTCCAACTTTGGTTTGGAATCATTGTTGCCCTTTGGCACAATTAATTTTTATTTCCACGTTACAGTGCTGCCTGCCAATCAAGACATTATCTTAATAAAAGCAAAATATTGCAGATGCTGGAAATCTGAAACAAAACAAAAAGTGCTGGAAATACTCAGCAGGTCTGACAGCATCTGTGGAGAGAGAAGTAAAGTTAATGTTTCAGGTCTGTGACATGATCTTACTTTGGAGACTGGGACCAACAGCACATTTTTAAACATTTATGAAAAATGAGCAGGTGGCCCACTTTTCATGAAATCTTTTGTTACACTGCCAGACGTATTCTATCAAATTGTGTTAACAAAATGAAATGTAAGTGAGATTGTCATCTCATTTTTACCATTGTCACTGTCAATTGCCTCGTTTTCTCCACAGTTACACATTACTGTAGCACTTGCAGTCAACGTACTGTTGAAAATAATACCATTTTTCTTTGGAGAAAGTCATTCTATTCTTCACCATCAATGACTATAAATATTTAATCAATAATGGAAATGGAAATAATGTTATTTGTGCAACACATCATTGTTCTTTAACCATATCAAAAATAACAATGCTCTCTTCTTGAAAAGCTTTCACAGTCATCGGTTTTAGCAGTTGGAGAGCTTTGTTTGAGAGGCTGATATTGAGTTTGGAGAACCAAGAAGTATATGAAAGATTAAAGCTATGTGAATAATATTTTCTTTATTAATGCCTAGATTAAAACAATTATATTGGTGGATATTATCCGATGACGGATGCTATCTCTATCTGGGTTAATAGCATCTAACAATCATCGTTCTTTTTGATGATGTGCGAACCTTCATCATTTGAACAAGTATATAATTCTTCTGATACTCCCGGGCTGACTGTGTTATATTCTGGCACATATCAATGCAAGAATAGTAGTTTATGAAAGACTTCGCACACGTGAATTAAACCACATGATAGAAATAGTGTTTTAATGTTTGTATTACTCAGCAACCTCCACTACTTAGAGAAAGTTCACTAGGTAAATTTGAACTTATTACTGTAGCATAAAACAAGCATTGCATAGATATGGCCCAACTTTCCTTTCCTGTGTAGCTTGCAATCTTGGGCCATATACATCGGGAATAATACTACTGGTGGCAAAATCCTTAACTTATGCCAACTGCTTTTGCATCTATTCCCATCAACCTTGGCTGCCAAATCTTACCCTGCATGCAGTAATGCTGTACACTGGGGTTGGTGCCCCATAGCTCCAAACAGGGCAGAGATCCATACACCATCTTAGGAAGTAACATTTCCATCAAGTAGGCAATCATGTGCTGCTCCACTCTGTTACTTGCTTTTCCTCATACAGCTTTTGGAAAGAAGGTCAAATACTTAAAATCAATGTTTTGCTTCGACAAAGGCAGAAATAATAAGCTACATTTTGCTGTAATAGAGCATCTGATAGCATCTGCCATTAGTTAGACTTGTCCCTGCACCTTTCAGCTCAGAACACTTTTATCCACTAAGTTGCTGAAAGTGTGAGTGCGAGCTAAAGGCCTGCTACCCGACCCAAACCCAACGGGACCAGACGACATCTGTCGGGTTCGGGTTGGGTCGGGTCACTCTTTCGGGTCCAGCTTTCGGGCTTGATTCGGGTCGGTCCGGGTCTGGGTCAGGCTGGGTCCGGTTTGGACACACACAGTATTAATTGGACTTGAAAGATTGTTTAAAAAGATGAAGATTGGAGCCATGAAGTCAGTGATTGGTCACGAGTTAAACAGAAACCAGTGGAGTTGTGCCCAGACAGGTTGTGCCACACTGTACCAGTATCTGTATTGCTTAAAATAAACACAGCAATTGCCCGAAAGCTCAGAAAATATCATTATACATTACCTAGACTCCTGCTTTACAGGTTGAAATACTTGCTGCAAATTTATCCAGTGAGATGCAGAGACCAGGAAGATCCTGAGTGATTCATTATTATAAAATATACAATATTTATATAAAAAATATAAAATGTTCACTGTCAGGTCTCTAGTCTACACATTCAGTACTGTACTGTACAGGACTTAACATTCTGTGGCAAGTTTAATTCATATCTACTGTGCAAATATAGCAACTTCAGGCTGTTTGATGCATATCAATAGTGAGGCAAACAGTGAAGTGGCATTTTTGTACAGCTAATGATGAAATTCGGATAGCAACTTTTGAATATTAACACTAAAGGCATATTTGCTTCTCACCGGAAGTTGCTGTTACATTTATGCATAAATAACAGTGGGCACCATTAGCCTCACCATCATTTTGGCAGCAAAACTTTCAAAATTGCCCTGTATTTAACCCCATATGCAGTCAATTAACCTTTAACTGATTACCATTGCCTTCAATCTGAGCTGCAATCTTTAAAGCATGCAACTTTCCATAATTTTCCATTTGTCCTTTACTGAGCTCTTACATACAAGTGAAAACTAGGCCAGAGGTTGCATAAATTATTTAAGTTTCCCAGCCTTACAATGTCTTGGCAGTATTCAGTAAGCATTCTGCTCACTGCCATCTAGTCCCAGCTCCTCTGCACCAAGACTGGAAATTCTGCCTTATAGTACTTTGAAATGATGTGGCAGTTTGCACTTCTAACTGCCATTTTCTTAGCAATTAAAATGCACAAAGCAGATGCTCCCCGTTCCTTTGAAGTGATTTATGACTTTAACCGCTTATAGGGATGAAACCAAATCAGGAGTACATCCCTATGAATCTCCTTTAATTCAGTTCAAACCAGACAAACACTTAAAGACACTTATTTGGGTCCAAAGAATCGAACTAGTTTTCCCTCAAAGAAAGAAAACTAACAGAGAATATTACCCTCTTTTGGATAGCCTATTTTAAAAATAATTATGGCTAAATCATAAATAACCCAGATATTATAAGGGTCTGGGAAACTCTCTTCAATATGTATCTTTCCACTTAAAGAGACACAGAGAGGGGTTACCTGTAGTTGTATGCAGAATGCTACATGAAACAATTTATTAACTTTTATATATTTATTAAAGAATTTAACATGCAATACATTTTTAAGTGGATAAGTATACTACAATATCAAAGGTTACTAAAAGATGTAAAACATAATCTTATTTCTAAAATAGAATCCAAAAGTTCAACCTTGACAATGTTATAGCAAAATATCTTAGAATATCCATCAAAATTCAAAGTAAACTGTTACCTTAAATTCCCTGAGTAAGCCTCCTGCTTAACAAGACAAAACACTTCATGGTTAAGAGCAGAATTTTCTTCTCATGCAGTTAGCCATTCTTACCATAGCTCGAGAAGTATTGATGAGGAATTTCAATACCCCTGATTTTTTTATTCAAAACTCTCACGATTATAATGTTTCTAATTTATTAACTCAGCTTTTGGAATGTAGGTGTTACCTTTCCATGCATGTTTTTCCCGCTTTCGTTATCCATATATGGTAATATCATTAGCTACTTATTCCCAATTATGGTAATGTCATTAGCTTCTTATTCCCATTTAATTATCTGCTGAGAATTCCCATTTCATGAAGTTGTGAGCTTTTATCTGGTCAAAATGTTTGTAGTGTTTTATAGTAACACTAAGACTTAACTTTATAAATGTGTTTTATACTTAAAAGATTTTTAATTAAATTTGTGCAGTAACTGTTTTTGCCTTTTTGGGTTAAATTGGGTTTACAAGGCATCTGATTTTTGTAGGTAATATTCTATTTTCTGATTGATCATCTGTGATGGTTCTTTGATGGTATCTTGTACCATCTCTTTAAGTCAGTCTGCCGATACCATTAACATTATCAACTAATTAGGATTATAGCTATCAGTATGGAACATGTATAGCCTCTCTCATTTAAATTAAAAGGCGTTTCTGGTACATATTCCATTGTAGCAGGGATGTTCATGGATTTTTAACTTTTCCCTTAAAGGGAATTTCAATGAGTCTTGAAAACTGACCATTTATTCAATCTTTAATTCTAAAAGGTATAATGTATTAATTATATCTAAATTCTACCTAATTAAGACTATTATACCTGTATTTCATCTGCATATCTATATTTATCTGCAGCGCCTTTGGAAGAGTCTATCACTCTAGAATTGGCATTTATAGCCACTCTAGGTGCTGCTTCACAAACCACTGACCACCTCGAGGTGCTTACCCATTGTCTCTCGAGACAAGGAGGCCAAGGAAGAAGAAGACCTATATTTCATCACACCTTCTCACCAGAATAATATGCCACTCTTCAACCATTCTTTTCTTCTTCAAACTATTTCTTGTATCGTCTGTTACCTTCCTGCAGATTAGTTGTGCACTTTTTGGATTCTAGTTTGTTTCCATTCATGGCCCCAACTCCCCTATAACCTCCTCACTTATAGTGTAGTCTACCAATTATTAGAGATAGCAGCGGCGGCAGTAGATAAATCAGAGTGGGGAAAGAGCAGACCCGATTGGAGGCAGCAGCAGCAGCAGTGAACCTTCCATGAAAGCAAGGAGTGATATTGCAGAACAGCAGATAATTGATGGGTGACCTGATTGGAGAAACCAGCAGAAAGATGGAATAAAAGAGGGAGCGAGCAGGGGAACAGCATGGACCTTATTGATGTATTTCCAAAAAAAGCAATGAGTTACATTGCAGGACAGCAGTTAGATGATTGCTTGGTGAGTTTGAAGATTACTTTTTTCTCTAAACTAGGACAGTTTAAATTAGGACCGGGAAACTATAAAGTACTGTATTAAATTTACAGCATAACTAGTTAAACAAATTAATAAAATTTCAACCAAGCTAAGTATAACAGTAAGTGAATAGTATTAAGAATATTCACACAGAGCAGGTCTAGATGCATTAATTAAAATTAAGAGCTTATGCAAGATATTAACTAGATTCTATTGTAATTGTAGTTTTTATTTTCTTCAGTATGTAGAAAATTGTCACATAATCCCCAAGATCCTTGTTGTATCATTTAAGGCCTTTATCTGCACTAACACGTATCCTTTCAATATTTTCAGCTCAAACTGTTCTCCAGTTTGCTTTTTGACAGCTGAAGCAAAACTTGCTGGTCATGAGTCCAGATCCTGTGCTGGTATTTCATGTAGCTGCCACATTTCATCCACTGAAGCAAAGAATGACAGATTTAATGTTGCTAATCCTTTGTTATGCTCTTGTCTCACTATTCATCTTAGTAAATATATCCTGTTTCCACCAGTTATTACTAGGAAATGAATTTGATTGATTATTTGTAGGTTTTATAATTTTATTGCGAAACATTTATGTTATTGATAACATTTCCTAATAAAGTGACTCATACGAAGGGAATCTTGTTACATATAGCAAAAACTGGTTTAATGTTTAAAATTAGTGTTTTTTTAATGCCTAAAAGGAAGGGCTATGTGTTATAAATTTACAATTTTAGTCAAGGGTATATGGAGGAGGCTAACAAGATCAGAGGTTTTTATACTGAGCACTATTCCAGCATCATTGAGAAAGTATCTGGCAATTTATCTCACTGCTCAGTGTGAGATCATGCAATCCCCACAATACAACTGTGATTAATCATCCAAACTATCGCCTTAAATGCCTCTCCCATGCCCCTCCACTCTTATCTCCAACCACAAGTAAGAGGAGCTTATTGACTGTTTGTCATTAAGATTGAGACCATGCATCCAAGCCATCTTTGCCCCTTCCCTCCCACACAAATCCTTCCTTTTGTTCACCAAACCAATATCCCCCCCTTAAGCCCCAGGCTCTCCCCTGCCCTAGCCCTGAACTGCATCTTTCTCTAGTTTCCCCCATAGCGGCACTAATGCCCTCTCCAAGCTCATCTTACCAATAAGACAGACCTCCTGCTTCCTTGATCCCACTTCCACTAATTGGTCAACCACTGCTTGAACACTGTGTTTGTTCATGTCCTGGTTATGTTACTGACCAGTAATCCAGAGGCTTGGATTAGTAACCCATAAAATGAGTTCAAATCCCACCAAGGCAGTGTGAGAATTTGAATTCAACCAGCTGAATAAAAGGTTTGTACTTGCAAAAGTGATTATATAAAATCCAACAGGTTCACTAATGTACTTTAGGGAATTAATTTGAAATCTGCTGTCTAGTCTGAATGTGACTCCAGTCCCATTCTAACGAGGTTGATTCTGAATTATACTTTGAAGAAGGGTCACTGACCCGAAACATTAACTCTGCTTCTCTTTCCACAGATGCTGCCAGACCTGCTGAGTGGTTCCAGCATTCCTTATTTTTATTTCAGATTTCCAGCATCTGCAGTATTTTGCTTTTATTACATTTTGAAGTGACCTGACAAGTCATTCAGTTACATCAAATCTCTAGAAAGAAACAAAGGAATAAAACTGGATGGACCACTAGACATCAAATCAGGACACATTAAGGTATGCTTTTGTCAGTCAACCCTGCCATGTCCTGCTCACCAGTAATGAAGTTGGAATACTCATCTCATGGCAAAGTCAGGAAACAGCCTGACATAGCCACACCTGTCAGCCTGTGGGCAAGGAAACTTCTTGCAGAATATGACCTACCACCATTCTTCAGTTGATGAATCAGTGCTCTTCCTTGTTGAACACCATTCATAGAGATCAAGTCCCGTCTTCACACTGATGACACCCTCTTTTGGCTATGTGGCTGTGTGTTGTATTGGGATAGATTCAGAACAGACCTAACAACTCAAAAATGGATATCCATGATACTCTGTGGGCCATCAGTTGTAGAAGAATTGTATCCCTCACTCCTCCATCATCATGATGCCAGACCTGGTTTAGTGAGAGTGTGGAAGTGCCAAGAGCAGCACCAGACATTCCTGAAAATGAGGTACCAAACTGGTGAAGCTACAACAAAGAACTACATGCATGCTCAACAGCAGCAGCATGCTCTAGATACAACCAAAGGTCAAAGCTCTGCAGCCCTGTCACATCCAGTCACAAATGATGGTCAACAATTTAGTAACTAACAAGAGGAGAAGGCTCATGACCATTCCCCATCCTCAATGGTCGTGGAGCCCAGTACGTAAGTGCAAAAGGACAAGACTGGAGCGTTTGCAGCCATCTTTAGCCAGAAGTGCTGAGTGGATGATCCTTCTCAGCCTCTCCATAACAGTTGTCAGTCTTCTGCCCCAGGCTGATGAAGAGCCTCTGGTGTTTTACAGCACAGGGCATACTGGTGTTGCAGAGAGAGGTAAGGCAACATCTGGCTGAGATGCCAGAGACAATGTGCAGCAGACGATGGAAGAGTCCATCCGTGCCATGACTGCTGCCATGTCTAAGGTCCATAGGCACATGGCTTCCCCTATCAAGACTTTGGTAACCCTCATGGAGAGCCAGATGCCACAAATGCGTGCAGACCTGTGCACCATCATCTTGGCCATGAGCTCTACACAGTAGTGGCAAGTTGACAGAAGGACTAGGCACCTGGAGTCTTCTCCAGCTCAAATTCCTTCTCTGGTGAGCTCGGAGATTCAAGTGAGCCTTGAAAGGGAGTAAGAGACGTTGACCTCCATAGTTGGGGGTTCCCCTCATGGCAGTGTGAACAGCCTCTCTACCAGTGACCCCAGCTCCTGTAGCCACAACGCATGAGGAGAGTCCTGCTCCAGACCAGGAGAGCCCCAGGCAACCAGCCAGAGGACGGCCGCCGAAGACATCACAGGCCAAGACACAGCCTGATCAACAGCCAGGCTACGACCACGTAAGGCAAGGGTCTAGGGTTCCCCTCTCAGCTTTTGCCTGGGTTGGCTGTAACAGGGTTTAATTTTTAAATTAAATTTTTAAGCTTCCCCTCAGTGAATCCTTGTTCACTGCCCTCTAATTGTGATGACAAAGAAATCAACCAGACAGGTTTTCTTAGATTTAAACAGGAAATGTGTAAATTCATTAACCATAAAACTCTACTTCATTTAAAACTACTAGAAATACACGGCGCGATTATGCTAGCATGCATACGTGATAAACACACACACAAATAGAGACAGAGGAAGAGAAAGAAGGGGAAAGGTTTAAAGTAGTAGCTGTAGTTTAATTACTGGCTTTTGGGTTTGATGTAAAGTCTTTGCAGTTTTCTTGCAGTTCTCACAGCACTTTCAAACTAGTTTAGTTGCAGGAGTCTTCTCTCTTGAGGTTTGAGTAGCTTCCGTGGATCCCCTGGAACTTCATAAGAGAGAGAGCGAGAGGGAGACAAGGAGAGACCTTATTTCCCTGTTGTCTTCAAATTGCAGTCTCTTCTCAAACTGTTCTGTGAGCACAATTCAATTAACTCCAAGTTGGCCAGCAGAGTAATCATTTGACTAACTCCTTATTTGGAACAACCTCTCTTGCTGTTTGTGGATTTCCAAGCTATCTAACACTCGGTGCGGGGGTGGCGTGCTGTCTCTTACACAGATAAGATGTGATCATCACTGTTGCTCAGACCAATCTTTGTTAATTGAATCAGTTCCATTGTCTCTCTTATTCAACTGTCTTTTAGAATGCAACATGTGCAGCCATGTTTCAGTGGTCTTTTAAACCAAGTTATTTTTTCCAGTCCAGTAACAGTTTAAAATTAATGTTCCTGATGATGAAATTAATATGTTTCATTTTGGCAGGTGTGGTTTACTTAACAGTATAAAAGTAATTATTCTATCGTGCCTTAATTGTGAGCTGTTGACTTCACTCTTTTGCCTTAGCACAGCCTTCATTTGAATATGATCTCCCCTGGGCAATAGCGTGTGGTTCAGCTGGGCGTTAAGCACGGAACACAAATAGGAATGAGGTGACAGACTGTATGCATTAAGGTGGGT
Organism: Heterodontus francisci; assembly: GCF_036365525.1. Classification (NCBI taxonomy): domain Eukaryota; kingdom Metazoa; phylum Chordata; class Chondrichthyes; order Heterodontiformes; family Heterodontidae; genus Heterodontus; species Heterodontus francisci. Next base: position 73,976,324 of record NC_090384.1, read on the forward strand.
CTTAATTGTTTTTTCTCTGAGTGGCCATCAAGGTGGCTGGAAGCGAGTATGAAATTGTCTCTTGTCTCCCATGCCTGATCCCCAATGGGCCTACAGGGAATGATCGATGCAGACGATTCTACCTTGGCAACTGAGCTTTTGCTACTTCTCTCAGCAGACTCCCTGATAGCCCTCAGTGCCCACACTTGCTGATAGCCGACCCTTTCATCCAGCAGTATGGGCAACCAAACATCTCACCCAACAGTTTGGTCAACTGACACAGCCACCTAAACCCAAGCCCCCTCCTTGCAGAGCATCTGAGACCCCGACCCCCCTGTAGAACACCTGAGACTCCAAACCCCCCCCCCTCCCCCGCACAGCACCAAAGAACCTGAATCCCCAGACAGGGCACCTGCGAGTCTGACCTTTCCTTGCAGAGTACACAGCACTGTAGGCTGACAATGGCCTCCACACCTTCCTCTTCCCCTATGCAGTGCTGGTCATGACTGCCTACCCATCATGGCACTGAAGCCTCACCTTGGTGCCGGCAGCTTTTAATGGTTGGGAATCTGAAGGCACGTGAGTGCCATCTGCCATTCACTTAATCCCAAGTTCCCCATTGAATTGCGGTGAATTAGATGCAAATGTAGTAAAAGCAAGCACTCAGCAATTTAAAATACATTTCTGTTGCGCGGGGTGGCGATTCCGCCTTGGTGCTTTCCCGCCGCTGACTAAATCCAGAAGCGATGATATGATGCCAGATTTCCAGGCAGACACCTCCAACACAATTTTCCGATGCCACGCTACCATTCCAGCTCGAAAAGGCTGCAATAAATTCAGTCCATTGTTTACATACTGGATTGGTAAAGATTTCACATTAAATTTGTTCTAACAAATGTTTATGTCATGAATTACATGCAGGATAATAGATTGTTTGCTAGTAGCTACAAGCAGTAATTCAATTGAATGTTTCTGATGTCAACAGAACTCAGAGCTGAGTAATTGGACAGAATCTTAAGACCTTTGAAGATCTTCAGAGGCCAGCACAAAAAGGGGGTCTCCACCTTGCTGCTGATACCTGTCCGCCCACCTGTGTGATCTTAGCAGAGGCGGCCAATTAAGAGGCCACCTCTGGGAACGCAGTCCAACCAAGGACAGCAGGCAGAACAGGCTCAATGGGAGGCCCTGCAGCGATGCCCTGCTGGCAGTCCCATGGGAAGATGTGAGCACTGCTGCAGCAGGCAGGAGAACTCGCAGGTGCCTCAAGGTGGAGGCACCCTTGGACGATGTGTGAAATTTAAAAAAATATTTGTGGCCACAGCTGCCAGGCCATCATAGTGGAGGGGAGCCCCCTCCATGGTATGGTCTACGGCCTCATCTGTGGCCCTGTGGCAGAAGCAGCTCCGGTAGCAGGATACGTGGGATAAGTATCAGAGGCATTGCAGGGCCCCTTGGCCAGCTGCTGGCAAGCCGCCTCCAGGCAGCTGCCAGGCTTTTCCCTCAGCGGGGAGCCCGTCTGCCCCAGAGATGATCCTAGTGGCACCAGCAGTCTCTCCACAAGTGGGCACTAATATATTCACTGTTTCTGTTTTTTAAATTTTTTTTAATGTTTGTGCTTGGAGTGCTTTGTGCTTTACAGTCAACTCGCACCTTCTCTGTACTAACGCTTTGTCTTTCACCACACCATTAACATGCCATTTGCCTTTGCTCCATGACCTTCTGGTGAGTTATTCTCGGTGACCTTGTCCTATTAACTCCGCTCTCTTGTTATCTCTTGCCCACCCCCCTCCCCCCTCCCCTCCCTTTACTTGCTTAAAACCTTCTACATTTCTAATATTTGTCAGTTCCGATGAAGGGTCACTGACCTGAAAGATTAACTCTGCTTCTCTCTCACAGATGCTGCCAGACCAGCTGAGTATTTCCAGCATTTCTTGTTTTTATTACTTACATATTTAAGTTGGCTATCTACCGCTGCCAGATGGGTAGCCCTGGTCACTTCCACCTGACCTCCGGTGAGAGCTGCCAGGGGCAGGAACCAGAGGCCCACCAACCCATCCCCTTCCTGCCTTACCTTCTTCTGTGCCCCACCATCAAAGCCACCTCGACAGAACCAGTAAGATTCCACTTACTCTCTTTAACTAGACATTTGTAGACGGGGTGAAATTGGACCTTGTTGGACCTATTTTCTTGGCTAAAAGTGGGTGGACATAGGTCTAAGTTATAGGACCTACCTTCCATGCCCAAAAACTATTGGATACACGTCTGATGTCATTTTGGTTCAGTTGTGTTATATATGTATATATTGTTATACTACCTGTAAAGTGGTAGGAACTAATTAGCCAGGAACTAGTTGTTATGTTCCAGTGAGGGGCTTCATTCACGGCTGCACTGGGGAGTCATGTTACATATAACATGACTCCACAGTGCAGCTGTGAAAGAGGCCCCCCCCACTGGAACACTTAAACAGATGGTATATTTCAGCACAAGACTTTGTACTGTAGAACCTGATTCTTGTGTTACATATAACATGACTCCCCAGTGCAGCCATGAATGATGCTCCCCACTGGAATATTTAAAGCACAACAACTAGTTCCTGGCTAATTAGTTCCTAACATTTTACAGATAGTACAACAATATATACATATATAACAGACTGCTGCACCGACATCCCTGGCAATTGCCTAAAACAAACGTTAAGACCTTTGAATATGCTAATAAGGGGCCTAATGTCTTTTCAGACCATATCCACAGTTACTTTGAATGGGATCTGAAAGCTGTCAGTTGCACTGCAACTGAATGGAGCAGTCACCTTCACTACCACTGGTAGGACATAATTGATGTGCGCCTGACACTCCACATCATCATTTAACTCATCACACAGGTCATACTGCAGTTGCTTATTAAATCTAAATGTCAGTTTAATTAATAAACTGATTAATAATGTCTACAAATCCTGTGAGATACTTCTCTTTCCATTTCAATATGCTTGTAGCAAATCTACCTTGTTAACCATTTTGGAATTTGTTAAAAACAGCAGTTTTGAACCGTTGAATTTTTTTTTTGGTACAGGTGAAACAAAGGCCAATTTCAGACACTTAGGTGCCCAGAAAATGCCTGGAAGGCATCTAATCCAATACTGGTGTATCATTTTGCAGGTGTCCCTCATGGCAGCCTAAAACAGGGATCAGGCCCTTTGCATAAATAAATGAAGTAATTTTGTTGCAATTTTTAATATATTGCTATGGAACTGGAGTAGAAGTGTTCCCAACACATCATTATATCAAAACCCCAACTTATCCTGTTCCTTCATTGTTGCGGCACCATCCCCCACCCAGGACCTCATACTAAGCTGTTGCTTGTGAGGCAAGCAACTTGATATTCATTTCTTCAAATAACAAGTGCCAGCAGCTTGCTAAATTGATCTCCACAAGGCCTGAGGCCTAATTTTGAGCCAGTTTTGGGCCACCCAAATTGGGCACGCATTGCAGATACACTGCCGCCTTTGCATCTGAAACTGAACACGGCCATGGGAAATGGTAAGAGACTGCCAGGATAATGAAGGGCAGGCATTGTCAGAAACATACTTCTAGGTCAGTCAAGATAAGAAAAGAATGCACTGTACCAAGTCTATCTGCCACTTATAATTACCTTCACATTGCACTGTTAATATGCTTTAACGTCTATTAATACATTTGAGGCCATACCATGCTTTTAAGATACTGAAGTGTTCCTTCACTAATATCCCAAGATGCATTCACCCTACAGAAGTCTCACATGGAATGCAAGCAAAGATTTTTCACTTCAGCAGTATATTAGGAAATGGTGCACTAACAACCCATGATTTTCCAAGTAGCACTTGTGCCGTTGCATAGATAATCTGGTCCTTTTTCCTTTCTGACACATGTGTAGCCATCAGCAGGACCTGGTAGGAGAGCACAAATGGGCTGTTACCTTGAGAGAAAGCAAGATTATCTGTGTATCCTTTATACCCTGTCACTCATACTCAGAAGTGGCAACATAAGGTAACCGATCTATCAAAAAGCAGGGATCAGTGAAGCCACCTGTGATAAATAAACAAAAACATGATGCGTGATGCTTGCCTCCAATTGGTTGCTAATCCTGTCCAAATCAGAAGAGACAGCCCTCTTCAATCTCCACTCGAGGCCTCTATGACATACTCTGTGGATCCATGAGGAAAGCAAAAACTGTCCTTTGAACTTCTGCCACAGCAACATCCACGGGAGATTTTCTTTGAGACACAGCAGTTCTGTGTTGATTGCAACACTGGTCTGCAATAATGGAGTCCTCCACCTGAGTTGTCATTTGCAGTGCATTGTCCATTACAGCCCCCAAGTTCTGCACCATTATTTATCCGCTTCAAGGGCACATCAAACAGTGATTACCCCATGCTGATCTGAACAGTCCTTATAAATTGTAGCGGCTAACAGCTTCTCCATCTGAGGTTCAATGGGGTATTGAAATAATTCATTTTTATTCAGTCTTTAGCTACAAAAAGGAGCCAATTAGCCCCCTGGAAGGGTAATAAATCCTCTGCCAGATCAATTACCTTAATCCAGTAAAGGTCTGGGAGTCTTTCAGAAGGCCTCAAAGGAATCATGCCAGCTTTCAGCTGGCATACATTCTGCTAAAGCCTTTCAAGGATATAAAAGGGGGGAATTTCCTGGCATAGCCCAGGAACCCCTACAAACATACCTCCTTCATGTGTAAGGAGAGGCTGGTGTAAGATCTACCCATCACCCTCCTACTAGAATTTAAAATGTCAAGGCAAATGGGCAAAATCCTGGCCTAACCATGTTCCACCCCAAGTTTTGCACCTCTGCAGCTGCAGGTGTAAGTCTTGGCACTGTCCTCACCAGTCTGAGAAATGACTATTTATAGACTTCACCAATCATTACTAATAATTGTTCAAAAACGAACCTATATTTGAAGACTCTCCAAACAGTCTGGTAAGACCACCTGACATCAGTCCCAATAATAGTTATTATAGACATTTTCTATTGTATAACAGTTAGAAGGTTATGGAAAGCAACACTCTGTGCCATGCAGTTGCCACAAGCTATTATTATTAACTCCATGCTCTTACAAAAATACAAAAAAAATACACCAACCATTACTGAAGTTAATGGCTTCTTCATGGAAAAAACTCAGAGTGAGGCCACAGTATTAAAGAAATCCAAGAATCACACAAAGCACGCATCATAATTAAAATAAAGAGTGTGCAATTAAATAATATGAAACAGAAGTGATTTTTTTAGTTGCTCTTTAATTCAACTGAGAACAAATTTATCCTTTAATTCTTAAACAATGGAATAGAAGTACTGACTTCAGAACTGTTAATCCCTGCACTTCTAAGGTTAGCATTCCCAATAAGCTGACACCTCTGTGGCTTTAACCAATTTACTGTTATTAATGAATTCTGGCAAAGTGAAGCAAGCAAAACAACCACTGATTGAGTGTCCTTTGCACCTTTCTAACTGCATATGGTCTTCTCCCACAGAACAGTTGCTAAACCCAGTCACTCTTCACAATCCTGGAATCTGAATAACCTGTTTGAATTCTTGAGCCGGAAGTAGGTGCAGAGCAATTTAAAGATCACACTCTCGAAGGTCAGCACTGGGTCCGCTGCCTCTGGAACGCAAAGCCATTTTTAAAGGGACTTTGGAATGGAGGGAATGGCAAGCTCACACAATCCCAATTAAGTGCCTGTTGACCTCATTGAGGAGCTCATTAACAGGCTTGTCAGCAGCAGCTTACAATTTTCAAAGGAAGGGAATAGGGAGAACGTCACGTCCAGAACAAGACAGGGTGTACAAGTTGTGAACACTGCGCGGGGCCATGAGGGCTATTGGAAGGGCTGATTAACATATTGTAGAAGTGCAGAATAAAGCTCAGCTGCTTACGCATTGCACAGAATAACCATTGCTGGAGCTGAAAGCCTTGCCTTTCTCAGTGGTGAATGGTAGGAATCTGGAGAGGGAAGTGAGGCCACTGGCATCACTTGGGCAGATGGGGTTGGCAGGGAAAGGCCTGGTGAATGCACCAACCCCAGCTGAGGGAGTTCAGATGGGAATAGGCTACTCTGATGTTGGACAGAGTAGCCCGGATGAGCTGCAGCAGATGCAACCTCCTGGACAGTAGGAGGCCAGAGGAGAACAGCGGGGGGCTGCAAGGGGAAGAAGGCACTACCCAAGACATTGGGTCTACCACCCAAGAGTCAAATACCTGCAAATGACAAGAGCGCCAGTGTCGTAGGAGGCTATGCCAATCCAGACAGATGATCTCGGACCTGTGTGCTCAGATCCACAATGACCTGAGGCCTTATGAACTCTTTGGTATTCCCCTACCTGCAGCTGTCAAGGTGACCGTCACCCTGAATTTCTTTGTAAGTGGGTCATTCCAGGGATCACTGCCATCGCGCAGTGTAAGAAATGTGGATTCTGTCATTTTTACTGGCCTTTATATATATTTTGTATAAGCTTTTGGTAAATGAAGAGTTAACTTTAGCTGTCTATCTGACTGGAAAAAATACTGCCTGCACAGTTTAAGCCAATCAGAATAACTTTGTGATACAGACCAATAACGCAGAGATAAAAGGAAAAGAAAAGAACAGATACTGAAAACTATGTAACAAGTTGTGATCAATATAAAACAGAAAAGCAGAACGAGTCTCGTCGGAAATGTATGACCTACTAACATGAACTGTTAAAGGCAAAGAAAAGAACAGATCTTTAGAACTATGGCCTTAATTTTACCCTCATTGGACAGGAGCCATTCACTGACCGAAAAGTCGGTGGCAATCTCACCACTATCTGGTCTGGGGATCCAGACCGCATTTTACGGTTCCCGGTGGGACTTCCACCTCATTGAGGCACCACCGGGAGTGGTGGCCACTTCTGGGACTGCAACCTGACTGAAGATGTCGGGGAGTCCTGGAGAACGGGTACGTTTCTGGGGCCTCGCCGAGGACAATCGGTTGGGCTTCAGCATGGCAAGGGGGGTCGATTGGGGAGATGGGGAGGGCGTGTTGGGCATTAAGGGTGGTTGGGGCATCGGTTGGGGCCCTCCATCGGGCACAGGGTGCCTGACCAGGAGGGGTCCCACCCCAGGCTGTCAAAAGGCCGCCTACTTTTAACAGGCAGCTTTTCTCAGGCCTGGGCCACCTGCTTGCCAACGGGAAAATCCCCGTTAACTGGCCACTGAAGAGCTTTAATTGGCCTGGGGCAGGCGGGCCATTTTTCTCCACCACCACCCCACATAAAATGATGGCTGAGGCGGAGGTGGGTCAGGTATGGCCCCCCAAGACTCCCACTCCATGTTATGCCTCCCCTCCACCGCCCCCGCAACTATCCTGCTCTTTGGGAGGGTGTAAATTTTCGGCCTATGTAACAAGTGATGTTCAAAATGTAACAGAAAAACAGGACGAGTCTCACCAGAAATGTGTGATCTAGTGGACCTCAAGGTTATAATGGACTGTTTGTACATATTGTTTGCGCATGTGACCATGATTAATGTACAAATGGAAGTACTGACAAATGAAATGGTAGGACCAATCGAAACAGCGATATGTATGAACCAACCAATCAGTGCACAGGAGGAGACACTGGCTGCGAAGAATAAAGGAACAGACCTGGAGCGGTTCAGCACACAGATTTGAAGATGACAAAGGGAGAGACAAGAAAGAGGTGTCATGAACTTTCTGTGCCACGAGAGCCGGTGGGGATTAAAGCTAAACGGACTGGGATATCGACTGCCTTGGATTTGTTAAGTATTGCTTTTAGCCTTAAAAAGTCATCCTGATATCACTACATGAGGTGTCTCCTTTTCTAAATTCTTATTGTCTGGCTCAAGAACAAATTATAAGTAAGGTTCTAAATCTTACAGCAGGTCACGGATGCCATATTCAGGGGGATGAGGGACTACATGCACATTGACAAAGATGGGCCTGCGCAAGCACAGAGGACATTGGATTTTGCTGCCATCGCTGGAGACCCCCAGGTGCAAGACATCATTGCTTGCACCAATGTAGCCATCAAGGCACCCAGTGACCGGCCAATGAGATCCATCAAATGGAATGATCCATCAACGTCCAACTGGTCTGTGACCACACCAAGAGCTTCCTCCATGTGTGCGCTTGCTTTCCTGGCAAATGCCATGATTCCTTCATCCTCCGCCAGTCCAAGCTGCCTCGGATCTTCACTCCATCCCCCAAAGTGCATGGATGGATCCAAGGGGACAAGGGAAATCCTTTGAAGAGATGGCTACTGATCCCTCTACGCGAGCCCCAGACAGGCATAAATGTGAAACAACCAATGCCACTTGCTCAGCAGGCCAACCATTGAACAGGCCATTGGGCTTCGGGAGAAGCAATGCCGGTGCCTTGGCCAATTGGGTGGCACCCTCCAATACCCTCCTGTAAGGGTCTCTGTCATTGTGGCAGTCTACTGTGCTCTCCATAACATGGACTTCCAGATAGTGTGGACCTTGAGGACAGTGTGGCGCTGGAAGGAGACAGCTCATCGGGGAGGAGCAAGAAGTAATAGAGGAGGAGAAAGAGGGGGTGGAAGCGTATAACATTAAACAGAGAGGTGCCCCTGCTGCATGCCGAGGTGATCACCTCCTGCCAGCTTCCAGCAAGAGGACTTCCCTCCTCTCCCTCATGACCCCTGGTATTAGATCCAGGTGGGCATTGATGAAGTGAGGGTCTTCCCTGCTCCTAGTACCAGGCCTCCAGCTCCCCTGTGACATCTCACTTCGCTCTGGTGCAGTGCAAGGTTTTGGCACAAAACACAGATATCTCCCAAGGACAACCAGCAGCCCAGTGGTTGCTGCCGTGCGGTGTCTACTTGAACCCCACACTTCATCTGATCCACCTCCATTCCCAGCCCCACTGGTTCTAAGTGGACAGGAAACCTGTCTCAATACCAATTTAGGGCTTACCCATCTAAAAATCTGAACCTGAATCAGTTTCCCCCTGGAGGCAGGTTTCTGACCCAAAACCCGACCCGTCTCCTGTTTCCTGCCTCCGTAACAAAAATCCAGCTCACAATCTTTAGTCAGCGGTACGAAATCAATCTCAAATCTCAAAGTTAACAGCTATGATTTTTATCCAAGATAAACTATCATCATTCAACAATATGTTGAATGTTCTATAGTGTAGGTCAGATGGTTTCACAGGTCGGCACAACATCGAGGGCTGAAGGGCCTGTACTGCGCTGTAATGTTCTATGTTCTATAATATAAATAATTGTTCTGTTCCCTACTTTTTGACTGAATTGACTTAGTAGGAATCAATAAGAAGCATTCAGCAGTGGAATCTGACACCGATTGAGAATATAGTATTTGTTTAGTCTGAATAATGCTATATAATCAGCAATCAAAATATAAAGAAATCTAAGATTGCAAAATGACACAGAAATTCCAGATCGAAGTCTCACAATTAGGTTCAACACAGGTAAAGTCAAGCTTCCAGGTGAGAAATTGGGATTGATTGAGCAACTTTTTTGGACACCACAAATACCCTTAGAACTCCAGAATGGTGTCCGCAGTGCCAGCACACGCTTGTGGGGAGAACCACACTGGATGCCACATTGGTGAGGGCATTAATGTGCACACAGTGAATGTCTGCCAGAAATATGCAGAGCAGGCAAATTATGACATCAGTCAGTGTGCTGACCACTGACCACCTCCAGGCGCGTATCCATTGTCTCTCGAGATAAGGAGGCCCAAAAGAAGAAAGACAGTGTGCAATGCTGATTTGATGCCAGCAATGTCATTTTAGACCTCAATGGTCCAGCTCAAGCTCTTTCTTAACCTTTACAGCTGAACATGCATTCAGCAGCAAGAAGGACACCCCACTAGCACTATTTAAAGAGATTATCACCCACTTCTGGATGTTGCTTCGATTATACAAGTGTTTTGTGTTTTCTGTATTTGTTTCAAATTGCAAACGTCTACAGGAAGTGATGTAGCAGGTGCTAAAATAACTTTTGCTGACTTCAAAGTTTCTGCACAAATTAGTTGCTCTCAGACATGGGTGCACCAGTAGGCATTCCCCTTAGAATACACCATGACTGGGACAATGAACAGAGGGCATGCAGAGCAGGACAGGCTGCTGGAAGAGAGAGGAGAAACGGGAAGGAGGCATTATCTGCCTGGGATATTCATGGAGCAATTCTCCTGCTGAACCTCACAGAGAAACAATGTATGACGCCAGCACTCCAGGAAGGACATCCTCACTGAAATCTACCACCTACTGCAGCCACAACTGCAACCTCAAAGCAGGGCAAGGATTGCAATTCCTGTGGCTGTGAAGGTGAGTGTGTCAAAGAACTTTTATGCGTCTGGCTCCTTCCAGGTTGGAGCGGGAGATATTTGCAAGATTTCACAGTTTGCCATTCATTGTGTGTAAGGGAGATCACTGAGGTTCTTTACTCAATGAGAGTTAACGACATCTCATTTTCTCCTGCCAGACAGCACGCAACTTCATTAGGATTGCAAGTTTCTCTATGTTGTGGGGTGCACTTGACTGCACGCGGATCATTTTGCAGGCACCACATGTCAATTTTGCCTATACCGGAACCTGAAGGGATTCCACTCTCTCAACATCCAGCTGATGTGTGATCATATGCAGCAAATCGTGCAGGTCACTGCCCAATATCCTGGCAGCAGTAATGATGCCTTCATTCTGCTATGCCAGCTGCACTTGAGCCACCATGGCAAATTAAAAGGTGGCTACTGGGAGAAAAGGGCAATCCACTGACTATATGGCTAACGACACCAGTACACAACCCACGCACACGTGCACAGCATGCATAGTTTGAAACCTATGCTGTCACATGAAATGTGATAAAGCAGACCATTGACTTGCTGAAACAATTCTTCCGCTGCCTGGATTGCTCTGGAGCAACCCTGCAGTACTCAGCTGAGCAGGTGTCACGGTTCATTGTGGTCTGCTGTATGGGGGCAACCATTGGCATCAGCTATATGGTGAGCAGCTGAAGAGCAAAATCATAAGGAGGAGGAGGGATAGGAGGAAGGAAAATTGGCAGCCCCTTTTTTCCCAGGCTGCGCATGAAGAACTCATCTGAGTGCGATACCAGTAACTGTAACCCCAATTTCCAAGATGGCTCCTGGGCTGGAAGCTCCCTTGCTGTTCAACTCTATCCATGGCCATCTGCTCCCATCCCTAACGTTTTCTCCCCCAATCTGCCCTCTTAAACTGTTTAAATTCCCCTGGCTCTTTAAATCAGTTCATTTTAGCCCTATCTAAAAGTTAACAGTTAGTTTAGTGTATGTTACCTGGGCCCACTGCCCTCCCCCAGCCACACCTGCTCTTTGTTTTCTCAATGAAATTGATCCGGATGAAACTGACAAGCACAGCTGCCGATACTTCAATCTCCGATCCTGCTGTCTTCACAGTCCAGAGTGTCTGCAGCCACGGCATGCGGTAAGTCCATTGAGGTGAAGAAGGAGCTGCGGGACCCGAGAGAAGTCCTGTGAAAAGGTGCCCCGAACACCCAAAACATCCACGAGCGGCCCCCCCGGCCGCAACTTCAAAGCGCCCGCGGGAGATGGCTCGGAGAGCATCTGCAGCGCACTGTCGGCAATGCTGCATGCCTTTATTTAAACCACTGCAAAAAAAAAACCCTTAGCAAATGTAATCACCTCTAAGTCTGCCAAATGATGCTTCACCTCCCGAAGGACGTGGATGAGCTTTCCGGACGTCGATGGTGGGCACTGAGGAAATGGCTTATTACCTGCACCAGATTCCACCCCCCTCCCCCCCCCTTTACCCCCCTTCCACCCCCCCCCACCCCCGTCCCCCTCCCTGCTCCACCCTCTCAGCTCACCCCCTCACAACCCCGTCCCAGCCCGCCCCCCCCTCGCACCATCTTCACCCCGCACCCCCTTCCCCTGCACCCCCCCCCCACCCCCTCCCTCTACCCCTCCCCCTTGCATCCCCTCCTCCCACCGGCACCATCCTACACCTGTGTAGGGGCCCCAACAACCCCACTGCCTTGTGGGCGTCTCGGGAGAGACCAAGGCTAAGGGAGTAAACCCTAACAGAAAATCCGGAGCGGAACCCCGTAGGCGGTCATGTGTCACATTTGGCATGTTTCCGGCAGTTCCTGCAGCCATACTGGTGCCAAATGTCGTGTCCTGCACTCCTTTGGACCCCACCAGAAAGGCCGAGAGGGGGGTTTTGACGACTGGGCAACTCTCAACCTCCATAAATTTGCCCAGGCATGCGCCATGGAGAGGTCACTCCATAATCACTGACCACCTCCAGGCGCGTATCCATTGTCTCTCGAGATAAGGAGGCCCAAAAGAAGAAGAACCCCAATTCCTCATTCACCGACTGTCCCACACCTTACCTTCCCTCGGCCTCTTGGCCACATTGAAAATATAAAAGCCATGACAAAATAAACATCCCAAACTAAATTTATCAATGAAATCTTTCCACATTGCATACAAAAGTCAACTATTCATTCTTGTACATTCCCTTAGTGCCTGTCTTCCGTGTGATTTGGCTATCCTAGTGCTCTGACACAGTACTATTGCACTGGCTGCAGGAAGGTGGTGGAAGGCTGCTGACTTTCAGTGGAGGAGACTGCAGATAGCCTTGGAGGACAAGCTCAAGTAACTCTGGACCAAGAAGGCCTGGCTGTGGACTGCCATCTCAGCATGGTTGGCAGCAGTCTGCGCTGGTTGGCTGACAGGCAACTGTATGGTCATGGGGGGAGGGTGGGGGGAGAGGGCTGAGTGGCAGTGGTGGGAGGAAAAATGCTGTCTTCTTGAGAGAGGTCAGCAGGTCCATACTCCATGGAGGCACTGTCACTCCCCCAGGGCAGCACCTCAGAAATCCTAGTAATCTGTTGGAGGACAGATTGCTGGACTCCTGTGACACCCTGCAAGTCTCTTTGTACATTGTAATCCACAGCCATGATGTCAACACTCTGAACTTGCATGACAGCAGCCTGAGCTTCCATTGCAGCTCTCAGACATTGAGTGCCTGCTGTTGGTGTTGCAATGGAATTTCAGACATCGGCCATCAGAACCTGCATCACAGTTGCGTCCACAAGTGTGGAAACAAATTTGGCCACCACTTCCATGCTGGAAAGGATGGGCTCCAAGCTCTGCAAAAAGCTCTGTGCCAAGTTGGTCCAGGACTCCTTTACACTCCTTGGCATTGATTGCAGGCATTCTGGCAGGCTTCCAATGCATCAAGCATTTCATTATGCATACCCATCAACATTCGTCTGTAGGTTGCCACTTCAAAGTCCTCACCCAAGTACACTGCAGCAGAGCTTGTGTCCAACCTGGCACCTGTACTATCCTTGCCCCTGCCCTGGCTGTAGGCCACTCATGCCCGGTATCTGACCACATGCAGATCCCACCTCTAAGCTATCCTCTGCGTGCCATGTCAGTTACTGAGTTGGTGGCTGCGAGTATCAAATTGAGTGATGCTGTGTCTTCATCATCATTGTCTTCTTGCTGTTCCACCACTGCCTGACCAGGTTGCATTTCTTAGGTAGCTGAAAGGAGAAAGGCACAAGGGTAAGGTTGTGGTGTGGGGAGGGAGATAAATGGTGCATGCTTACACCATCTGCAGCTTGCAAATCAGAAGACTGTGTGGGATGAAGATGAGGTGGGATGTGATAAAGGAGGATTAGGTATGAGGAGATTGTCATCTTGGATAGTTTCAGTACCACCTCTAGTCATGGCCTCAGCAATGGTCATCTCAATAATGGCCAGGACTATCTCCTCCATGGAGGTTAGGACATGCAAGTGTGCCTGTCCCCTCCGGTTAAGTCCTGTTGACTCGGTTGTGCACCACCTTGTCCTGCAAGAGGAAGGGAAGTGTATCAACGAGTGTCATGCAATCTGTTTGAGTTAAGTGCCTGTCATGGTTGAATAGCTGGCAAGCTGTGAGATGTGCCACTCAGGCTTGCAGCAGTGCTAAGTCTGTGAGGGTGAGGTAAAGCTATGAATCCTCATTGATAGAGATTGTTAGTAGGTGAGTGATGGGAGTGTGGTGAATTGAGCAATGTGTGAGACTAGTTTTGTAGTTGGTCGGATATGACAGTTGAAGGTGCATTCACTAATCTTGAGCACTCATGGGAGATCATAGGCCACTGCAGATAAAGGACATATCGCCTCCTTTCCACATCCTCCAACCAGCACGTAAGAACAGTGTCCAAAAATCATGGCACCCGATCCCTTCCAAGTTGTGCCATTCTTCAATGTCTCCGATGTCCAAGTCACTTCCTGCACGAATGCCAGCACCTGCTCCAGCCACAATGCACCTTCCCTTTAAGAGGTGCAGGCATGCTTTAAACAGTGCAGACTAGCTTTAAATTGTTATATCCCCCTATTGATACATCTAGCCAATTAACAGTGCAGTTAGCATTGGCTGGACACTGAAGTCATTGTAATGAACAGGCAGTATGAAGTTGGCATGTTGCCTGCATTTGTAAGGTTGCTACAGTTCTGCCAATAAAGGATAGTTTCCCCATAAACTGAGCTGGCTTTGAACCTTCCAGTTCGGCATAAGAGAATTTCATCTCATCAGTCTGGGTTGCATTTTTATCCAAGACACTAGGTGAAAGGTCAGTGCCTAGCTCTATATCACCAATCCCTGCAGCTCTTCTACTTCATTTTGAAAGGTTCTCCAATTTTTCACTATGCCTAATATTTTTATTAAGCTCTAACTAATCTTACTTTTCAGCATAATGCTTTTTTATGTAGCACATACAGAAACTTTATGATAATTTCCTTGTTGCTGGCTCACTGCCCATTATATTCAGATGAGTATAAAGTGACAACATTGACATTAATTATGCTTCATAATTTGAAAAATACATGTTCTATTTATGTTTCTAGAGCTGATAGACTTTCTTATTTGCCCTATAACAGTTTTTTTGTTTAAAAAATAGCTGAGGAATGCACACCTTAAAAAAGTAGCTATTTGTAATTTTGTGAATCAGTCCTTGGGGAAGGGAAAAAAGAACAATTAACCACAATTCTACATTCTATATCAAATTGTAGTTGCGCTTTGTTCAGCTCCCATTATGTGGGTTATGTCACAGTGTATCCCACACAACCAGTTTTTTTTTCAGCATAATTCAGCTTGATGTAGTGAGTAACATGTGAATTTTACATCATTAACGTAAAACAACATATTTTACTGTAAATTTATCATAAACTAAAATTCCATAATGTGAATCAGCAGTAAACAATTTGACACCGAAACAAACACTGAGAAAAGACAGTTTCATAAGTTGTAGAGTCAGTTACAGCATAGAAGGAGACTATTTGGCCCATCGAGCCCCTGCCAGTGCTTTGCAGAGCAATCCAGTCAGTCCCTTTCCCCTGCTCAGTCCCCATAGACCTGTAAATTTATTTCCCTCAAGTGCCTATCCAGTTTCCTTTTGAAATCGTTGATTGTTTCTGTTTCCACCACCCTCATGGGCAGTGAGTCCCAGGTCATTACCACTCGCTGTGTAAAAAAGTTCTTCCTCACATTCGCCCCTGCATCTCTTGCCCAAAACCTTCAATCTGTGACCTCTAGTCCTTGTACCAACAGTTAATGGAAACAGCTTTTTCTTGTTTACCTTATCTAAGCCTGTCATAATCATGTATACCTCTATCAAATCTCCCCTCAAACTCTTTTGCTCCAGGGAGAACAACACCAGCTTTTCCAACCTAACCTTGTAACTAAAATCCCCATCCCTGGAACCATTCTGGTAAATCTCCTCTGCACCCTCTCAAGGACCCTCACATTCTTCCTAAAATACGGTGACCAGAACTGGAAGCAATACTCTAGTTGGAGCCTAACCAGAGCTTTATAAATGTTCAACATAACTTCTCTGCTTTTATAGGGCTGAATTTTACCAGCCCTCCGACGTCAGGGGTTGTGACAGGGCTGTCCCCCTGCCTGCCTGCACCGTTATTTCCATATTAAAACCAATTGAAATCAATGCAAATTAACTTAACTTGATCTGACAGACGTCCCATGCCGATATTCCGGCCGGTGGCCAGAATTCCTGTGACTTCGTATCTCCGTTCGGAGATCAAAGGCGTGACACTGGTAGGGAGGAGCGAGGAGTTAAATTTTCAAGTCGGTGGGGGACCGTTCCGATTGGTTGTGGGGTTGGTGGGAAAGGGTTGAGGGTCAAAGGTGCTGAAGTTGGGGGGTGAAATTTCGGCATATTAAAAAGTGTTTTTTTGGAGGAATAGGTCATTTTATTTCTCGAGAACTCAGTGGGGGAGTGGGGATTCAAAGATTAAAAATTTAAATAAAATTTTATTTCCAATTTTGAGGAAGCGGGACCTTTAAAAATATAAATGTACCTGAAGAGCTTGAAGCCCTTTAAAAATGGTGCCGCCCCTACGTGGTGGCGTTGGACGTCATTGCCGGGAATGGAGCGCCCTCCCCATCTATGTCATCGGGGGTGGGCCTTTTGTCCCCAACATGCTAATGAGCCGCCGCGCATCTCAAGCATGCACCGCGCACTTTTTCAAGCTCGCCACCCATGTCTCTATTTATGATGTCCAAGATCACATATGCTGTGCTAACCACTCTTTCAATATGTTCTGCCACCTTCAAAGATCAATACACATGCACCCCCAGGTCCCTCTGTTCCTGAACACTCTTTAGAACTGCACCATTAAGTCTATATTGCTTCACCCTATCCCTTCTGCCAAAATGCATCACCTCACACTTGTCTGTATTAAATTCCACCTGACACTTGTCTGCCCACTCTGCTAGCCTATCTATGTCTTGTTGCAGATGGTTCATATTATCATCACTGTTTGCCACTCTTCCAAGTTTGATATCATCAGCAAATTTTGAAAGTCTACTCTGTATTCCAAGAACCAAGTCTTGTATAGAGCAAAAATAGTAGTGGTCCTAGCACTGACCCTTGGGGAGCACTACTGTCTACCATCGTCCAGTCTAAAAAACAACTATTTGCATGACTCACGTGTTTTCCTACCTTAAGCCAATTTAAAAAAAAAATCTAATTGGATACTGACCCTTCTTTTGCATGGACCTCAATTTTGTTAATCAGCCTTTTATGTAGTATTTTATCACATGCTTTCTTAAAATCCATATAGACAACATCCACCGCATTCCCTTCATTGACCTTCTCCATTACTTCATAAAAGAACTTAATTCGATTAGTCAAGCATGAGCTGCCTTTTATACATTCGTGCTGGCTATCCTTAATTAACTCAAAATTCTCCAAGTACCGATTGATTTTTTTCCACTGATTATTGTTTTGAAAATCTTTCCCACCACTGATGTTAAACAACTGGCCAATAATTGCTTGGACTGTCCTTACTCCCGTTCTTGAATAAGGGTGTCACATTTGCCACTCTCTAATCCTCTGGCACCTCCCGCATATCTAGGGAAGTTTGGAAGATTATGGCAAGCCCTTCTGCTATTTCCACCCCCACTTCCTTTAGCAACCTTAGATGCAAGCCATCTGGACCAGGTGACATATCTACCCTAAGCATAGCCAGCCTTTCCAGTACCTCCTCCCACTCAATTTTTACCCAATCCATTGCCTCTATTCTCTTTGCTTCAGATTAATTTTCCTTTGTAATTCTAGCCTTGCCGTGTGCATCTAAGCATATATTACCTTCTTTGTTCCTAATAGGCCCCACTCTTCCTCTTACAACCCATTTACTATTTACATGCTGGGAGAAGATTTTTGGATTCCTTATTGTGCTGACTGCCATTCTATTCTCTCTTTGCCAGTCTTGTTTTCTTCTTCTCCTCTCCTCTCAACATATTGTATTTGGCCTGGTTCTTACTTGAAGAATTCAGCTGACATGCATCATACACCCTATTTTTTTGTTTCATCATAATCTCTATCCCCACCACATCCCATCCAAGGGTCCCTGTTTTTGGTTTCCCTACCTTTTGCCCTTGTTGGAATGTACCAAACCTGTACCTGAAGCATCTCTTCCTTAAAGAACACCTATTGTTCCATTACAATTCTTCCTGTCAATTTTTGGTTACATTTTTTCCTGGCTAGATCCCATCCCACTTCATTGAATTAGCCCTCTTCAAATCTAGCCATTTTATCTTATATCATTGCTTTTTTCTGCATTACAAATCTGAACTTTATGATATGATGATCACTCTTTCCCAAGTGCTTCCCCAGAGACACTTAGTCCACTTGGCCCACCTCATTTCCCAGCACCAGATCCAGCAATGCCTCCTTTCTAGTTGAGTCAAGGACATACTGGTCAAGGAAGTTTTCCTGAACACAACCAGATATTCCTTCCCTCCCTTTCCCTTTACTCTAAAGTTATCCCAATTGATATTTGGGTAATTAAAGTCGTGCCGTATCACCCTTCTCGTTCTTGCACATCTCTGTGATTTCTCTGCAGATTTGCTCCTCTATCTCTCTCTCTCTCTCACTATTTGGAGGCCTATAGAATACCCCTAGTAGACTGAGCATAGCCTTTTTGCTTCTCAAGTCTAACTAAATGGATTCTGTCCTTGATCCGTCAAGGACATCCCCTCTTTACAACACTACAATCATTACTGCCTCCCCACCTCCCTTTTTTCCTTCTCTATTTTTCTGAACACTTTATTTCCTTGCATATTAAGTGCCCAGACCATTTTTAAGCTGTGTTTTCGTTACTGCCACTACATTATATTCCCATACTGCTATTTGTGCTTGTGGCTCGCCAGCCTTATTTACTGCACTTTGTATTTTTACATACCTGCATTTTAATCCTGTCTTTGTAATCTTCCTAGCCCCTTCTCAGTCTGCTCCTATCTAAAATGAAACTATTCCCCTTCTCTAGTACTGTCGAACACTCTCACATTATATACTTTATTTCTCTTTTCTACTTATATATGCTGATGCCCATCCTCCTGCCAATTTACTTTGGTTTCAGTTATACATAGGGTAGCAATTCTGATTTTGTATGATCTCAGGACAGGGAACAATTCACCATGGGACATCTACCTGACTGCCTGTGCATGGCCACAGAGTTACAAATTTTGGGCTTCCATAGATATTCTCTCAGGTTCAATGTCACGAATCATTCATGTAACTGGATCCTCATTCCTTATGCTTCTGTATTTGTCTACACTGTCCAATATGTAGTTTATGCCATGGGGTGTAACAATGTATCCCTCTTGTCATGTGACTGAATATCATGTTCTTCGACCTGTCCTCACCTACACTTCTCCAATATTCCAATAGGCAGAACTGATGTATACTGGTAAGATAAGTGTCATAGTAAAATCAAGAAGGTGGTTTATTTTGCAACATACATGTGGCTGAATAAGGTAATAATTCCATATATTTTTAATAACACTTCCCATTACCTACAAAACAGCAAAAACAGGCAGCACCATTCCAATTAGCTTCCTGGATGGCCACTTTACCTTTCCTTTCATTCCTGCCACTATCTAGCAAAAGGAAAAGGTTAACTATGGGCTGGATTTTGTGGTAAAAAAATAATTGCGAAGTTAACAGTGCTCACCATGATTAATGTGTAAATGTGCATTTAAATGCATAAATTGGGAAATAGCTGTCCAAGATGCCCTGATCCACCAGAAGCTGCATTGTAATGGTATCTTGCTGAGATATCCACCTTTAAAATACATTGAATGTCGTGAGGTTTCTGTACTTATCTGATTATATATGCACTAAATTCACCAGAAAAAGTTAGAACTTGTCCATCCCAATGAAAGTACCGTTGTTAATGATATGGTATGTCTTATTTACTGCCAAACAACTTCTCTGGCACTGAAAATTAACTTTTACAAGTGTACGTTCTCACTCCTTCAGATTTGATTTATTGTTGGATATTTAAAAAATTAAAAACATTTCTTTTTGGTTGTTCTTCCTGTCTCTTCTATCTATCTCTCTTAATCCCACCTTTCTTTTCCTCTCTTTATTTCATTCCTGTACCTGATTTGATATTGATATTCTAACTGATACTTCCTGGTTCAGAATCAGTGCTGCTCAATAACTGTTCTTCAATCTGATTGGTTAAGGGGATACTGTTCACAGAGATCCCAGATGCTCTGTAGAGGGTGCTGCACTTTATCGACAACTGGCCGAAAGAAACTTTCAAAGCAATAGCACGTATGTGCTTGCCTACAGACAAGTGCAACAGCAGCAAACAGGTGCCACTGCTCGTTTGCAACTGACTACAAAATCCAGCCCTATATCTTAGTTCCTATCCCAGGCCTGTCACAGTCTTTGTTGGACTTGACCTTTATACCAGTGGGTCTTTGTTCTTTTCTTCCCTAACCCACAAGAACTTGGAGGCTTGATTCCTAATCGCCTGTCAATCTAAGCGTTAGTAAGAAGAGCTGTTACCATGCCTTGCCTCCACAATTGCAAAGCATAATAGAAAGAGATATTCCAATTACTTAAAGGGTAGAGATGTTTGATGGGATTGTCATGAGACACGATAGTGACTTCCCACGTGTTTTAGTAGCTCCAGCGTGTGGATGTAAGATGAATTTGAAACTTCTGCAAACTTAATTTAATTTGAAAAGCAACAATTTGACATAAATCCTATCAAAATCCTTTCTATAGAAAAAGGGCTGAAAAGTGTAAAACATGATAAGTCTATGTCTTACATTTAAAAGGTGAGTTTAATGTCCCAATGCACTTTACAGAGTCAAGAGGATAAATAGATGCCAAACTTAAGAAAGAATATAGGATGGGTGACTGAATGCTCTGTGAAGGAGGTGGATTTTCTGAGGATCTTAAAAGTGGAGGATGTGCTGGAAATGTATAAGGGTTTAGAAGGGAATTCCCGAAAGTGGGACCCTGCAGCTGAAGGGAGAGGGGGATACACAAGAACTCAGGGTCAAAAGAATTGAGAGTTCTCAGGAGATATAGGGGCCTTTTCGGATTGAATGAGGTTGCAGAGCCAGCAATGACTGATGTGTTGAAGGGCCATGAGCTAATGTATGGAATAAAATTGATAGGCACAGAATAGGATTTAGGTGGTAGAGGTTGGGTTGAGCTGGAGTTTATGGAAGCCGGCTAACAAACTGTAATATGAAGTAATTAAGTTTGGAGGTGACAAAGATATTTATGAGGGTTTTAGTGCAGATCGCCTGAGGTTGAGATGGAGGCATGTGAGGTTTCAAAGGTGAAAGTACATAGAATGTAAGGTCAGAAGCTCAGCTGACGGTCAAACAGGACATCGAGGTTGTAACTGTCTGGGTCAGCCTGGGACAGTAGTTGGGATGGAGGCTGAAGACAATGTCAAAGGTGTGTAACTTGTGGTTTTAGCAGTTAATTAGTATGCAGTGGAAGTTCCCATCTGCCCAGCAAGCTATTGCTGTGAGCTTGAATGCACTTTACCAGAATTTTGGAGTGCTGCTGCTAAGGGAAGCTACGTTAGTACTGAAAAATTTGCTGTGGAATACAATAGAGTTTTCCAATGTTTTATGGAGCATTCAAGTTGTTCAACTGTCAGGTTCAATGATGTTTCAAGGAGAGCTGGCTTTCTTAGCACTCGATGATGCCCTTCCTAGAGAGGTACACAAAAAAAATCACACATAATAAATTTATATGTAAACGTTATTTGAAGTAGTGTCTTTCAGCTGACATTGTAGCATATGTTACTTCTCTGTTTTTGTAGGTATCCACTAGAAGCCAGCTAAGTCACTTTGACATAGAAGAAGGTAGCACCTTACAGTACTTTTATCACTAATGCCACTTTTTTTCAAGCACTAGCCCAGAGAAATTAGGTGATGAATTTGAGGGGTTCACCACATGAGCTTACTTATTTCTTCAGTTGCAGAATGTCACGATTCAAACGTTACTTATGAAATAATCATATTAGGCAAATCATTGAAGGATTGTATGGAAATAACTGAGATAGAATAGGTGTGAAGCCACTGAGACAGAAGGCTGGGAGGGATGGGTCTGCCAAGATTGACAATGGATGCTTGTCTTGAATACACATTAGAATTAGAATTAGAATTAGAATATTACAGCGCAGTACAGGCCCTTCGGCCTGTTGTTGAGGGAAACGGCCACAGGGGATCCCTGCACTGCCTGCTGGTTCCCTTTCCTTCCCCTGACGGTAACCCATCTACCTACTTCTTTTACCTGAGGTGTGACTGCCTCCCTATAACTCCTGTCAATAATCCCCTCCGCCTCCCGAATGATCCGAAGTTCATCCAGCTCCAGCTCCAGTTCCCTAACGCGGTCTGCGAGGAGCTGGAGTTGGGTGCACTTCCCGCAGATGTAGTCAGCAGGGACACTCTTGGCGACCCCTACCTCCCACATTCTGCAGGAGGAACATACAACTGCCTTTACCTCCATTCCCACTATTCTAGATTCCCAATAAATCTACTGAAAAACCAAACGAAAAAAAAAGTCAAAACTTGTTCGCTTAGCAATCCGACGGACTGAACTTTTTAAATAAAAAGCTTACCTTATCAACACACTAGAGTCCTTTTTTTTTTGGTTAGAGGAGGAGGGTGGGTGGGAGACACTACACGTGTAGTGTCTCGGGTACTGCCACTGCCCAAATAAATAGTTTTCCCCTACCCAGCAGTCCCTGGTCCTCCGAAACAAAAAATGGATTAACTTGTAACTTACTGAAATTGACCGCTCAGCTGAAAGTCCGCTCCACACCCCGTTCTATCAAGGCTGCTCCTCGCAAAAGACAAAGATTTTAAAACTGCCCAAATAAATAGTTTTCCCCTACCCAGCAGTCCCCGGTCCTCCGAAACAAAAAAGGGATTAACTTGTAACTTACTGAAATTGACCGCTCAGCTGAAAGTCCGCTCCGCACCCCGTTCTATCAAGGCTGCTCCTCGCAAAAGACAAAGATTTTAAAACTGCCCAAATAAATAGTTTTCCCCTACCCAGCAGTCCCATGTCCTCCGAAACAAAAAAGGGATTAACTTGTAACTTACTGAAATTGACCGCTCAGCTGAAAGTCCGCTCCGCACCCCGTTCTATCAAGGCTGCTCCTCGCAAAAGACAAAGATTTTAAAACTGCCCAAATAAATAGTTTTCCCCTACCCAGCAGTCCCCGGTCCTCCGAAACAAAAAAGGGATTAACTTGTAACTTACTGAAATTGACCGCTCAGCTGAAAGTCCGCTCCGCACCCCGTTCTATCAAGGCTGCTCCTCGCAAAAGACAAAGATTTTAAAACTGCCCAAATAAATAGTTTTCCCCTACCCAGCAGTCCCCGGTCCTCCGAAACAAAAAAGGGATTAACTTGTAACTTACTGAAATTGACCGCTCAGCTGAAAGTCCGCTCCGCACCCCGTTCTATCAAGGCTGCTCCTCGCAAAAGACAAAGATTTTAAAACTGCCCAAATAAATAGTTTTCCCCTACCCAGCAGTCCCCGGTCCTCCGAAACAAAAAAGGGATTAACTTGTAACTTACTGAAATTGACCGCTCAGCTGAAAGTCCGCTCCACACCCCGTTCTATCAAGGCTGCTCCTCGCAAAAGACAAAGATTTTAAAACTGCCCAAATAAATAGTTTTCCCCTACCCAGCAGTCCCCGGTCCTCCGAAACAAAAAAGGGATTAACTTGTAACTTACTGAAATTGACCGCTCAGCTGAAAGTCCGCTCCGCACCCCGTTCTATCAAGGCTGCTCCTCGCAAAAGACAAAGATTTTAAAACTGCCCAAATAAATAGTTTTCCCCTACCCAGCAGTCCCCGGTCCTCCGAAACAAAAAAGGGATTAACTTGTAACTTACTGAAATTGACCGCTCAGCTGAAAGTCCGCTCCGCACCCCGTTCTATCAAGGCTGCTCCTCGCAAAAGACAAAGATTTTAAAACTGCCCAAATAAATAGTTTTCCCCTACCCAGCAGTCCCCGGTCCTCCGAAACAAAAAAAGGATTAACTTGTAACTTACTGAAATTGACCGCTCAGCTGAAAGTCCGCTCCGCACCCCGTTCTATCAAGGCTGCTCCTCGCAAAATCTATTTTGTTTCACCAACATGTGGCAATGAGTTACATCTGGATGATTCAAGTTACAGACAAGGAATGCCACTTTTTAGAATCAAAATGCATGTGCATATTAGTAATTCATAATATGCACTATTTATACAGGAAGCATACTGTAGCCATCTGTTGTATTAAACAAAAATCTGCTCTTGATCACCTTAGCAATCTGTTATTCTTTCAAATACTAGTTTCTCTATTATAATATTCTCGATTATACATATTGACCTGCTCTCAAATATCAGCTTTTCTTCTGCGATGAACATATACCATTCCTTTAGAATGTATACAATGAGAAAGGGAATGCACTGAAACTGGGAGAGTTAGCACTCAGTGACACAGGAACTAGTTAGGTTTTTTAAAAGGTACATTTAAATAACGTCAAATGTATCTGAATTCTTACCCTTAGTTAATATGTTACAAAGCTTTCATATTTTCTTGATCAGCTCACAGTTTTACTAGTTCTCTGGTGTGTTTATGTAAATCTGCATGCCTTGTGGCATTTAATTCCCTATAGTTTAATGAAACAGATGCATGTAAATATTTATCTATTGTTACAACCGAGGTTGGAGGAGTGCAATGCCTCCCTCTAGTCCCACTACTACACTGGTCACAACATAAATTTAAATGTTTTACCCAGTCACTGATACACCAAATTATATACTTTATCCATATTAGTTTCAGAATAAAAATCCACCAACCAGGTTTCTTTAACAAACGACAAAATTGTTGCTTCATTATAAAGGCCTGCTCAAGTCAGGACAAAAAAACCCAACCCGAATCCGACAGAACCACATTGGACCCGAGCCCGTCCGGGCCCGAGTCCCTCCATTTTTTCCCACTCCTGACCCGACTCGAGCTCGACCCGACCCAACCACCGGAATGTTCACTTTACCTACCTTGCGAATCCGAATCTGCAGGAAGCTGCAGCAGAAGCGCGATGACGTCATAGAGACGCTCACTCACTCACTGCCCAGACTCAGAGTCTCCCACCTTGTCGTCCCGGACTCCCAGCTCAGGTAGGCTTTTCAACTTTTGACACTTACTAAACTCAACTTCCCAGCACAGCAATACTTACCGTGTGTGTCCGACCTGGACCTGGCCTGACTTGGACCTGGCCCGACCTGGACCCGGCCTGACCCAGACCCGGCTCGATCCTGAAAGCCAGACCCAGAAGAGCGACCCGACCTGACACATGTCGTTGGGTACCGCCGGGTTTGGGTCAGGTAGCAGGCCTTTACTTCATTATAAAACAAGACTTATTCAATAAAGATGCAAAGCTTATTAACACAGGTTGAAATGTGAAAGTATAATTATATTCTCTTCTAAATAACCCAACACATATGCACACATCGATACTGGTTAAAGACAAAATAAAGAAGCTTTCCCTGCAGAGATCAACTTTAGAAAAACAAAAATACTTTGGCCAAATACTTGTTAACTCTTGAAGAAAAAAATAATAAGATATGAAATGTTCCAGCTGACTTTCAGTTTGGCATCCAGGTACATGTAGATGGCTGTCACTGGCAGCTTTCTGGAGCAGTTCTGTTCAGGAGACGTTGAAGACTAGTCTTGCAGGCTTTTCAGGAGAATTACTGCATCTGTGGGTTTAGCTATCACACTGGATTCGCAGAAGATTTTTCAACACAGGTGGCAAAGGATGAGTTGGGTTATGTCTCTCTTAACAGGATACATACTAACTGCCTCAAACAGTTCAAAAATGAAACCAAGAACTCCTGCACCATAAATCCAGACATGTGACTTCTCTGTAAACAAATCCTGCTGCTGTTTATTTAGCTTAAGACATGTGACTTCCAGTAACTGTTTGTTTTCCATCAAAGTCCCAAGTGTCCTTCCAATAATCCATTGGAAAAAAACAGGTCCAGCATCTGCTCAGGTATTTTCCAGTCTTTTAAACACAAGTCCTCAAATATATTCATAAAGGAAGTACATTCACGACACCTCTACCCTTGGAGGAATGAAACACCACTTTGAAATGTGTTTCATTATAAAGTGTGGACAAAAAGACAAAATATGAAAAAAAATGCATTTACACACTCATTCTCATTCACTCTTTACCTGTAATTAATACAGTTCTGCCCTGTACCATCTTTGTACTCAGATAACTCAAAGCAAAGTTAAATGCTAGACAAAGCATCAGCAATTACATTGTTTTTCCCTGCAATGTGGATAATCTTTAAGTGATGGGACTGCAATAGTAAATTTCATCAAAATAGTCTGGCATTCTGGTTTTTGAATTTTTCCACTAAAACTAGGAAGTTATGATCATTATTTACCAGTGTCTCCCTGTAGCCATGGCAGACATATATTTCAAAATGTTTAAGAGCTGGTAGTAATCCCAGGGTTTCTTTTTCCACTGTAGAGTATCTCTTTTGGTGTTGATTTAGTTTTTGGAAAGGTTTCCCACTGGCCTTTTTATGTTCGATTCATCTTCTTGTAACAGGACTGCACCTACCCCCAGGTCACCAGCAACAATTGCTACCTTGAAGGGCTTAGTGAAATTTGAGGCTGCCAACACTGGCTCATTTATCAAAATTGCTTTCAGCCTCTCAAACGATGATTCACACTCACCTGCCCACACTACACTGGCTTTCTTTTGAAGCAAATCTGTCAATGGAGCAGCTATAGTATTGAAATTTGGTACAAACTTGCGGTAGAAACCACAAATCCCCAAAAACTGTATGCTTTCTCATTTAGTCTTAGGGACAGGGAACTACACCAATGCTTTTTGATGTTCTTGGCAACTCTTGTCCTTGCCCTATTATATGTCCCATGTCCCTACCTGCACTTTTGCAAATTCACTTTTGGTAAGGTTTATCACCAAATCAGCCGACTACAATTTTCTAAACAGAGTTTCTAGTTGTTCCAAGTGGTCCATCCAAGTGTCACTGTATACTAGCACGTCATCACGATGAACCACACAGTCAGGAACATGGCTGCCACGTGGTGCATTAGTCGTCTCTGGAAAGTTGCTGGGGCATTTTTAGCCCAAATGGCATCATTCAGCATTAGAAAAGACTGTTTGTTGTGACAAAGGCTGACGTTTCTTTAGCCCGGAGTGTCAAAAGAATCTGCCAGTATCCCTTTAACAAATATATTTTAATAATAAACATGGCACTGCCAACTCTATCTATACAATTTACCAAGCCAGGAATTGGGTAGGAGTCTGCCTTTGTTGCTGCATCTCAATATGAAAGCTAACTGGATAGTAGGAGGTTCAATTTATACTGTCTAGGCCTCCTTCTGCCTTATCCTCATTATCCCTTTTGTCCTTCACTGTCCTTACTACTTGACATACCTGTGCTTGCGGTGATATTGTTTCAACATATTGATGTGACAAAGCCAATGCTTTTTCCGGCGCTCTGGGGTGTCAATCAAATAATTTCCTTTACCAGACCTTTTAACTCCTCTATTTGAACCACTGAACTGTGCTTTCAGCGGTTCACCCTGTAAAAGCAGTAATACTAACACATCATCCCTGGCTTGAAATGTTCGGGTCTGGGCATACTTGTCTGCTCATTTATTCATTGTTGTTTGTGAAGCTTTCAGGAGTTCAGGAGTCTTTCTGCAGGCTCTTGTGAGCCACTGCCAGAACACAGATACATAATCTAACATGGAAGGTTTGTTCCTCTGTTCTAAAAACCTTTCTTTGATTAGTTTCAGAGGGCCTTTTACCTCATGTCCATGAACTAATTCAAAAGGACTAAAACCAGTAGACTCATTAGGTGAATCCCAGGTGGCAAGCTAAAGAAATTCCAGCCCTTTGTCCCAATCATAGGGATATTCATGACAGTATGCCCTGATCATCATTTTGAGGGTCTGATGGTACATTTCTAAAGCTCCCTGTGTCTGTGTGCAATGCTGAAGACTTTAACTCTGTTATACCCAGACTACTCATAACTCCCTGAAAAATTTTAGACATAAAATTGAAACCTTAATCCAACTGGATCTCAATCAGTAGTCCATATCGAGTGAAGAACTGGGTTAACTTCTCTACCACTACCTTAGCAGAAATTGTTCTCAAGGGGATGGGCTCTGGGAACCGAATAGCGATATCCATAATAGCGAGTATATATTGGTGTCCCGTGTTTGTTTTCAGTAAAGGTCCCACACAGTCAACCAACACTCTACTAAATGGTCCCCCAAAAACTAGTATGGGAATCAGCAGTGCTGGTTTTATTGTAGGTTGTGGCTTTCCCACAATCTGGCACTTATGACACATTTTACAATACTGCACCACGTCCTTGTGAAGACCTGGCCAGTAAAAATGTTGATTTATACGTGATTGGGTCTTCCGGATCCCTACATGTCCCACCATAGGAATTTCATGGGCTATCCTTAATATTTCCAGGTGATACTTGCTTGATATCATTATCTGGTGAACCACTGTCCATTCTTTGTCCACAGGTGTGTGAGGAGGTCTCCACTTCCTCATCAGAGTCCCATTTTTAATATAGTGCCTTTCTGGAACTCCCTTTGCTTCAGCTACAATTGGAGCCGATTGTGCCACTTTACTTAACTCTGGATCAGCTTGTTGAGCCATGATCAGAGAAGACATACTGAACATTTCCTTTGGATTATCTAAATCCCCAAAGAATGGTTCAGATAGCCAAATATCTGTCTGTGGTGTCAATTTGACCTCCGATGATGGAACTTGTTTAGCCATTGCTTGGGTCACTACAGATGATGGGAAAAGTCCTGAAACATTTTCCTGCAACTGCTCTGTCTCCTTGACTTCACTTGGTCTTTCCGTGACTACTGGAGAAGCTACTACCTTCACTCCAATCAAATCATTCCCCAGGATCAGGTCAACTCTGTCTACAAGCAAACAATGAACAACTCCTATGGTTACTGTTCCAGACATTAGCTCACACTCCAGGTGCACCCGATACAAAGGTACGGGTATATACTCTCCACCAATACCTTTCACTAAAACCTTGTCATTTAATGCACTCTCTGATGGAAACATTATGCCTTTCCTCAGCAAACGTGGCTCCTGTATCCTTAGGTATAACTATAGCTTTACCTGCCCTACCTACGAATAAGGAGTTACTTTTCCTTTTGACAAGAATTCCCTACAGCTCTCAGGTATCTTGTTCATGTTCCCTGCATTCACAGTGGTTTTTTGACTTGGCCTTACAGCTGCAGTCAGAGCTACAACTTGGTCCACTATACTCTCAGTCAGGGCCCCTTTCTCTGCATTGGCCTTGTGTACCACAATAAGTCCCATGGGTTTACCCCATAACTTCCAGCATTCTGCACGAAGATGTCCCACTTTGTGGCAATGGAAACACTTCGGTTTTCAGACCTCACTTCTACCCTCAGCACCTTCCTTTTTGACCTGAGGAAGAGATCTTGGTACTTTCCCAGCTGTCCCTGGCTTTCACCTTCCTTTCACCCTCCCACCTTCTATCTTTCTTGGGTCTGTGGGGGTAATGGAAAAATGGTTTGGACTTGTGGACAAGCTTATGATCATCAGCTATCTCAGCTGCCTATCTGGCTGTTGAATCCTTCTGGAGGGAGTGAATTTTTAAATTCTTCCAGGAGAATCATTTCCCTAAGGGTCTCATGCATGGCCTTTACCTTTAGTGCCATATCCAATGATCAAAGTTAATTTGCTTTACCCTCTCAAATTCTATATAAGTCTGCCCAGGCTATTTCCAGATGTTCTGAAATTTGCACCTGTAAGCTTCAGGGACCAACTCATAAGCAGTGAGAATAGCCATTTTTGCCTAATCTGCAGAGGGCTCCTCAGAAAGCATAGCATAAACTTCATGAGCTCTGCCAATCAACCTGGTTTGCATAAGCAGTGTCCAGTTTTTTTTTCCAGCCATCTGTTTAGCTAGTTTTTGAAAATGAATGAAAAATGCCTCTACGTCCCTTTCCTTAAACATCAGGAGGGCCTGCATAAATTTAAACAGCTCCCCACTGGGTCCTGGAGTGAAATCAAATTCTTCCTCATCAGAAATTTCCCTAGAGTCAAGGCCACTCTTTTGTTTTAGTCCTAGCCTTTTAATTGGAACACCCTTTCTTACTCTCTTTCTCTCTCCTGCATCTCTACTTTTTTCCTTTTCTCTTACCCTTTGCAATTCTAGTTCTAGCTTCTGAAACGCTCTTTCTTTTTCCTTTTCCTCTCTCTGAGGAGTTCAAGCTTTCTCATTTCTTTTTCCTGTTCAAAGTGGTTCATCCGTAACCAAATTCTAGCTAATTCGACTTAATTATCATCTGGATTGCCTTTTCCTTCTTCTAATTTCAAATGCTGTGCTAATAACTCAATTATGTCTGCTTTCTTAGCCTCTGCTTTTAACTCTAATGCCAACTTTTCTGCCAATGCTATTAGCCTTGCCTAAGTTAAATTTTGCAAATCACTCAGGGATAAATCCTCCCACTCCAGAAAGGTCATATCAACTCACAAAGCCATTTTGGTTTTTAATACCTATAGCAAAATTCACCATAAAAATCTAAATCAGCTTTAACCTCAACAAGTCCCAGCACTTGTATTTGTCTGTGGATTTTGAATTCCGCAAGAGCCCCCAATTATATGTTACAACCGAGGTTGGAGGAGTGTACTGTCTTTCTCTAGCCCCACTACTCCACTGGTCACAACATATATTTAAATGTTTTACCGATATGGCCAATTATATACTTTATCTATAATAGTTTCAGAATAAAAATCCGCCAACCAGGTTTTTTTTCATAAACACCAAAATTGTTGATTTCTTATAAAAAAGACTTATTCAAAAAAGATGCAAAGCTTATGAACACACATGTTGAAATATGAAAGTATAAATATATTTCATTCCAAATAACCCAACACACATGCACAAACGCTTGTTAAAGACAAAATAAAGAAGCTATCTCTGCAGTGATCAACTTTAGAAAAACAAAAATACTTTGGGAAATACTTGTTAATTCTTGAAGAAAAAAAAGGATAAGATATGAAATGTTCCAGGTGAATTTCGGTCTGGCATCCGGGTACATGTAGATGGCTGTCACTGGGAGTTTCTGGAGCAGTTCTGTTAAGGAGACATTGAGGAGTAGTCTTGCAGGCTTTTTGGGAGAATTACTGCATTGTGGGTTCAGCTACCACACTGGATTCTCAGAAGATTTTTCAACACAGTTGGCAAAGGATGAGTTGTGTCATGCGATTCTTTGTGTTATCTTAAACAGCACAATAAGGTACATAGCTTCTGGTTCCTTGAAGATCTACAGAGGGTTTATTAACAGCTAAACTAGTACATACAATACAGAGCAAACTATATACAGAACCTTGGTCCAGGGTGTTACAGTGCAGAATGACTATGGTTTCTAGTCACATGACTACATCCTGGTACTTAGCGTACTTAGCTTATTAGCATACTGAGTTCTTAAAGGGACATCACTCTTAAAGTGATCACTCAACAAGTTGGGTGTCCTCTCTGAGCAGGATACACACTAATTGACTTCAAATAGTTCAAAAATGAAACCAAAATCTCCTAAGCCTTAAACCCAGACATGTGACTTCTCTGTAAACAACTCCAATAGTCAACAAGGCTACTGCTGTCTACTTAGCTTAAGACATGTGACTTCCAGTAAATGTTTGTTTTTAAATAAAGTCCCAAGTGTCCCTCTAGTGACCCTTTAAAAGAAATGGGCTGAATTTTATTAGCTCGCTGCCATTCTTGGCGGTGAGCTTCAAAAGGTGCGCAGCGAAAGCAGGTGACTTGCGCCGCGGAGCCGCTGCGATATTTCGCATGGCAGCTCATTAACATAAAGCAGCTGGGCGCTTTGTCTCCAGCAATGGCAACCAGCACAACCACACAGGCGCTGGCGCCATTTTTAAAGGGCTTCAAGCCCTGACAGTTAATTTCAATTTTTAAAGAGTACTAGATACTCAAATTAAATTTAATTAGTCTAAGAAAGAATGAAGTCCCTCTTCTACCCCCACAATGATCATACAAGATATTTATTTCCCTCTGTCCCCCCAAAAAAGTTTTTTGACGGTCCCAACCTTTGACCCCCAAACTTCATGATCTTTGCCCTTCAACCCCTTCCCACAATCCCCTCAGCCAATCATAACAGTTTTTCCTGCTCACCCCTGCCCTGAAAGCCTCACTCCCCCCCATTCCCCAACAGTGTTCCTCCTTGGATCTCTGAAAGGAGATCCAAATGCGCGGGACTTGCGGCAACCGGCCGGAATATCGGTGTGGGACGGCTGTCACTACAAGCTAAGTGATTATTCATTCATTTTAATTTAATTAGCAGAGTGAAATGCAGTCTCCATCACCGAGCTGCGAGGGGGATCGCCCCGAGGGCTCGTCAGTGCCGGTGCAATGGGGTGGGCCTTCCCGGTGTCGAGGCCCATGGAGGGCACCCACATCACGACCCCCAACATCAGGGGGCTTATAAAATTCAGCCCAACAAGTCCAGCATTTCCTCAGATATTTTCCAGTCTTTTAAAAACAAGATCTCAAAAATATTAATAAAGGAAGCACGTTCACAACACTATCCTCTGTAAGGAACAGCATTCCTTTTTAAAATCAATAATGCAACCAAACAGTTTGCAGAAATGTGTTAACAGACAGTGCAAAAAAAAAATATTGCATTGTCCTTTTTGCAGCTTTTTTTGGTATTTCTACCTGGCAACTCAAACCTTCCACCACACCTTCACTTCTGAACAATCAGCTGGACTTTTTACTGTACAAGCACCCATTCATTACCTAGGCTACTGGCATATTTTGTATCAACACAGGAACAGGAGTAGGCCATGCAATCCTTTCAGCCTGTTTTGCCATTCAGTGGGATCATGGCTATCTGTACCCTAATTCACTTTACTTGGCTTGATTCTATATCCTTTAACTACCGTTGTTCAGCAAAAGTCTATCGATCTCAGATTTAAAATTTTCACGAAGCTAGCATCTGCTGCTTTTAGTGGAAGATAATTCCACACTTCTACCACCCTTTGCATGAAGAAGTGTTTCCTAATTTCTCTCCTAAATGGTCTGGTTCTGATTTTAAGGTTATGTCTCTTAGCTTCTCCTGCTAAAAGAAAAATGTTTCTATCCACTCTATCAATTCCTTTCCAAATCCTATACACCTCAATCAAATCTTCCATAGGGGCGGCACAGAGGCGCAGTGGTTAGCACCGCAGCCTCACAGCTCCAGCAACCCGGGTTCAATTCTGGGGACTGCCTGTGTGGAGTTTGCAAGTTCTCCCTGTGTCTGCGTGGGTTTTCTCCGGGTGCTCCAGTTTCCTCCCACAAGCCAAAAGACTTGCAGGTTGGTAGGTAAATTGGCCATTATAAATTGCCCCTAGTATAGGTAGGTGGTAGGGAAATATAGGGACAGGTGGGGATGTGGTAGGAATATGGGATTAGTGTAGGATTAGTATAAATGGGTGGTTGATGGTCGGCACAGACTCGGTGGGCCGAAGGGCCTGTTTCAATGCTGTATCTCTAAACTAAACTAAGCATATTCCAGAGAATACAAGCCTAGTTTAAGTAATCTCTCCTCATAACTTAACCCTGGTAATATTTTGCAAATCTGCTCTGCACATACCCCTAGGTCAATATAAGCTTTCTAAGGTGCAATGCCTCGAACTATACACAGTTCTCCAGATGTGGTCTAACCAGGGTTTTATATAGCTATCGCAAAAGTTCCTTCCCTTTATGGTTTAGCCTATAATATCGCCTTCTAAATATAAAGGCTAATATTCCATTAGCCTTTTTCATTATTTTTTGTACCTTACCGCTACATTTTAGTAATCTATGTACATGAACTCCTATTGGACCTCCACTGTTCCTCGCTTTTCACCATTTAAAAAAGCTCAGATCTATTGTTTTTTTGGTCCAAAATGGATCACACTTAGCTGCATTAAAAATCCATCTGCCAGTTTTGCCCACTCACTTAATCTATCAATGTCTCTTTGCAATGTTCTGTTCCCATCTATATTGTTTACTATGCCACCAATCTTTATGACATCAGCAAACCTGTATAGCTGGCTTTCTTTTGTGTTCTCTAAATAATTAGTAATTATAGTGAATAGTTGAGGCCCCAGCACAGATCGTTGTTAGCAATGCAACAATGCTTTTACGCACCAAAACCAAGAAAGTCTAAAAAAGGTTGGATTGATTTTTTATATGTCTTGAGTTCTTCTTTATCCTAGTATGAAAAGATAAGTTACTAGCTTTGCGAAAAAGAGTAGAATAAACATATCGGCCAGCTTTTTCCTGGCCCGCCTTAGGCGGATTCAGAGGCAGGGGGTTATGGAAAAACGCGATGGGTAGCCGGGGAGGCAGAGGTGGAGGGCCCGTCACCTCCCCACCACCCAGCGATCTTCCGGGGTGGATTAGAGCGACGAAGGCCTTCATGCCCAGAGGCAAATTGAGGCCCTTAAGTGGCCTATTAAGGGCCAATTAAGGGCCTCTTCCCACTGCCGCTGGAATCTTACCAGCAGTGGGGTGGGGGGGGGGGGGGGGCCTCTGCTGCCCAGGGAGGACACCTTGTAACATGAGGTGCCCTCCCTGCAGGCTTGGAGCGGGACCCTCCTTTGTGGGCAATTTGTGGTCTACGGAGGACACCCACAGACAAGCATTTCACCCCCCTGGGATCTCCCTCCCCGGATCACAAGACCAGTTCCCCCACCCCCCTCACTGGGGCATTCCAGACTGGCCACAGCAACCTTGCCTCACTTACCTCTTCTCTGGAGTTCCAATGCTGGGCTTGGGTCTGAGGCCTCTGCAGTACTGGCAGTTGCCACCACATCCAGTGGCACTGCTGATACTGCTGAGTTGCCGGTCCTGTGATTGGCCAACAGCTCTTTAAAGGGACGGGGTTCCCGCCTACTAAAACTGTGGCAATAAAAGACAGGACGATCACTCCAAGGCGTAAGAGGCGGGGGCGGGAAAGGGGGTAGTGGCAACTGGTGCTGGAGGCAGAGGCAGGGCTCCCCCACACCTCCAGCACAAAGTCCAGCCCATCACTCATGATAAGCTAATGCTTTTGGGGAGCCATCAAATCTCTAGTAAATCTTGTCTGCACCTTCTGCTTTTGGCACTTGGCTAACTCTTCACCCTTATAGGATAGCCCATTAATCCAAACCAGTTGTAACTGGCCCACTTGAACCACTTGATCATGGAAAATGGGACAATTGGACCAGTTGACCATCTGTACTGTTCCAGTTGAAAATTATATTGGTTACAGTTGTGACCAGTTAGATTGGTTTCTGGCTCAACTTGTTTCATTTCAGACCAGAGTATTAACTTGCAAACACTAACAAGTGAAAATTACCTAGCTGGTGCGTGTTGTAATCATGCAGAGAAGCTAAAAACACTCTTGACTGTGCTCTTCGTTTCAAATTTTATTGTGATGCAGAAAAACAGAGTTAAATAATAAAAAACAAATTCAACACAGTGCAGAAATCAAGAAATAAGTGAATACAGCAGTTGAAGTGCAAAACCATTAAATTACAGTTGTAATTAAAATACAAAACTTAAATATTAATTACATTTAGATGTTTGATGGGTCACCGGATTTCGGTCTTCGATTGAGGTCTTGTATTTTCTTGGAGATGTAATTGTTCATCTTACTGAGCTCTTTCTTGACAGATTCCTCACTCAACCCCTGGGGTTGGAGGTGATGCATGAAGTATGCTGTAAATAAGAGAAAAAGATAAAGTCACAGACTTGCAAAACAGGTGACAAGAGGTCTCCCTGCTGAGCTCCTGTTGAGAGAGATTTGTGATGTTCTGAACTCTAACTAACTAATTAAGTAACTACAGACTCTACATGAGGGCAGATTACAATGGTTTAGCTTCACTGAATGATTTAATTCATTATGGAGGCAAGTTTAGCACAGCAACAAATGCCATAATGATCCATCACCTTCTGCTGAAACCAACAATGATTATCTAATGTTTTGAAAATTAATTATAAGAATAATTACGTCGCCATCAATTGCAGTATACAACTGCTCGCTGCATGGTCTCTTCATGCTCCAGAAGAATTGGGGCTTGCTGACTATGCCTGGTTGGTACTGGGGATGCAGGCATGTCCAACACTGTTTACTTGCACCACCATGATTAGACATGCCCGATTCTCTTGCTGCAACATGAGGAAAAATAATTGTCATCATTTGGGAGGCCATTTGCACAACTCCAATTTACTCCATCATCTGTTTCCGATCAGACAGAGCTGTAAGTTTTCTGACCTGAGCCAAGTTCTTGGGCAAGACAAAAAGGGCAACAGCAATGGTTTTATTGGAACACATCAACAGTATAAATGCTTAAACAAAATACTTAACAATAGTAAATAAGCCACTTTCGATCTTTGCTCCTTGAAGCTGCCTGGACACAAGTGATGTTGTCTTCATCTCTGATGTCTTCTTCGGTATGAGTCTTCCTGTGTCTCTGTCTCTGCCTGTGTGTTTATGGTTCTTAGGACCCTGCTTTTTTCAGAGCTGCTTGTGTGCTAAAATGCAAATTCTGTGCAGCTTTGCACCCTTCCTGACCTTATAACAATTAATACTTTTTTTCGACCTGGTTTATAATTTGGCTTATAACCTGACTTCTCCTGTCTCACCCCAAACTTTATGGCACCATTTTTTGCAACAGAACTTTCATAAAACAACATTTTAAAAAACTAATACAACAACCCTTTCAATATAAACCTTTCATAAATGACTTTAAACATATTTTACAATCTTTCCAATCAAATCATGAATTTAAATATATTTACACCTTTTTAATCAGAAAATGAATTTAAACATATTTTACACCTTCTCCCCGAGCTGTATTAGTCAGAGAAAGAGATGCCGCAATGCAGAATACAGTCAAGTTCAATGGCTATTACATAGGCAGCTCTGAAAAAGAAGATACAAAAACCGGATCAGGATTAATGGGTCTTTTTCAGGTTGGAAAGCCGTAACTAGTGCGGTGCCACAAGGATTGGTCCTAGGATCTCAACTATTTACTATCTACATTAATGACTTGAAGGAGGGGACAGAGTATAGTGTATCCAAATTTGCAGACAATACAAAAATAAGTGGGAAAGGAATGTTGTGATGAGGACACACAGAATCTGTAAAGGGATATAGATAGGTTAAGTGAGTGGGCAAAAACATGACAGATGGTGTTCAATGTGGGAAAGTGTGAGGCCATCCACTTTGGTAGGAAGAATAAAAAGGCAGATTATTATTTAGATGGAGAAAGACTACAAAATACTGCAGTACAGAGGGATCTAGATGTTCTTGTACATGGAACACAAACAGTTAGCATGCAGGTGCAGCAAGTAATTAGGAAGACAAATGGAATTTTGACCTTTATTGCTAGGGGGTTAGAGTTTAAAATAGGGAAGTCTTGTTACAACTGTGCAGGGTGTTTGGTGAGGCCACACCTGGAGTACTGAGTACAGTTTTGGTCCCCGTATATAAGGAAGGATATACTAGCATTGGAGGCAGTTCAGAAAAGATTCACTAGGCTGATTCCTGGGATGAAGGGGTTGTCTTATCAAGAATGGCAAAGCAGGTTAGGCCTTTATTCGTTGGAGTTTAGAAGAATGAGGGGTGATCTTATTGAAACATATAAGATTCTAAGAGGGCTTGACAGGGTAGATGTTGAGAATATGTCTCCACTGGTGGAAGAATCTCAAACTAGGGGACATAGTTACAGAATAAGGGGGCACACATTTAAAACTGAGATGCGAAGGAATTTCTTCTCTCAGAGGGTGGCGAATCTCTGGAATTCTCTACCTCAGAGAGTTGTGGAGACTAGGTCACTAAATATATTTAAAGAGGAGGTAGATAGATTTTTGAAATCTCGGGGTGTCGAGGGTTAGGCGGAGCAGGCCTAAAAGAGGAGTTGAGGCCTGGGACAGATCAGCCATGATCTTATTGAATGACAGGACAGGCTTGAGGGGCAAATGGTCTACTCTTGCTCCTATTTCTTATGTTCTTATGGTCCTAAGAACTACAGAACACACAGGCAGAGACAGAGACACAGGGGCATTTTTTCAGCTGCAGGCAGTCTTACTGGTTTGATTAAGTCAATCCAGTTAGATTCAACTGGATTGACTGTCAGTAATATTTTCCAGTTCAAAGATTCTGCCTGCCAACTGGTTACAGTTGAAGCTGCGAAATGTCAACTGATCCACTTAATTCCAACTGGTTCCACTTTGTCTGCCAACTGGTTCCAGATGAAACAGTCGGCAAGCCAACTTGTACCAGATGAGCCCAAATAGTTCCATATAAAGTCGACTGGGAAACTAGGAATACCAAATGGTTACCAGTTTAGATTGCCAATTATCCCAGCTGTATCCAGATAATACCAGTTGAGACCACTTACTTGCAGTTGGGACCAGAAAAGGCCAGTTAAGACGAATTGACATTTCCAAGTGGTTTCAACTGGTTTTGAAACATGGGTAAATCTTCAACTCCATCCTGATGCAATGGCAACAATAATGGAGTGAAGCTTGTTACCATCAAGGGGTATGTTAGCATAGTGATATGTTACTGTACTAATAGTCCAATAAATTAAATAAATTCTGGAATAAAAATCTAGTACCCCATGTTGAAACTATCAGATTGTCGCAAAAACCAATGGGTCCACTAATGCCCTTTAGGGAAGGAAATCTGCTGTCCTCTGAAATCCTCTGAAATAGCCTAGCAAACTACCCAGTTGTATTTAAGAAGGCAGCTCGCCATCACCTCCTCAAGGACAAACATAGTTGGGCAATAAATGCTGGCCATACCAGCAATGCCCATATCCTGTGAATGAATAAAACAAAAACAATTATAGCTGGAAAATTGGATGCAGTCTGGTGGTATACATAAAGGTTCCAATGAGTGACTCATTTTCTCTTAATTAGCTTGTTGCCTTTCCCACCCACCCTCAACCCATCCTAAAATAGTACCTTCGTATCACAATTTTGAGTTGTAAAAAAAGATGGATTATTCAGCAATTATTCAATATTTCTGAAATTTACCAACATTAAATAAAAAATATTGGAAATCCTTGTGGTAAATGCAGGGTTATTCAATGCAAACCAGGCATTTTGATAGGCATTCTGATACAGATATGGAGCCATGATGATGATGGAGCGCAGTCATCTCCTGTATTGTCCAGGTAAGCACTTATTTCATTGGAGACTTTGCTGTGTATCATGCTCCTTTATGTTCTTAGCATTTATGAAAAATAACCTCCAAGTTATTGATCTGCTCATTAAGATTGCTATAGAATTTCATTAAAAACCATTGGTGAGATATCCAGTATTTAAAGGCTGTATGTCAGGTGAATTATTTAGCCTCGAGGGTGGTTTATATAATTGACAACAGAGCTAGAAGTTATTGTGTGTGATATTAATGGGAAAAATGCTAAACATATTTGAATGACATTTCTCCATCTGCTACATTAATGTTAATCAATTTATTTAAAACAGATTAATGCCCCATTAGAATAATGGACACAAGAATGTTAACCAAATGCATTAAGTATTCATTTACTAATACTGCCAGCAGTAATTCCTAGTTCTTCTGTCGGGAGTTTTGCCTTCTACAATGAATGCCATGATATCTGAAATTACGAATTATTCCAAAATTTAGTGAAGTTTTATAAAAGCTTGAGTCACAGCTAAAATCAATCTGGCTAATAAATAGGATTGACTAATTACTTTTCACATGCAGTTAATGTAGCTTTATGTGTTGTACTATGTGCTTATGCTTACCAGTACACTATCTGGGGATAGTCGTGTTAGTTTAGAGATGTTTCTGTATTGTCTGGGACTAGGGTGAGGGTTGGGTTGTGATTTCCCAAATTACATCACAGTCTCTGAAGAATGAAGCCAAACAGGGGGTAAAGAAAACAAATTATTATCCTAATAGTCTGTATTTTTAAAATATATTTTAATCAACATTTATCTTCTAAAGCTGCTTCATTGGAGAAGAGAACAATGAATTTGCAATGGTTCATAAAGTATGGTATTTTCAAATGTTACCATAAGATAATGGTTGAACATATGCTCTCACATAAATGCAGCTCTGAGAACAGCATAAGTATTTTGAAATGTTTATAGTTAACAATAATGAGCCACCCTGAAAGTTAAGCATATCTAGTGTATGTTGGTGCAGATCAAATAGTTTGTATCAACTTAGAATACATCAAATGTGTTCATTACTTTACATGGTGCAGATAGTTTCCTACTGTCCCAAAATCTAAAATAACAAGATGAATAAAAAGTCCCTTTGGCCAGTCTTTAAAGATTTTGGGACTGAATTTCCAAGATGTTTTCAGCAGTTAAGATATATGTGCACTGTAACTGTGCCCCGACAAACAAATTTCTCTGCAGCACCTGTGGAAGAGCCTGTCACTCCAGAATTGGCCTTTCTAGCCACTCCAGGCGCTGCTTCACAAGCCACTGACCACCTCCAGGCGCGTATCCATTGTCTCTCGAGATAAGGAGGCCCAAAAGAAAAACTGTGCTGAAAGGATCAAGGAAACTCATTCCGCTCTTGTGTGAATTTCTTTCATCTTTTTAACAGTGCAAACTTTGGGCCGGATTTTATTCCAATGATGGCGGTCCTAGCGGTGGGCCAGAAGGCTGGGGCAAGAACCCATCTCGGTCCTCTGTTGGACCCCGTTTGCTATTTAACAGGGGGCAGTCAATTGACTGCTCACCATCAGGAATGCCATCCCTTTAAGGGACAAGCTCCCGCCTCCAGATCTGCCAGCAGCTCTACAGTACTGGTAGAGCCACCAGGAGCAGTGGCGACTGCTGGCACTGCATGAGGCCCTGCAGTTAAGAGGACTTTGGAGACCCTGGGACAGGTAAGTGAGGTCGGTGTCA
Source organism: Heterodontus francisci (assembly GCF_036365525.1). Classification (NCBI taxonomy): domain Eukaryota; kingdom Metazoa; phylum Chordata; class Chondrichthyes; order Heterodontiformes; family Heterodontidae; genus Heterodontus; species Heterodontus francisci. The sequence continues at coordinate 74,017,135 of NC_090384.1, forward strand.
CTGCAGCCATTCAGGCAAGCACTGGCGATGGGGTGGGGTGAGCAGTGAGAGTGGGGTTTTGGAGTCTTCCGGGGGTTGCCATTGACCCCAACAGGGGGGCGGGCGGGGGGTGCGGCCCTGGATTTCACCCAAAAGAGAGACCCCCCTAAACCCTGCTAGGAAGCCGCCAGGCATTACCTGGCGGCATCTGCATGCCGCGGTGGGGCCCTCCATCCTCCACAATACTGGAGTGAAGGAGCAAAGAGGTGCTTCAATGTCCATTAATTGGCCACTTATGGGCCTGAATTGGCCTGGGGCGGGAAGGCGGTCATTGACCATCCCAGTCCCTGAAAAATTGGTAAGAGTGCTCGGCAACATCGCTAACAGCACTCCTTGCAATTTTGTTTCCCCCCCCCCCGCACTCACCCCCACTTCCATTTATGTCTCGAAGTGCACAATAAAATTCTGCCTCTTATGTCTGTTAAAGCACCATAAAACTAATTTTCATACCTGCACTGAACCAAAAACAAAGAACAGTATAGCACAGGAATAGGCCATTCGGCCCTCCAAGCCTGCGCCGATCTTGATGCCTGCCTAAACTAAAACCTTCTGCACTTCCGGGGACCGTATCCCTCTATTCCCATCCTATTCATGTATTTGTCAAGATGCCTCTTAAACGTCATTATTGTATCTGCTTCCACCATCTCTCCCGGCAGCAAGTTCCAGGCACTCACCACCCTCTGTGTAAAGAACTTGCCTCGTACATCCCCTCTAAACTTTGCCCCTCTCACCTTAAACATATGTCCCCGAGTAACTGACTCTTCCACCCTGGGAAAAAGCTTCTGACTATCCACTCTGTCCATGCTACTCATAACTTTGTAAATCTCTATCATCTCACCCCTCCACCTCCGTCGTTCCAGTGAAAACAATCTGAGTTTATCCAACCTCTCCTCATAGCTAATGCCCTCCAGACCAGGCAACATCCTGGTAAACCTCTTCTCTACCCTCTCCAAAGCCTCCACGCCCTTCTGGTAGTGTGGCGACCAGAATTGCACACAATATTCTAAGTGTGGCCTAACTAAGGTTCTGTACAGCTGCAACATGACTTGCCAATTTTTATACTCTATGCCCTGACCGATGAAGGCAAGCATGCCGTATGGCTTCTTGACTACCTTATCCACTTATGTTGCCACTTTCAGTGACCTGTGGACCTGTACGCCCAGATCTCTCTGCCTGTCAATACTCCAAAGGGTTCTGCCATTTACTGTATACTTCCCATCTGCATTAGATCTTCCAAACTGCATTACCTCACATTTGTCGGTATTAAACTCCATCTGCCATTTCTCCGCCCAAGTCTCCAACCGATCTATATCCTGCTGTATCCTCTGACAATCCTCATCACTATTCGCAACTCCACCAACCTTTGTGTCGTCCGCAAACTTACTTCTGTTTGCCAATGACTTTTCATGACCCCTTTTAGCCCTCCTGACTCCTTGCCAAAGTTCCTTTCTACTGTCTTTATATTCCTCAAGGGATTCGTCTGTTCCTAGCCTTCCAGCCCTTACGAATGCTTCCTTTTTCTTTTTGACGAGGCTCACAATATCCTGCGTTATCCAAGGTTCCTGAAACTTGCCAAACTTATCCTTCTTCCTCACAGGAACATGCCGGTCCTGGATTCTAATCAACTGACATTTGAAAGACTCCCACATGTCAGATGTTGATTTACCCTCAAACAGCCGCCCCCAATCTAAATTCTTCAGTTCCTGCCTAATATTGTTATAATTAGCCTTCCCCCAATTTAGCACCTTCACCCGAGGACTACTCTTATCCTTATCCACAAGTACCTTAAAACTTATGGAATTATGGTCTCTGTTCCCGAAATGCTCTCCTACTGAAACTTCGACCACCTGGCCGGGCTCATTCCTCAATACCAAGTCCAGTGCGGCCCCATCCCTAGTTGGACTATCTACATACTTTTCAAGAAGCCCTCCTGGATGCTCCTCACAAATTCTGCCCCATCTAAGCCCCGAGCACTAAGTGAGTCCCAGTCAATATAGGGGAAGTTAAAATCACCCACCACTACAACCCTGTTACCTTTACATCTTTCCAAAATCTGTCTACATATCTGCTCCTCTACCTCCCGCTGGCTGTTGGGAGGCCTGTAGAAAACCCCCAACATCGTGACTGCACCCTTCCTATTCCTGAGCTCCACCCATATTGCCTCGCTGCACGACCCCTCCGAGGTGTCCTCCCGCAGTACAGCTGTGATCTTCTCCTTATCAAGTAATGCAAATCCCCCACACCTTTTACATCCCCCTCTATCCCGCCTGAAGCTTCTAAATCCTGGAACATTTAGCTGCCAATCCTGTCCTTCCCTCAACCATGTCTCTGTAATAGCAACAACATCATAGTTCAAAGTACTAATCCAAGCTTTAAGTTCATCTGCCTTACCTGTTATACTTCTCGCATTGAAACAACTGCACTTCAGATCACCAGTCCCGCTGTGCTCCGCAACATCTCCCTGCCTGCTCTTCCTCTTCGTCTTACTGGCCTTATTTACTAGTTCCCCCTCATTTATTTCACTTGCTGTCCTACTGCTCTGGTTCCCACCCCACTGCCACACTAGTTTAAACCCTCCTGAGTGATGCTAGCAAACCTCTCAGCCAGGATATTTGTGCCCCTCCAGTTTAGATGCAACCCGTCCTTCTTGTACAGGTCCCATCTGTCCCTGAAGAGATCCCAATGGTCCAGATATCTGAAACCCTCCCTTCTACACCAGCTGTTCAGCCACGTGTTTAGCTGCACTATCTTTCTATTTCTAGCCTCACTGGCACGTGGCACAGGGAGTAATCCCGAGATCACAACCCTAGAGGTCCTGTTTTTTAACTTTCAACCTAACTCCCTAAGCTCCCTTGTCCTCTTCCTGCCTATGTCATTGATACCGATGTGTACCACAACGTCTGGCTGTTCACTCTCCCCCTTCAGAATGCCCTCTGTCCGGTCAGAGACATCCTTGACCCTGGCACCAGGGAGGCAACATACCATCCTGGAGTCTCTTTCACGTCCACAGTAGTGCCCATCTGTGCCCCTGACTATAGAGTCCCCTATAACTATTGCTCTTCTGTGCTTTGTCCCTCCCTGCTGAACAACAGTGCCAGCCATGGTGCCACTGCTCTGGCTGCTGCTGTTTTCCCCTGATAGGTTATCCCCCCCAACAGTATCCAAAACGGTATACTTGTTAGAGAGGGGGATAGCCACAGGGGATTCCTGCACTGACTGCCTGCCCCTTCTAGCGGTCACCCATCTATCTGCCTGCACCTTGGATGTAACCACTTCTCTAAAACTCCTGTCTATGACGCTCTCTGCCACCTGCATGCTCCTAAGTGCATCCAGTTGCTGCTCCAACCGATCCATGCGGTCTGTGAGGAGCTGCAACTGGGTACACTTCCTACAGATGTAGTCGTCCAGAGCTGGTCAAGTACAAGGATGTTTCTGGGTGTCAGCTGCTCCTGTACTCAGCCCACTGAAAACATTTATATCGTGGGATCTCCCCATGGCCTTATGAACTTTAGGGGTTGGTGGGGGGGTCAAGGCAGAGGTCCAGGGTTGGCACATGTCAACGCCTAAGCTACGATGCATTGCTCCACAGACTTTTGAGCAAAAGCCATGCAACAATTTGTTTTTATATGTCATTGGAAGAAAAACAAAGAATGGGAGTGTGCGCTCAACAGAAATATGCCAAAGGTTGTGGAGGAACTTACCGAGTGTGCATGTGTATGTAGATAGAGCCATTAAAAAAGTCTATAGCAGTTTGGATTTAACTGCCGCCCTTGTCTCAGTAGGAGCATCCCTCCATCTGAATTAGAAGATTGTGAGTTTAAGCGACTGTATAGTTGCCAGAATGCATAATTTAGGCTGATACTCCAATGTAGTAGTCATGGTTCTACACCTTTGTAGTTTTCAATGGGAAGATGGCTTTGTGTGCATACTCTAAATTGGCTTAATTTCTTAATTCTTAATTCGTATCCAAGCAGACCAGTGTCATCAAAGTTTAGTTAATAAACAATGATATTCTGCATTCTGGTCACCAGCTCAACACGACTTCAGTGGAGGAAAATGGGTCGATTGCGAAGACTCTACATTAACCGGATGGACCCGCAGGGCGGCAAGGGACAGGCTTTCCTCGCCAGGCGGGGCAGATTGTGAGCCATGATCCCGACACCGGCTGGAGTGCGTTTCCTAGGCCCTAAACCTCTGGATGGCGACCACAAGCGCAGTGTCAACCTGGAGGGCCTGGAGGACGGCGACATCGAGGAGACTGTCCTCGCACCATCTTCCCCCTTCACACCCCCTTCCACTTTTACCCCTTCCTCCCTCGCACCCCCTTCCCCCCATGCACCCCTTTCCCCTCCCGCATGACACCACTCCGCACACCCTTCCCCCACTCCCTCCCCCTTGCACCCCCTTCCCCCTCCCCCCTCGCACCCGCCACTCCCCCTTCCCCCCTTCCCCCTTCCCCCCACACCCTCCCCCCTCACACTCACTCCCTCCTCGCACCCCTCCCCTCCCTTCCCTCTCCCTCCATTAAATCGCACCGTTTACTTGTTAGGGCCCCTGCTCAGGGATAGGAGCTAACAACCCCACTGCCTTGTGGGTGTCTTGGGAGAGACCAAGGCTTAGGGAGTAAACTCTAACAGAAAATCCAGAGTGGAACCCCTAAGGAGGTCATGTGTCTCCTTCAGCATATTTCCAGCAGATCCTGCAGCACGTCGTGCTCTGCACTCCTTTGGAACCCACTAGGAAGGCCGAGAGGGGGGTTTTAATGCTTGGGCAACTCACAACCTCCATACATTCCACCCAGGCATGCGCCATGGAGAGGTCACTCCATAGTCGCCTCATAGCGACTAAAACAACACGGAAGGCAGCAGTTACGGGTTATAAGTCCAGCTCAATTGGCCTAGAGATTAGGCGCCACGGGTTGCCTTTGTCCTTGGGAGAGGTCATCGCATCTCACTGGACAGCTACCGCCCGCCACAAACAGGGCAGCCCTCGTCAGAAAGGTTCTGTCCTGCCACAGTCCACCTGCTTCAATGGGTGCTTGGAGCTCAAGGTCATTGCCCGACAAGTGGACTGTAACACCGCACCAAACAGCAGACAAAAAAAGGAAAAAAGGTACCAGCCCTTCGTTTTGCAAGCTGGAACGTCAGAACTATGTGTCCTGGCCTGTCAGAAAACCATACACAAATCAACAACTCTCGGAAGACCACCATCATTAACAATGAGCTCAATAGACTCAATGTGGACATTGCAGCGCTTCAGGAGACACGACTCCCTGCGAGCGGATCTCTCAGAGAGCAAGACTACACCTTCTACTGGCAGGGTAGGGATCCTGAAGAACCAAGTCAGCATGGAGTGGGCTTTGCCATCAGAAACTCTTTGCTCATCATGATAGAGCCACCTTCAAATGGCTCGGAACGCATACTGTCCATCCGACTGCTCACCGCCTCTGGTCCAGTACACCTACTCAGCATCTATACTCCAACACTCTGCTCCCCACCTGAAGTTGTAGCCCAGTTCTACAAGGAACTCCATAATATCATTAGTCGCATTCCTAATACCGAACATCTGTTCCTGCTGGGGGAAGTTAACGCCAGGGTTGGGGCCGACCGTGACTCATGGTCCTCTTCCTTTGGACGCTATGGCATTGGAAGGATGAATGAGAATGGACAGAGACTGCTTGAGTTGTGTACCTATCACAACCTCCGCATCACCAACTGTTTTTTCATATTAAACCCTGTCACCAGGTTTCATGGAGACACCCAAGATCACGTCGTTGGCACCAGCTGGACCTCATCGTCACAAGGCGAGCCTCCATAAACAGTGTTCAAATCACACGCAGCTTCCACAGTGTGGCTGCGACACCGACCACTCCCTGGTGTGCAGCGAAGTTAGACTCAAAACAAAGCAGCTACATCACTCCAAGCAGAAGGGCCGCCCGCGCATCAGCACTAACAGAATTTCTTATCCACAGCTGTTAGATAAGTTTCTAAATTCACTTGAAAAAGCCCTTCAAAACACTCCTGCAGGGGATGCAGAGACGAAGTGGGCCCACATCTGAGACACCATCTATGACTCAGCAATGAGTACCTTTGACAAACGTGAGAAGCAGAATGCAGACTGGTTTCAATCTCACTTTGAAGAGCTGGAACCTGCCATAGCCGCTAAGTGCGCTGCACTGTTGAACTACAAGAAGGCCCCCAGCGTGTTAACATCCGTAACATTTAAAGTAGTCAGAAGCGCTGAACAAAGAACAGCCAGGAGCTGTGCAAATGACTACTGGCAATACCAATGCAGTCATATTCAGCTGGCCTCCAACACCGGAAACATCAGAGGAATGTATGATGGCATTAAGAGAGCTTTTGGGCCAACCATCAAGAAGATCGCCCCCCCCCTCAAATCTAAATCAGGGGAAATGATCACTGACCAACGCAAGCAAATGGACCGCTGGGTGGAGCACTACCTAGAACTGTACTCCAGGGAAAATGTTGTCGCTGATACCGCCCTCAATGCAGCCCAGTCTCTGCCAGTCATAGATGAGCTGGACAAACAGCCAACAAAATCAGAACTCAGTGATGCCATTGATTCTCTAGCCAATAGAAAAGCCACTGGAAAGGACGGCATTACCCCAGAAATAATCAAGAGTGCCAAGCCTGCTATACTCTCAGCACTCCATGAACTGCCTTGCCTGTGCTGGGATGAGGGAGCAGTACCACAGGACATGCATGATGCCAATATCATCACCCTCGAAAAGAACAAAGGTGACCGTGGTGACTGCAATAACTACCGTGGAATCTCCCTGCTCAGCATCGTGGGGAAAGTCTTCGCTCGAGTCGTTTTAAACAGACTCCAGAAGCTGGCTGAGCTTGTCTACCCTGAGGCACAGTGCGGCTTTCGAACAGAGAGATCCACAGAGACATTCTGTTCTCCCTTCGCCAGCTACAGGAGAAATGCCGCGAACAACAGATGCCCCTCTATGTTGCTTTCATAGATCTCACCAAAACCTTTGACCTCGTCAGTTGACGTAGTCTCTTCAGACTACTAGCAAAGATCAGATATCCACCAAAATACTAAGTATCATCACCTCATTCCATGACAATATGAAAGGCACAATTCAGCATAGCAGTGCCTCATCAGACCCCTTTCCTATCGTGAGTGGCATGAAACAGGGCTGTGTTCTCGCACCTACATTGTTTGGGATCTTCTTCTCACTGCTGCTCTCACATGCGTTCAAGTCTTCAGAAGAAGGAATTTTCCTCCACACAAGATCTTGCCCGTCTTAGAGCGAAGACCAAAGTACGGAAAGTCCATATATATTGACGACTAAGCTCTGGAAGTGGTTCAAGAGTTCACCAACCTAGGCTCAACTATCACCAGTAACCTGTCTCTCATTGCAGATATCAACAAGCGCATGGGAAAGGCGTCCGCTGCTATGTCCAGGCTGGCCAACTGGGTGTGGGAAAATGGAGCACTGACACGGAACACAAAAGTCCGAGTGTTTCAAGCTGTGTCCTCAATACCTTGCTCTACGGCAACGAGGCCTGGACTACGTATGTCAACCAAGAGCGACATCTCAACTCATTCCATCATCGCTGCCTCCGGAGAATCCTTGGCATCAGGTGGCAAGACCGTATCTCCAACGCAGAAGTCCTCGAGGTGGCCAACATTCCCAGTATATACACCCTGCTGAGCTAGCGTCGCTTGAGATGGCTTAGCCATGTGAGCCGCACGGAAGATGGCAGGATCCCCAAGGATGCATTGTCGAACAAGCTCGTCACTGGCATCAGACCCACCGGCTGTCCATGTCTCCACTTTAAAGACGTCTGCAAATGCGACATGAAGTCCTATGACATTGACCAGAAGTCGTGGAAGTCAGTTGCCAGTGATCACCAAAGCTGGCGGACGGCCATAATGGCAGGGCTAAAGAGTGGCGAGTCGAAGAGTCTTAGCAGTTGGCAGGAAAGAAGACAGAAGTGCAAGGAGAGACCCAACGGTGTAACAGCCCTGACAACCAATTTTATCTGCAGTGCCTGTGGAAGAGTCTGTCACTCTAAAATTGGCCTTTATAGCCACTCCAGGCGCTGTTCCACAATCCACTGACCATCTTTAGGTGCTAACCCATTGTCTCTCAAGACAAGGAGGCCAAAGAAGAAGAAGAGTAGTCATGGTATGCCTCACAGTTTGAGGTGCCATCTTTTAGATAGGATGTTAAACTGACTCTCTGTATGCCCTCTCAGTGGATGTAAAAGAATGTAACAGAATAGGGGAGTCATTGTGGACAATATTTATCCCTCAACCAACAACACTGAAAGCTGATTATCTGGTCATTATTGTTCGTGGGACCTTGCTGAGTCCAAATTGACTGTCAGGTTTCCTTGCTTTACTACACGGATTACATTTCAGAAGTACTTCAGTGGCTGTGAAGCACCTTGGGATGTCTGGAGGTCAGGAAATGTGCTGTTATCAATGCAAGTTCTTTCTTCCTTTATAACTAGAGCATGGCAAAACAATATCTACGATGGGAATAAGATAATAGGGAAAAATTTATTTGGCAAGAGAAAGAAATAGAATGTTTTGCCACAGGCAATATTCAAGGCAGAGCCCACTGCATCTTTGAAAGGAAGAGTCAATAAACATTCGAAACAGACGGGACTGTGGGGAACAAACTGGGTAGTAGGATTATTTTTAGATTGCTCAACTAAAGAGCTGCCACAAGTGCAAATTGGTAAATTAGCCTCCTTCCATGCTGTAAACCTCTGTGGTTCTCTGCGGCATAGCTAAATAAAAATATTCACTTTTATAGAGTTTATTCGAAGACTGGCAACTGTACATGAGGAAATTAAAAGCAGAAAATGCAGGATTACAACATGTCCAACAGCACCGGTTTCATTCTGATGTAGGGTCTGCAGCTGAAACATTAAACCACCTTTTCTTGTTTCATATGTTCGTAAATCTACTTTGCATTTTCTCTTTTTATTTCGTATTTTTAACAGCACAATTTTTTATGTTCTCTATACATGACGAGTTGAAATTCCACCAGTGCCCATCATTGATATGACACTGAATCTATAAATATGTAAAAATGAAATCTATCATTCGTATTAATGAAATTCAAAGCACTGTTTTGAAAGAGTAAGTGTAGCATACAGTTCAGAGAACAAAGTTGCAAAGAGGCACAGAGAAATATTAGTAAGGAAGATGTTGCATTTTTGTTGAGAAATGTTTAAAGACCTAAATTTATTATTAACTGAAGGTGTGGATATAATAGACACCTTTGTTGCTTCATTTCCAAGCAGCAAAACATAAGAGACCACTTTTCCATGTGCCACTCAACCATCCTTACAATAGAATGGAAACAGTCTGTCTATGATACAGATAATGGTCTGGATTTTAAGAGCTCGCCACTGATCTCAGCGGTGAGCTCAAAAAATAGCGACCCGTCCTTGTAGACTGCAATCTCCCATGCGGTGGCTTATTTAAGTGGCCGGGGCAGCCTGCCGCTCCCAATCATGTGGAGGGGGCAGGTTGTCCATCACCAGCAATGGCATCAGCTGTGCGCAGGTGCCATTTTTAACAGGCAGCCAGCCCTGCCAGCATATTCAAATTTTTAAAGAAGTAACACCCCCCAAAATTAAATAAATACATTTATAATGCCTCTTTCCCACCCTCTAATAACATCTAATAACATCCCACAAACTGCATCAACCCTTCCCACCATCCCCTTCACCCAATAAGTTAATCTTACTCTGTCCCCCTCCCCCCAGCACTGAAAATCTTACCTCGTCCCCCCTCCCCACCAGTATGGCACTGCGTTTCCTTGGACGGTGATTTGAAAGTGTGGGAGTCCCGGCTGGCATGCCGAAGATTGCAGCGGGCCCTCAAGGCCGCAGGTAAGTCTATTTAAATCTATTCATTTTATTGATTTGAATATTTGGATTGAGGTCCCGTCGCCCAGCGGTGGGGGGCGGGGGGAGGGGGCGCTGCCATGGAGCCTCACTACCTCCGGGAGGATCAGTCTGGGCCCTCACAGCAATGAGGTCTGTGGCAGGCCACATCTGGAGCCACAGAAACCAATGCCTGGGGGAGAACAAAATCCAGCCCAAGAAAAATACCCTGCTAACCATACACACACTATTACTCAATCCAATCCATATTAACATCACAGTTTCCATTCATTTGCAATCATACCTCACCATACTATCTGCTGAACAAGATGTTAAAAAACCATAGTTAATCATATCTGTAACGATCAAAATCTATTGTCTTTCAAACATGTTAAAATTCATATTCGACAATCAATGAGGAGGTACCTTTTACTTCTCTACAAAATTTACTTTCAGCCGATCAGAAAGATGATAATTCATTGTAATGAAATAAAAATTTGTAATTCACTTCAAATAAGACATTCAATCTATAAGGTGATTTTCAGAGTACAAATTAAAAATTATAACAATTAAACAATCAAATCAATAGCATATCAGTGCCACTCTGGATGGTGCATAAGTCACAATGATTTAGTCATGGAAAAGACCATCATAGTTCATTTATTGCTGTGGGTTATGACCTGAGAGTGTTCACGCATGTCAAAGAACTCTTGCTATGTATTGTCGTAGGAACTGTATCTTGCACTTCTTTACGAAAAGTAAAAAGTCACTTATTCAGAAAACCTTCAGCAAAGCTCTCTCCTTTTTTTGTCAGTGAACCTATCAAATATAGACAAAAGTAGACAGATTTCAAAATAGCCGTGTCATACTTGTGGAGCATCTGTACAAAGGTATTGTAAATTACATAGAATTGCATAGAGTATACAGCAAAGAAACAGAGCATTCAGCCTGGTACTTATACTCCATATGAGTCTCCTCCCATTTCATCTGCCTCATCTCAGCCTTTCAGCTTATCTTTCTATTCCTTTCTTCTCATGTACTCATCTGGTTTCCTTTTGAAAGCATCCAAGCTATTTGCCTTGACCATTTCCTGTGGTAGCAAGTTCGACATTCTAACTACTCCCACAGGACTGGAGAATTTCAAACGTTACAGCTTTGTTCAAAAAAAGGCCAATCAGCTTAACCTCGGTGGTGGGTAAGCTTTTAGAAATGGTTGTCTGGGATAAACTTAACAGCAAGTGAATTAATTAAGGAAAGCCAGCACGGATTTGTTAAGAGCTGATTAACTAACTTGATTGAGATTTTTGATGAATTAACAGAGAGGGTTGATGAGGGTAATGCAGTTGATGTGATGTACATGGACTTCCAAAAGGTGCTTGATAACCTGCCACATAACAGTCTTGACAGCAAAGTTACAGCTCATGAAATAAAGGGACAGTGACAGCATGGATAAGAAGTTGGCTGAGTGGCAGGAGTGATGAAACACTGTTTTTCAGACTGGAGGAAGTTATAGACAGGGGTTCCCCAGGGATTGATATTCGGACCACTGCTTTTCTTGATCTATATTAATGACTTAGATTTGGCACAATTTCAAAATTTGTGGATGACACAAAACTTGGAAGTATTGTGAACTGTGAGGAGGGCAGGGATAGACTTCAAGAGGACATAAACAGACTGGTGGAATGGGTGGACAAGTGGCAGATGACATTTAATGCAAAGAAATGTGAAGGGAGTAAGAACGAGGAGAGGCAAAATAAAATGAAGGATACAATTCTACAGTGGGTGTAGGAGCAGAGTGACGTAGGGGTATATATGTGCAGGGCAGGTTAGGAAAGCGATTAATAAGGCATCTGGATCCTGGGCTCATAAATAGAGGTAAAGTGTACAAAAGCAAGGAAATTATGGTGAACTTTTATGAAGCATTGGCTTGGCCTCAACTGAGTATTCTGTCCAGTTCTGGGCACCACACTTTAGAAAGGATGTGAAGGCATTAGAGAGGCTGTAGAAAATATTTATAAGAATGGTTCCAGGGATGAGGGACTTCAGCTACAAGGATAAGTTAGAGAAGCTAGGCTGTTCTTCTTAAAGAGAAGGTTGAGAGGAGATTTGATAGAAGTGTTCAAAATTATGAGGGGTCTGGACAGAGTAGATAGGGAGAAACTGTTCACATTGGCGGAAGGGTTGCGAACAAGAGACACCGATTTAAGGTGAATGGCAAAAGAACCAAAGGCGACATGAGGAAAACTTTTTTACACAGTGATTGGTTAGGATCTAGAATACATTGCTTGAGAGTGTGATGGAGGCAGATTCAATCACAGATTTCAAAAGGTATTGGTTAATTATCTGAAGAGAAAGAATATGCAGGGCTATGGGGAAAAAGCAGGGGAGTGGTACTCGCTGAGTTGATCTCGCAGACAGTTGGCACAGACACGACAGGCCGAATGGCCTTCTTCTGTGCTGTAACCATTCTATCATTCTATGATTCTAAAGAAATGTCTCCTTATTTCCCTAATGGATTTAGACCTAACTATATTGTATTGTATATTGTATTTATATATATTGTATATTGTATTTATGGCCCCAAATTTAGGATTCTCTCACAAGTGGAAACATTCTCTCCACAAAGAGTCATAGAGTCGTATAGCATAGAAACAGGCCCTTCGGCCCACCGCGTCCATGCCGACCATGATGCCTATCTATACTAATCTCACCTGCCTGCATTAATTCCATATCCCTCTATGCCTTGCTCATTCAACTACCTGTCCAGATGCCTCTTAAATGTCGCTACTGTTCCTGCCTCCACCACCTCCTCTGGCAGCTCATTCCAGATACCCACTATTCTTTATGTGAAAAATTTACCCCTTTGATCCCCTTTAAACTTCATCCCTCTCACCTTAAATCTATGCCCTCTAGTTTTACTCACCCCTACCATGGGAAACAGACTCTGGCTATCTACCCTATCTATGCCTCTCATAATTTTATATACCTCTAACATGTCCCCTCTCAGCCTCCTTTGCTCCAGGGAAAACAGACCCAGCCTATCCAATCTCTCTTTATAACTCAAGCCACCAAACCAGGCAACATCCTTGTGAATCCTTTCTGTACCCTCTCTAGGTTAATCACATCTTTCCTGCAGTGCGGCGACCAGAACTGCATACAGTACTCCAAATGCAGCCTAACCAACGTTATGCACAACTGTAACATGACGTCCCAACTCTTGTACTCAGAGCCTCGGCTGATGAAGGCAAGCATGCCATACGCCTTCTTCACCACCCTGTCTACCTGTGTTGCCACTTTCAGGGAACTATGTACTCGCACCCCAAGGTCTCTCTGCTCAAGAACAAATGATTTGGACGAAAGTATAGGTGGTCTGATTAGCAAGTTTGCAGATGACACTAAGATTGGTGGAGTAGCAGATAGTGAAGGGGACTGTCAGAGAATACAGCAGAATATAGATAGATTGGAGAGTTGGGCAGAGAAATGGCAGATGGAGTTCAATCAGGGTGAATGCGAGGTGATGCATTTTGGAAGATCCAATTCAAGAGTGAACTATAGAGTAAATGGAAAAGTCCTGGGGAAAATTGATGTACAGAGAGATTTGGGTGTTCAGGTCCATTGTTCCCTGAAGGTGGCAACGCAGGTAAATAGAATTGTCAAGAAGGCATACGGCATGCTTTCCTTCATCGGACGGGGTATTGAGTACAAGAGTTGGCAGGTCATGTTACAGTTGTATAGGACTTTGGTTCGGCCACATTTGGAATACTGCGTGCAGTTCTGGTCGCCACATTACCAAAAGGATGTGGATGCTTTGGAGAGGGTGCAGAGGAGGTTCACCAGGATGTTGCCTGGTATGGAGGACGCTAGCTAAGAAGAGAGGTTGAGTAGATTAGGATTATTTTCATTAGAAAGGCGGAGGTTGAGGGGGGACCTGATTGAGGTGTACAAAATCATGAGAGGTATAGACAGGGTGGATAGCAAGAAGCTTTTTCCCAGAGTGGGGGATTCAAATACTAGGGGTCACGAGTTCAAAGTGAGAGGGGAAAAGTTTAGGGGGGATATGCGTGGAAAGTTCTTTACGCAGAGGGTGGTGGGTGCCTGGAACGCGTTGCCAGCGGAGGTGGTAGATGCGAACACGATAGCGTCTTTTAAGATGTATCCAGACAGATACATGAATGGGCAGGAAGCAAAGAGATACAGACCCTTAGAAAATAGGCGACATGTTTAGGTAGAGGATCTGGATCGGCGCAGGCTTGGAGGGCCGAAGGGCCTGTTCCTGTGCGGTAATTTTCTTTGTTAAAGAAGGGGAGTAGAGACAGCCCTGGTAATTATAGACCTATGAGCCTTACTTCGGTTGTAGGTAAAATGTTGGAAAAGGTTATAAGAGACAGGATTTATAATCATCTTGAAAAGAATAAGTTCATTAAGTCAGCACGGTTTTGTGAAGGGTAGGTCGTGCCTCACAAACCTTATTGAGTTTTTCGAGAAGGCGACCAAACAGGTGGATGAGGGTAAAGCAGTGGATGTGGTGTATATGGATTTCAGTAAGACGTTTGATAAGGTTCCCCACGGTAGGCTATTGCAGAAAATATGAAAGTATGGGGTTGAAGGTGATTTAGAGCTTTGGATCAGAAATTGGCTAGCTGAAAGAAGACAGGGGGTGGTGGTTGATGGCAAATGTTCATCCTGGAGTTTAGTTACTAGTGGTGTACCGCAAGGATCTGTTTTGGGGCCACTGCTGTTTGTCATTTTTATAAATGACCTGGAAGAGGGTGTAGAAGGGTGGGTTAGTAAATTTGCGGATGACACAAAGGTCGATGGAGTTGTGGATAGTGCCGAAGGATGTTGTAGGGTACAGTGGGACATAGATAGGCTGCAGAGCTGGGCTGAGAGATGGCAAATGGAGTTTAATGCGGAAAAGTGTGAGGTGATTCACTTTGGAAGGAGTAACAGGAATGCAGAGTACTGGGCTAATGGAAAGATTCTTGGTAGTGTCGATGAACAGAGAGATCTTAGTGTCCAGGTACATAAATCCCTGAAAGTTGCTACCCAGGTTAGTAGGGCTGTTAAGAAGGCATATGGTGTGTTAGCTTTTATTAGTAGGGGGATCGAGTTTTGGAGCCACGAGGTCATGCTGCAGCTGTACAAAACTCTGGTGAGGCCGCACCTGGAGTATTGCGTGCAGTTCTGGTCACCGCATTATCGGAAGGATGTGGAAGCTT
Organism: Heterodontus francisci; assembly: GCF_036365525.1. Lineage (NCBI taxonomy): Eukaryota > Metazoa > Chordata > Chondrichthyes > Heterodontiformes > Heterodontidae > Heterodontus > Heterodontus francisci. Next base: position 74,032,274 of record NC_090384.1, read on the forward strand.
TGGAAAGGGTGCAGAGGAGATTTACTAGGATGTTGCCTGGTATGGAGGGAAGGTCTTACGAGGAAGGGCTGAGGGACTTGAGGTTGTTTTCGTTGGAGAGAAGGAGGAGGAGAGGTATTAATAGAGACATATAAGATAATCAGAGAGTTAGATAGGGTGGATAGTGAGAGTCTTTTTCCTCGGATGGTGATGGCAAACACGAGGGGACATAGCTTTCAGTTGAGGGGTGATAGATATAGGACAGATGTTAGAGGTAGTTTCTTTACTCAGAGAGTAGTAGGGGCGTGGAACGCCCTGCCTGCAACAGTAGTAGACTCGCCAACTTGAAGGGCATTTAAGTGGTCATTGGACATATGGACGAAAATGGAATAGTGTAGGTCAGATGGTTTCACAGGTCGGCGCAACATCGAGGGCCGAAGGGCCTGTACTGCGCTGTAATGTTCTAATTCTAATTCTAAAGAAAGAAAAGAAAAAAAAACACTCCCCAGGGCCCTGTCATTCACTGTCTTTGTCCTGCCCTGGTTTAACTTCCCAAAATGCATCACTTCACACTTGTCTGCGTTAAATTCCATTTGCCACTCCCTTGCCCACTTTCCCGTTGATCTATATCCTGTTGTAACCTTAGACAACCTTCTTCACTGTCCATAATACCACCAATTTTGGTGTCATCTGCAAACTTACTAATCATGCCTCTTACATTCACATCCAAATCATTAATATATATGACAACAGAGGGCCCAGCACCAATCCCTGCGGCACACCACTGGTCACCGGCCTCCAATCTGAAAAACAACCCTCCACTACCACCCTCTGCCTCCTATCACCAAGCCAATTTTGTATCCAATTTGGTAGCTCACCCTGGATCCCATGTGTTTGAACCTTCTGGACCAGCCTACCATGCGGGACCTTGTCAAAGGCCTTGCTAAAATCCATGTAGACAACATCTATCACCCTGTCCTCGTCAATCCTCTTGGTAACCGCCTCGAAAAACTCAATCAAATTCGTGAGACATGATTTCCCACGCACAAAGCCATGTTGACTATCCCTAATCAGACCATGCCTTTCCAGATGCATATAAATCCTGTCTCTCAGAATCCCTTCCAATAGCTTTCCCACCACTGATGTAAGGCTCACCAGCCTGTAGTTCCCTGGCTTATCCCTGCTGCCCTTCTTAAATAAAGGCACAACATTAGCTATCCTCCAGTCTTCCGGTACCTCACCTGTGGCTAACAATGATACAAAAATCTCTGCTAGGGTCCCAGCAATCTCCTCCCTTGCTTCCCATAGCATCCTAGGATACACCTGGTCAGGCCCTGGGGTTTTATCCACCTTAATGCGCTTCAAAACCTCCAACACCTTCTCCTTTGTAATGTTGATATGCTCCAGGATATCGGTGTTCCCTCACTTGAACTCATCAGCTTCCATGACCTTCTCCACGGGAAATACGGACGAGATGTATTCATTTAAGACCTCACCCATTTCCTGTGGCTCCACACATAGATTGCCACACCAATCCTTAACGGGACCTACTCTCTCCCTAGCTACCCTTTTACTCTTAATATACTTATAGAATCTTTTAGGATTATCCTTTATCTTGTCTGCCAGGGAAATCTCATGGCCCCTCTTCGCCCTCCTAATTTCCTTCTTAAGTGTAGTCCTACATCCCCTATACTCCTCGAGGGACTCACTCGATCCCAGCTGCCTATACCTGTCATATGCCTCCTTCTTTGTCCTGACCAGACCCTCAATATCCCTCATCAACCAAGGTTCCCTAAACTTGCCAGTCTTGCCCTTCCATCTCACAGGAACATGCCGGCCCTGAACTCTTCCTATCTCACTTTTAAAAGCCTCCCATTTGCCAGACGTCCCTTTACCTATAAACAGCCCCTCCCATTCAACTTTTGAGAGTTCCTGTCTGATGCCATTGAAATTGGCCTTCCCCCAATTTAGGACTTCAACCTGAGGACCAGTCCTATCCTTTTCTATAAATATCTTGAAGCTAATAGAGTTATGGTCACTGGTCCCAAAGTGCTCCCCCACTGACACATCAACCACCTGCCCATCCTCATTTCCTAAGCGGAGGTCGAGTGTAGCAACTTCTCTAGTAGAGCCATTCACATACTGCCTCAGAAAACTATCCTGTACACACTTAACAAATTCTTCCCCATCTGATCCCCTAGCACTAAGGCAGTCCCATTCAATATTAGGCAAGTTAAAATCACCTACTATTACAACCCTATAATTCCTACACCTATCTGTGATTTCCCTACAGATATGCTCCTCCGCTTCCCTCTGACTATTGGGGGGCCTATAGTATAACCCATCAAAGTGATCACCCCTTTCTTATTTCTAAGTTCTACACATATGGCCTCGCTGGACATTCCCCCCGGGATATCCTCTCTAAGTACTGCCGTGATGTCCTCCCTAATCAATAGTGCAAATCCCCCTCCTCTCTTACCTCCACCTCTGTCACGCCGGAAGGATCGGCACCCCGAAACATTGAGCTGCCAGTCCTGCCCATCCCTCAACCACGTTTCCGTAATAGCTATAATATCACAATCCCATGTACCGATCCATGCTCTAAGTTCATCTGCTTTACCTGTAAGGCTTCTTGCATGTAAGTAACTGCAGTTTAGCCTCCCAGACCTTCCACGCTCCCTGTCCTGCCCCTGCCCGGCCTGCCTACTGGACTTGCTTGCTTTACCTCTACATTTGCCTGAACTATCTCATCGCAGAGACTACTACTTTGGGTCCCACCCCACTGCAAGACTTGTTTAAACCCTTCTGAGTAGTACTAGCAAACCTCCCCGCAAGGATATTGGTCTCCCTCCAGTTTAGATGCAACCCATCCTTCTTGTACAGGTCACCTCTGCACCAGAAGAGATCCCAATGATCCAAGTAGATGAAGCCCTCCCGCCTACACCAGCTCTTCAGCCATGCATTCATTTGCCTAATCCTCCTATTCCTCCCCTCACTAGCACATAGCACAGGGAGTAATCCTGAGATTACAACTCTAGAGATCCTGCTTTTTTAACCTTCTGCCTAACTCCCTATATTCACTTTGCAGGACCTCGTCTCTCTTCCTACCTATGTCGTTAGTCCCAATATAGACCGCGACCTCTGGCTGCTCACCCTCCCCTTTCAGAATGTCCTGCAGCCGCTCCGAGACATCCTTGACCCTAGCACCAGGGAGGCAATATATCATCCTGGTGTCTCGTTTGTGACCACAGAAACGCCTATCTGCACCCCTTACGATAGAATCCCCTATCACTATAGCTCTTCCAACCCTTTTCCTGCCCTGCTGTGCAGCAGAGCCCTCCGTGGTGCCACAAACTTGCCTGTTGCTGCTTTCCCCTGGGAGGTCCTCCTGCCCAACAGTATCCAAAGCGGTATATCTGTTTGAGAGGAGGATGACCACAGGGGACTCCTGCACTACCTGCCTGCGCCTACTACTCCGACTGGTGGTCACCCATCTCTTTTCTGCCTGTGCAGCCATTACCTGCGGTGTGACCACCTCACTAAATGTGGTATCCCGGACGTCCTCAGCATCGCTCCACAGTGAGTCCACCCGCAGTTCCAGCTTCGTAATGCGGGTAGCCAGTAGCTGCAGCTGGATACACTTCCTGCACACATATTCATCAGGGAGGACACTGGAAGAGTCCCTGATTTCCCACATAGCGCAGGAGGAGCATATCACGGGCTGAGCTCTCCTGTCATGACTTTCCCTTAGGTTAATCTACCCTGACCTACTCATTCTTAATTATATAGACATCTATCAGGTCACCTCCAACCCTTCACTTTTCTAAAGAAAAAAGACCAACCTATTTAATATTTCCCAATAGCTATAATCTCTCAGTTCTGGTATCATTATTGTAAATCCTTTTTGCACTTTCTCCAGTGCTTCTATGTCTTTTTTTATATAGCATGGAGACCAGAACTGTGCTCAGCACTCTAAATGCAGCCTGACCAGAGGTTTAACATAACTTCACTACTTTTCACTCCTGTAAAGTTCTATGGTTGAATATTAAGTACAATTAGACCAATTTTGGTAAAGATTTCTTAATTTACCTGCCATATGTTGATACAAAATATTAACTAGTACAATTCTCAGTGTATACTACGCAAATTAAAAAGATTGTAACTCCATGATACACACAATATCCAGCCATTTTAGTCATATGTAAATCTTATGACCAGGTAGGGGTCCCTTTTAGCCTTCACCTGGTCTTACTGTAACAGGATTTTGTGTTCAACACTCTGGTCAGGATTTCACGTTCGGCGGACGTTTTTCACCCCCCCACCCCCACCCTATGTCAAGGAGGAGTGGAAGCGGCAGCTGGTTGGGAAATCCTCTTGGCGCCTCCCGCTCAACTTTACGCCACCTCCCCACCATCATCCGGCTCGTTTGGGTGGCGCAAAATTCGGGCAACTGTGTTTTAGCTCCCCCTTGATGAATCCTTGTTCACTGCTTTCCAATTAGAAGGCAAAGAAATGAGTACAAACAGGCTTTCTTAGGTTTAAAGAAGAAAAGTGAAATTTATTAAAACTCAAACTCTAATTTGGTTAACGCCTACGGATACACGCTGCTCCCCACGCTAGCATGCATACACGATACACACATGCAAATAGAGACAGTAAAGAGCAGAAGAAAAATAAAGTAGAGAGATTTGAGGCAATCTCTGAAGGAGGTTTTTGTTACTGTGCTTCAAGCTCGCTGTAGTCCTTGTTTGTAGGTAGATCTTGCTTTTTGTTGGGGCCGGTATTCTTCTTAAACCTTGTTCTCTGTCGGAGACTTTTCTCTCTTGGGGTTCATATGTCTTCAATGGTTTCTGAAGCTGATGAGAGAGATGAGAGCAGACAGGAGAGAGGCAGTGGCAAGCCAGCCATGAGAGGTCTTTTCAGTCCAGGAGCAAACAGTTTTCTCCCTACTAAAACTGTGTGGCAAGTTCAAATTCAAAAAACTCAGGTTGTCCAGTAGGTTAGTCATGTGACTAGGGGTGTGTGACCACATCTGTTTGTGTATTCGGTCATCTTAGCAGTCAACCTGGAATGCGAGCTCCTCCACCCTCAACGTCTGGTAATCAAAAGTCCATTGTGGTTTGAATGTGTCAGCAAATGGTCTTTTTGTCCCTTTTAAGCACTGTCTGGAAATATGCAAATGTCTTTCCAGTCAAGGGTCTGGTGTTGCTTTTTTTAAGACAAGTTCTTTCTTTACTCTAGTAACAGTTTAAAAATCATTGTTCATGTGGTGAAATTAATGTGCCTCATTCTTGACAGGTGGGGGCCTGCATGACACAAAGAAGATGGCAGTGCAGAATTCACCGATTTTAGCAAAACTTTAATGAAAGTATATGATGCAGATGGATTGCAAGGTAAATGGGCAAAGATCTCATTCTTTATTATGATGGCAATTTCTCTCCCTTCAATCTGTTCATTGTTTAAACTACAGATCTTTTCTCCCTTTTCCTAAAGATAATAACTGATCTTTTCATAGAATCATAGAATAGTTACAACACAGAAGGAGCCCATTCTCCGAAAAGCCTATTGAGGCATTTTTCACTGCCTCCTTATGGGCAGGAACCCCAAATGCCTCATCCTGCTCTATAGCCAAACTTCCCACCCAGCTGGATGTGGGCTAATATTGTCCACCATTTTCCTGTCCAACTCACCTCTCGCAGTGCTGACTCTGTGGACTCCGCCAGTGGATCACCTTTTTTAAAAAGTTGTTCATAGGAACGATAGCATAATGGTAATGTTACTGAACTAATAATCCAGAGGTCCAGACTAATGCTCCAGAAATGTGAGTTCAAATCCCACCATGGAAACGTATCACAACAAAATAGAATTTCACTGACTGTAGGAGTTCCTGGACGATTTGAGCGCCTGACACAAGCACACATGCAGGATCTGTCCCACCGACATTCATTCAAGCTCAAGGTTACTGAGGTTAAGGAATGGCATGTGTCAGGAAAACTCTATATGCCAAATGAGACATGTTAATTTAATCAGTTGAAACTTACATTAGATTTTGAATGGGAAAAACCTACAGTAACTTTTACAAAACTAGTCGTCAAGATGGCCACTGCCATTTACATCTGAAATACCAGGAGATTGGACTGGAGACAAAAAGTCTAACAAGAAGTCCAGCTAGGACAATGACTTGCTCTAAGTGATTGAATTACCTAGAATGGCTTTATTAGCACAGGGGTCAAGGCCATTCCCACCCACTGACTTTGAAAGAGCCAATCCCCTCCAAGTGTGAATGGACCTCCTCGGGCATGTAGAACCTTGAATTTCATTGGAAGATTCTAGAAAAACCTCATTAGAAACAAAGGGGATTGATAGAACTATGTGACTACCCGCTCATCTCTGAAGAAACTAGAGTTTTGTGACACAGACAGCAGACATCCAGTGACTGAGGGTACAGCAGTGAAGACAGCAGTAGCTCCCCGGTGTCTCTCTTTCTCTCCCCAGAAAATATCTAGAAAAGAACCGTCTGCGACTGGGGACAGCCCCCTCCCGACCACCACCACCCCCCCCAAAGCCTATAGGTGGCTCCAGCCAGCAACCAAGGGAAGCGAATCAACTACCACTTCTGCCTTCAGGAAAACTCTGAGCAAAGCAAGCCGACCAAAGTGTCCTTTAACTAGCGAGGACTTCAAGAATAGCTTCAGCTGAGGACTACGATATTTACAGACTGTATTTAAGTTCCATTTATTCTGGACTTTGATCCAACAACCAAATCTGTTTCCCTCTGTAATCTATTTGTGTGTGTGTGATTCTCGTGTGAATGTGCAGTGTATTTTTAAATCGGGTTTGAGTGTTAACTATAATAAACTTACCTCTTTCTTGTTTAAACTCAAGAAAACCTGTTCGATTGGTCCTTTTGCAATCACCTTAGAGGAAAAAGGTAAAACATTCACTGAGGTGGTAAACACAACCACTGTTTTTAAAAAGGAATAAACCTTGTTGCGGTCAAACAAGGGGAGGGGTGAGAGGGGAGCCTGAAACCCCCTCCTCACCTGGCCATAACACATGAGAAACGCCATTACATACAGGAGGTAAAGGAGGTTTCAGAAACACTTTCTAAGAGATGATCACCTGACAGGCAGACAGATCCACAGAGCACCTTGCTCAAATCCCACCAGCTACAATTCTCTAGAGAAAGATCAGAATTTAATCCACAGCATATTAATCCCAGAAGCTTGTTTAAGAGCAACTATTGACAGAATGGAAGCGTAAGTTATCTATCCAAACGCTCCAACAGGAAGAAAGTGATAATAAGGATGATAAAAAAAAGAGAATTATTTACATGATGGGTTGAAAGAAGTAAAACTGTAAAGGCACAGGATTTTATATCATAACACAACAAGGGAGCCTGTATTTGCACTACATGAGATCGTCATCCATCTTATATGCATAGAAAAGTTGGAGAGAGAATTTGCTGGATGCACACCAGTGCACTGCCTGATGGGCAAAATTAGTGTTATATCAATTGTATGTGTGAAGATGTTCAAAACTGAGTGCATCTGCAGCCTCCAGTCTAAGGTTGGATGTTGAGAGGAGAGGTGTTACATTGAGAAAAAGTTGGGGAAAATTATAAAATTGAAGCATTTAATAATGGAAAGTGTCATATACACTAGATGAGGTGGCACTGGTCAGTCTAATTCAGTCTGTGCTGTATGTTATTTGCGGGGACATTTCAATTGGTTTAAGTGTCCTGTGGAGTAGGGAAGTAAAACGCAAGCCAGAAAAACAGCTTCTGACCATTAACTGGTAAATCAGGTTGGAACCAGAGAAAAATTGCAGCACAGAAGGAGGCCATTCAGCCCATTGTGTCTGTGCCAGCCGAAAAAACTGGCCGCCCAAACTAATCCCACTTTCCAGCACCTGTCAATAGCCTTGCCAGTTACCACACTTCAGGTGCATGTCCAGGTAACTTTTCAAAGAATTGAGGGTTTCTGCCTTCACCATCATTCTTGGCAGCGAATTCCAGACACCCATCAGCCTCTGGCTGAAAAAGTTTTTCCTCATGTCACCTCTAATCCTTCGACCAATCACCTTAAATCTGTGCCCCTTGGTAATTGACCTCTGTGCCAGGGGAAACAGGTCCTTCCTGTCTACTCTATCTGGGCCCCTCATAATTTTGTACACCTCTATTAAGTCACGCCTCAGCCTCCTCTGTTCTAAGGAAAACAACCCTAGCCTATCCAATCTTTCCTCATAGCTGCAGCTTTCGAACCCTGGCAACATTCTTGTAAATGTCCTCTGTACTCTCTCCAGAGCAATTATGTCCTTTGTATAATGTGGTATAATGAGAGTGTGGGAAAATGGCGCACTGACACGGAACACAAAAGTCCGAGTGTATCAGGCCTGTGTCCTCAGTACCTTGCTCTACGGCAGCGAGGCCTGGACAACGTATGCCAGCCAAGAGCGACGTCTCAATTCATTCCATCTTCGCTGCCTTCGGAGAATACTTGGCATCAGGTGGCAGGACTATATCTCCAACACAGAAGTCGTTGAAGCGGCCAACATCCCCAGCTTATACACACTACTGAGTCAGCGGCGCTTGAGATGGCTTGGCCATGTGAGCCGCATGGAAGATGGCAGGATCCCCAAAGACACATTGTACAGCGAGCTCGCCACTGGTATCAGACCCACCGGCCGTCCATGTCTCCGTTATAAAGACGTCTGCAAACGCGACATGAAATCGTGTGACATTGATCACAAGTCGTGGGAGTCAGTTGCCAGCATTCGCCAGAGCTGGCGGGCAGCCATAAAGACAGGGCTAAATTGTGGCGAGTCGAAGAGACTTAGTAGTTGGCAGGAAAAAAGACAGAGGCGCAAGGGGAGAGCCAACTGTGCAACAGCCCCAACAAACAAATTTCTCTGCAGCACCTGTGGAAGAGCCTGTCACTCCAGAATTGGCCTTTATAGCCACTCCAGGCGCTGCTTCACAAACCACTGACCACCTCCAGGCGCGTATCCATTGTCTCTCGAGATAAGGAGGCCCAAAAGAATAATGTGGTGACCAGAACTGTATGCAATACTCCAACTGTGTCCTAACCAGCATTTTATACAGTTCCAGCATTACATCCCTGCTTTTGAATTCTATACCTCGGCCAATAAAGGAAAGCTTTCCTTATGCCTTCTTCACCAAACTATCTACTTGTCCTGCCACCTTCAGGGACCTGTGGACATGCACTCCAAGGTCTCTCACTTCTTCTACCCCTCTCAATATCCTCCTGTTTATTGTGTATTCCCTCGCTTTATTTGCCCTCCCCAAATGCATTACCTCACACTTATCTGGATTGAATTCCATTTGCCACTTTTCCACCCACTCAACCAAACCATTTATATCTTTTTGGAATCTGCAGCTATCCTCTTCACTATCAACTACACAGCCAATTTTTGTGTCATCAGCAAATTTCCCAATCATGCCTCCCATACTTGAAGTCCAAATCATTAATATATACCACAAGCAGCAAGGACCTCAAGACTGAGCCCTGTGGAATGCTTTCCATTCATAAAAACATCTGTTGACTACTACCCTTTGTTTCCTGACCCGGAGCCAATTGTGGATCCAACTTGCCACATTCCCCTGTATCCCATTGGCTTTCATTTTACTGACCAGTCTGCCATGTGGGACCTTGTTAAATGCCCTACTAAAATCCATGTAGACCACATCCACTGCACTACCCTCATCAATCCTTCTCGTTACTTCCTCAAAAAACTCAATTAAATTAGTAAAACATGACCTTCCCTTAACAAATCCATGCTGACTATCCCTGATTAATCTGAGTCTTTCTAAGTGGCAGTTTATCCTGTCCCTCAGAATAGATTCTAACAATTTACCCACCACCGAGGTCAGACTGGCGGCCTTTTTAAACAATGGTGCAACTTTTGCAGACCTCCAATCATCTGGTACCTCTCCTGTATCTAGTGATAATTTGAAGATGATCCTCAGAGCATCTGCTATTTCTTCCTGGCTTCCTTTAACAACCTGGGATGCAATCCATCTGGCCCTGATGATTTGTCCACTTTCAAGGATGTCAGACCCTCTAGTACTTCCTCTCTCATTATGCTTATTGTATCCAATATTTCACACTCCTCTTTAACTACAATGTCCACATCAACTCTCTCCTTTGTGAAGACAGAGACAAAAAAACTCATTAAGAACCCTGCCCACATCGTCTGCATCCATGCATAAGTTCCCTGATCTCTGATAGGTCCTACCCTTTCCTTTGTTATCCTCCTGCTCTTAATATACTGATAAAACATCTTTGGGTTTTCCTTGATTTTACCTGCCAATAATTTTTCATGCCCTCTCTTTGCTTTTCTAATTTCCTTTTTTACTTCACCCCTGCACTTTCTATACTCCTCTAGCCTTTCTAAAGTAATAAGATTTTTGTGATGATCATAAGCTTTCTTTTTCTGCTTTAACTTACTCTGTATGCTTCTAGATAACCGGGGGCTCCAAAGTAGATATGTATGGATGTCTAAGTGAGGAAGTGACCAGGCTTGACTTTCCACTTCTTCCCTGCTAGTTAAATGATGCACTAGACTGCTGTTATTGCTGTGGAATTATGACCGTACATAAATCATTGTCTTCAGGAGAGGAGTAGAAACACAAATCAAGAAGGGAACAGATGCATCAAGTTTTATTTATTTGTTTTTGAGAAAAGTAACAACGTAGATTGAGATGAAACTTTCTTTAATATGTATAGTTTGTATGTTTGAATGGAATTTATTCTAATTTTAAGGAATCTGCTTCAACAATATAGGAGACAACTTTGCCATGATTACTTAACTAATAACTCCAACCTTATAAAGAATGGTAACCTCACCAAATCAGAAAAGGAAGAAGCAGCAGGAATTGGAGCATTATGAGGAGCAATTTATTCAAACAAGTACAGAATGCTGTTGACTATTTGAGTTAGCTAGCATTAGTTTCAAATGACAATGTGAATGGTAAATCTCTCCATAATCAACAACTGTTATTCAACAATTGTGAAATAGATTATGTCCAGTCAAAGAAAATAATCTCCAAATATTTAGTCACTGAAAGAAATTCAAAGCACAAATTAAAAAGATTAACCCAAAGAAACAATTTCTCAGAAGAATAGTACCTCAATTTATTTTATATTGTGAAAATGTGTGGAACAGTAATTAGAAGGTGTTGTTCAGGTTCTCTGTTTGCTTTTATCTCCTGGAAAGATTAATGGCTATCTTTTGGACACCAGCTGTTTTCTATTTATCAAAAGAAGCTGGAAGCCAGAGCTCCAGTAGGACTGAGAGTCGATGAGTGCTCAAAAGCAGTTGCATCCTTGAAACATATAAAGGAAAGATCAGAATTCAAGATCACTCCAACTGTGTTCCTTTCAACTCTGCTTGAAAATGACCTTTTCATTTCTTTTAACAGTGACCGTACCAATTTTGACCAAGCTTGTCTCCCTGGTGCAATCTTCAATGTAGTCTTCAAAAAAGATACTTCCAGCATAGATTAAACCTATTTTATGTTTCCCTTTTGTGTAGTTCACTCAGTAGCATTTTATGTCTGCACAATGCTCTATGAAGGAATTACATATAAAAATACTGCAATATAACTATGTCCCAACTTGCAGTTTTCCTTACTTTGTTTCCACAATATGCACTTAGCTCAGTGCAGCTCCAGTTCACTGGCAACCTCTTTAATCACAGATCTGCTGTAAACAGCGTTGAATGCGTGCCTTCCTTGTCATAATCCAGCATTACCACTGAGTTACATACACAAAATAATCTTGAAATAGGGAAGTGAAGAATCGTTTCCTGCTGGGTGCTTCTGTCCTGCAGCCTAAAACTTAGAAGCATTGTGCAATCTGCAAACAACTGTTATATCCTGATTGAGCTGAGACTCTGTATACTTAATAATTAGACTTTGGGGCCTAAGAATTATACAGCTCCATCTTAACAGCAGAATAATACATTACTCATTAGATAGCATACCCCCTTGTCATGAAAAACGGTGGTCCAGATTTTATTCTGGTGGCAGAACTCCCAGCGATGGGCTGGAAAGCAGGGCGGAGGGGCAACCCTGCCTTGTCTATTTTTCAGAATCCTGGCCACATTCAATGGACAGCTGCCAGCCTCCAATCAGAGGGCCAGCAGCCCCTCAGGCCCAGCAGCCCCACCGGGAGCGGTGGCCACTGCTGGGATAGCAGATGATGACGATGGGTGTCGCCATCACACAAATTGAGTGGAATCGGGGCTCACCAGGGCCAATCAGGCAGGCAGGCCCCAGCGATGGTGGGGGAAGGTGGGATTGCACTGCAGGGGCAGCCATTGCTGCCAGGAGCTTCCTCCGTGGCCACAGAGTGATCGAGCAGGAGGGTCCCTCTACCCAATCTGGCTAGGAGGCTGGATGGTGTCTCCATGCAGCAGCAGACCCTTCCAACATTGGTTAAATGCCAATGGAGGTGGGAGGCAGCCCATAAGTGGCCCTTAATGGGCCACTTAAGCGACTTAATTGGCCTCCCAACAGACTTCCCACCCGCCACAATGCCCGCTGCGGACAAAATGGCATGGGGGCAGGGCAGCATCGGGCAGCCCACCCCATGCCATTTTGTCTGCCCCAACCAGCTCCCTGCTGGTCGTCACAGGCCACTTAAAATTTTACCCAGCAAATCATTGACTTACTGTGATTGGGAGATCTTCTAGTATGCAACAGATTTTTTTAAATATATATTTATACGTAGAATTAGTTAAAGTTGGAATCACTTTAGAACAGGCTAACAAAGTATTGATATGAAAAAAAGGACATGCAGTTATCTAGTGCTTTTCATGACCTTAGGTCATGTCAAAGCACTTACAGCCAATGAAGTACCTTTGAAGTGTAGTCACTGTTGCAATATAGGAAACATGGCAGTCAGATTACACATAGCAAGATTCCATAAACAGAAATGTTATAATGACCAGATAACTTTTAGCGATGTTGGCTGAGAGGTAAATATTGGCCAAGCCACTGGGAAGAACTCCCCTGCTGTTCCTCAAAATAGGGCTTTGGGAATTTTTATGCAGACCTGAGATGGAAGATGAGCCTTAGTTTAACAGCTCATCTGAAAGACAGCACCTCTGACAGTACAGCATTCCCCAGTACTGCACTGGAGTTTCAGCCTAGATTTTGTGTTCAAGTCTCTGGAGTGGAACTTGAACCCACAATTTTGTGACACAGCTAACACAACGAGTCTAGAAGATCTGTTAAATGAATCAGAATGCTTATGGTCATGGGTTCTACACAGGTCATAGATAACATGATACATTATTTACTTTAAAGCTGCACATTCTTTTATCTTACATGGTTATTATTTGAGCAAGTTCAACATAAATCTGAAGAAAGGTCACTGACCTGAAACGTTAACTCTGCTTCTGTTTCTACAGATGCTGCCAGACCTGTTGAGTATTTCCAGCATTTCTTGTTTTTATTTCTGATTTCCAGCATCTGCAGTATTTTGCTTTTATCAACATACATCTACCAGTTATTTCAATATATCTGGATCATATATTGTAAAAGCTGAATTTCTAGTAAATTGTCAATAAGGTTTAAATATATTTTTGAAAAAATAACTTGTTGGAATATTATTAATTTTGATTGTTATTTCTAACCTTGAGCAGAGACAACAAACCACTAGACCTGGTACTATTACTAAACAACAAAGCACTGCTACAGCTGTGAAATATAGCTCAGGACATGAAGCTGGCCAGACAGTCTACCAAAGTGATTCTTCCTCACCTTTAACTTTTGTTTCTCCCAAGGATAGGACAGTCTGTTCTCCTTTAATATAGTTTTAACATAATCTGTTCAATACCATGTGGCCATGTGAGCCGCATGGAAGATGGCAGGATCCCCAAGGACACATTGTACAGCGAGCTCGCCACTGGTATCAGACCCACCGTCCGTCCATGTCTCCGCTTTAAAGACGTCTGCAAATGCGACATGAAGTCCTGTGATAAAAGCAAAATACTGCGGATGCTGGAAATCTGAAATAAAAACAAGAAATGCTGGAACCACTCAGCAGGTCTGGCAGCATCTGTGAAAAGAGAAGCAGAGTTAACGTTTCGGGTCAGTGACCCTTCTTCGGAACACCTGAAGTCCTGTGACATTGATCACAAGTCGTGGGAGTCAGTTGCCAGGCCAAAGAAGAAGAAGACCCTTTTAAGGCAAGATTTTTTTTTGTCTTGGTTTTATGGCTTCTGACTACCATAAATTAGGCCTTCTTTTGACTGATAACAGGGCAGTGTTCAAAATTGTGCTATTTCTGTTTCCAGGGTTTCTTATCAGCAGACAACAATCTTTTGTGGCTATCTGAACATAAATATCTGTTCCACAACTTGCAGCTTTCCCTGCTGCGAGCAGGTCTGAAAGTTAAAATTCAGCCCCTAGACTATGTTGCATTTTATTTTTTACCTGCATCTATATGAAGCCTACCAATTTTCCTTTATAATATGCACTTTTGAATATGATGACTCAAAGTTTTTTTAATGTTGCCTTGACAATAAACAGTTCAGTATATGAGTTCTTTTGTATTATTCCATGCTAGCAGAATAATAAAGGCTTCAGTAACAAAACAAACTTGAAAAACGTGATGTAATATTGTGTCAAGTAAACTTGTGATTGAAATTAAGCTTAACTATTTTAAAATTTATAACTGAGAGATTTAATTTTATGAATTGCTTGGCAGCTTTAAGAAAAATATATAAATTAAAAATCTCATCATAATTGCAATCTTTGCACAGTATGTCACAAGGTTTTGCTGATTTGTGGAAATACCAACAGGGTAATTAATTTTTTACTGACGAGAGGATTTTCTGTGTGGTAAAGACAAGGTGAAAAAATGTTTAAAATCCTTCTCAAATTTACATAAACTAATAGTGAATCACAGGTAGTACTATTAATTAAAATATGTTCACAGGTCTTTATCTTATTAAGGAATTGCATCAGAAAGGAGAAACACGATGCATAAAGGTTTAGGAGAGATAGATAACACTGAAGGAATAATTAGTAACCTAGTGGTGAGGGCAGACTAAGGAGGAAGGCAATAAGGTCTAAATTAAGTTTACAGTGCCTTATGCAAAAAAGTGTGATAAATAAGGTTGGTGAGCTGCAGGCATGAATAGTCCGATGAAAATATGATGTTAGGGCAATAACAGAGACCTGACTCAAAAAGATATTCCTGGATACAAGGGGCTGAATTTTAGCAGCCCCCCAACACCATGGGTTGTGTCAGGGAGGCCCGTAAAATGCTAGTGGGAGCGGCCCGCCATGACCCATGACGCTGAGGAGGCCCCGCCGGATATTAGCAGCGGCGGCGAGGCAGCGGTGTGCCCAGCCTTCGTTAAAATATTGAAATTAGCTAAATTAACATGCAAATGAACTCACCTGCCGCCACCGGCTGTCCCATGCCGACTTTACGACCAACTGGCCGCAACTTGTGCGCCTTCGTAACTCTGTTGCAGTTCTGAGGCGAGACACTGGTGGGGAGGAGGGAGGAATAAAATTATCAGGGTGGGGGTGGAGAGCAGGGAAAACCATTCCTATTTGTTGTGGGGATAGTGGGAAGGGGATGAGGGTCAAAGATACTGAAGTTCAGGGGGGGAACGCGCGGAATTTCAAAAAGTGTATTTTTGGGGGGATAGGTTATTTTATGTGTTGAGGAGTCAGTGGGGGGGAGGGGGGGTGGGTGGGAGAGGGGATGCATTGTTGAAATAAACGTTTATTGAATATTTTCATCACTCCGGCACCTTTAAATATATAAATCTATCCTGGAGGGCTTGAAGCCCTTTAAAAATGGCACCGGCGCCTGCGCAGTGGGGCCGGACGCCGTTGCTGGGGACGTGGCGGCCACACCCTCTACGTCATCGGGGACAGTCGCTCCGCCCCGACCATTTAAATGAAACCCCGTGCTTAATATTGCCGGGGCTATGTGGTGACACTTCCATGTTGGAAGGCTGCTGGCTTGACAGTCCAGATTGTTCAAGAAAGATAGAGAACGAAACAAAGGAGGAGAGGTGGTAGTACTGATTAAGGAAAACATTGCAGCACTGGAGATCGAGCAAGTCCTGGTGGGGTCAAGGACAGAATCTATTTGGTTTGAGTTAAGAAACAATAGAGGGACCATTACACTACTGTCAACAAGTTGGAAATATATAGAGGAGCAAATTTGCAGGGGAATTACAGAAAGGTGCAAAAACTATACAGTAGTTATAATGCAGGACTTAAATTATCATAATATAGACTGGGATAGTAATAGTGTCAAGGGAAGAAAGGGGGAAGAGTTTATGAAATGTGTTCAGGAGAATTTTCCAGATCAGTATGTTTCCAGCTCAATGAGGATGGAGGCATTGCTGGATCTGATGCTGGGAAATGAGATGGGTCAAGTGAATGAAGTGTCAGTCAGGGAACCTTTAGGGAATAGTGATCATTGTATTGTAAGGTTTAGGTTAGTTATGGCAAAGGATAAGGAGCAATCTAGAGTAAAAAGTATTTAATTGGGGGAGAGTCACTTTTAAGGAGGTGAGAATGGACCACCCCAGGTAAATTGGAATTAAAAATTTGGAAGCAAAATTATAAATTTGGAACAATGGGCTTCCTTTAAAGAGGAGATGGTTTAGGTACAGTCAAGATACATTCCCATGAGAAGGAAATATTCTTCTTCTTCTTTGGACTCCTTGTCTTGGGAGACAATGGGTAAGCGCCTGGAGGTGGTCAGTGGTTTGTGGAGCAGCGCCTGGAGTGGCTATAAAGGCCAATTCTAGAGTGACAGACTCTTCCACCGGTGCTGCAGAAAAAATTGGTTGTCGGGGCTGTTACACAGTTGGCTCTCACCTTGCGCTTCTGTCTTTTTTCCTGCCAACTGCTAAGTCTCTTCGACTCGCCACACTTTAGCCCCGCCTTTATGGCTGCCCGCCAGCTCTGGCGATCGCTTGCAACTGACTCCCATGACTTGTGGTCAATGTTACAGGACTTCATGTCGCGTTTGCAGACGTCCTTATAGCGGAGACATGGACGGCCGGTGGGTCTGATACCAGTGGCGAGCTCGCTGTACAATGTGTCCTTGGGGATCCTGCCATCTTCCATGCAGCTCAGATGGCCAAGCCATCTCAAACGCCGCTGACTCAGTAGTGTGTATAAGCTCGGGATGTTGGCCGCCTCGAGGACTACTGTGTTGGAGATGCGGTCCTGCCACCTGATGCCAAGGATTCTCCGGAGGCAGCGAAGATGGAATGAATTGAGACGTCGCTCTTGGCTGACATACGTTGTCCAGGCCTCACTGCCGTAGAGCAAGGTACTGAGGACACAGGCTTGATACAGTCGGACTTTTGTGTTCCGTGCCAGTGCGCCATTTTCCCACACTCTCTTGGCCAGTCTGGACATAGCAGTGGAAGCCTTTCCCATGCGCTTGTTGATTTCTGCAACGAGAGACAGGTTACTGGTAATAGTTGAGCCTAGGTAGGTGAACTCTTGAACCACTTCCAGAGCGTGGTCGCCAATATTGATGGATGGAGCATTTCTGACGTCTTGTCCCATGATGTTCATTTTCTTGAGGCTGATGGTTAGGCCAAATTCATTGCAGGTAGCCGCAAACCTGTCAATGAGACTCTGCAGACACTCTTCAGTGTGAGATGTTAATGCAGCATCGTCAGCAAAGAGGAGTTCCCTGATGAGGTCTTTCCGTACTTTGGTCTTCACTCTTAGGTAGGCAAGGTTGAACAACCTGCCACCTGATCTTGTGTGGAGGAAAATTCCTTCTTCTGAAGACTTGAACGCATGTGAGAGCAGCAGGGAGAAGAAAATCCCAAACAGTGTAGGTGCGAGAACACAGCCCTGTTTCACGCCACTCAGGATAAGAAAGGGGTCTGATGAGGCGCTGCTATGCTGAATTGTGCCTTTTATATTGTCATGGAATGAGGTGATGATACTTAGTAGCTTTGGTGGATATCTGATCTTTCCTCGTAGTCTGAAGAGACCACGTCTGCTGATGAAGTCAAAGGCTTTGGTGAGATCAATGAAAGCAACGTAGAGGGGCATCTGTTGTTCGCGGCATTTCTCCTGTAGCTGACGAAGGGAGAACAGCATGTCAATGGTCATTCTCTCTGCTCGAAAGCCACACTGTGTCTCAGGGTAGACACGCTCAGCCAGCTTCTGGAGCCTGTTTAAAGCGACTCGAGCGAAGACTTTCCCCACTGTGCTGAGCAGGGAGATTCCACGGTAGTTGTTGCAGTCACCGCGGTCACCTTTGTTTTTGTAGAGAGTGATGATATTGACATCGCGCATGTCCTGTGGTACTGCTCCCTCGTCCCAGCACAGGCAAAGCAGTTCGTAGAGTGCTGAGAGTATGGCAGGCTTAGCACTCTTGATTATTTCAGGGGTAATGCCATCCTTCCCAGGGGCTTTTCCGCTGGCTAGAGAATCAAAGGCATCACTGAGTTCCGATTTTGTTGGCTGTACGTCCAGCTCATCCATGACTGGCAGAGACTGGGCTGCATTGAGGGCGGTCTCAGTGACAACATTCTCCCTGGAGTACAGTTCTAGGTAGTGCTCAACACAGCGGTCCATTTGCTTGTGTTGGTCAGTGATTGTGCCCCTGATTTAGATTTGAGGGGGGCGATCTTCTTGATGGTTGGCCCAAAAGCTCTCTTAATGCCATCATACATTCTTCTAATGTTTCCGGTATCTGAGGCCAGCTGAATATGACTGGATATGTGTCGCCAGGGGCAACCAAAGCCAGAGGTCCTGGGATGATTAAAGAGATAGAGAGTAAGATGAAGCAGAAAAAGGGTGCACATGACAGATATCAGGTTGATAATACAAGTAAAAACTAGGCTGACTATAGAAAGTTCAGAGGGAAAGTGAAAATGTTAATAAACGAGGCAAAGAGAGAGTATGGAAAGAGACAGGCATATAACATAAAAAACAAATCCAAAAGCCTCCTATTGACGTATAAATAGTAAATGGGTAGTGTGTTGGAGCAGAGGTCTGTACAGCCAGTGGAGGAGCATTTGCAGACTGTTGTCTGAACAGATGACTTGTTGAATTCTGTTAGTTTTTTAAAATGTATTCTTTCACGGGATGTGGGTGATGCTGGCTAGGGCAGCATTTATTGCCCATCCCTAATTGCCCTTGAGAAGGTGATGGTAAGCCGTCTTCTTGAACCGCTGCAGTCCATATGGTGTAGGTACATCCACAGTATTCTTCCTGTTGTTAGGAAGGGAGTTCCAAGATTTTGACCCAGCTACAGTGAAGAAACAGCAATATAGTTCCAAGTCAGGATGGTGTGTGGCTTGGAGGAGAACTTGTAGGTGGTGGCATTCCCATGCGTCTGCTGCCCTTGTCCTTCTAGGTGGTAGAGGTCATGGGTTTGGAAGGTGCTTTCAAAGGAGCCTTGGTGAGTTGCTGCAGTGCATCTTGTAGATGGTACACATTGCTGCTGCTGTGCGTTGGTGATGAAGGGAGTGCATGTTTAAGTTGGTGGATGGGGTACCAATTAAGTGTCTGTTTTGTCCTGGATGGTGTTAAGCTTCTTGAGTGTTGTTGGAGCTGCACTCAAACAGGCAAGTGGACAGTACTTCATCACATTACTGACTGTTGCCTTGTAGATGGTGAACAGGCTGTGGGGAGTCAGGAGGTGAGTTACTCGCCACAGAATTCTAGCCTCTGACTTGCTCTTGTAGCCACAGTACTTACATGGCTCTTCCAGTTCAATTTCTGGTCAATGGTAACCCCCAGGATGCTGATAGTGGGGGAATTCAGTGATGGTAATGCCATTGAATGTCAAGGGAAGATGGTTGGATTCTCTCTTGTTGGAGATGGTCATTGCCTGGCACTTGTGTGGCGCGAGTGTAACTTGCCACTTCTCAGCAGGGTACTGGGGAGACTGAACTGATTGGAACCAGGTAAGAGACAGAGTCATCCAGAAGGGTCATTTCCAGATCACAATATTGCCGAATTCAAGCAGGCTGCAGGCAGTGTGGGAGAGACAAACTGCAGAGAGTGGAAGGTGATTCGAGGAGCTGGCCATTGACAAATAAGAGTTGTTGCAGATGCATTCGGTGACTTAAAGAGATACTCATGGAGCTACGCCACCAAGGCTTTCGTGAGCAAAGCTAAGGAGATGGGGGAGCAGTATGCCATTTTTGATGGCGACTATACCTTTGAGTCCAGAATTGTAGGGGAACTGCTTTCAGATGAAAATCGGTGACTGCATGTTGGAAGACAGGAGCTGGATATCAACCTGAAGAAGTTCAGAGTTTTGAAGAACGTTATGGCTGTTGGCTATCATATTTGCTGAGTGGATTGCCAGTAAATCCGTGAGATCTATATTTGTTGTATCTGATAATTAATGTGTAATCTATAAAACAAATATATATATTTGGGGCGGCACAGTGGCGCAGTGGTTAGCACTGCAGCCTCACAGCTCCAGGGACCTGGGTTCAATTCTGGGTACTGTCTGTGTGGAGTTTGCAAGTTCTCCCTGTGACTGCGTGGGTTTTCTCCGGGTGCTCCGGTTTCCTCCCACAAGCCAAAAGACTTGCAGGTTGGTAGGTAAATTGGCCATTATAAATCGCCCCTAGTGTAGGTAGGGAATATGGGATTATTGTAGGGTTAGTATAAATGGGTGGTTGTTGGTCGGCACAGACTCGGTGGGCCGAAGGGCCTGTTTCAGTGCTGTATCTCTAAAAAAAAAATATAGATCATGATTTGTCTGTTATTTCATGTTTAATTTATGTTGACTTTGGTTTGATTGTTAAAGTAAAAGTTATAAAAGTGAAATCTTGCCCATTCGTTTCATTTTTATTTGGGTTGTTTGGTAAATTTGGTTCTTTTGGTTTGCTGATCTCTATCGAGATTCTAATAGTAGTAAGGGAAGGGTTAGGGCCAATTATGGACCGAAAAGTGGATCTATGTATGGAGGCAAAGGACATGGCTGAGGTATTAAATTAATACTTTGCATCTGCCTTTACCAAGGAAGAAGATGCTTCCAAAATCATAGTGAAAGAGGAGGCAGTTGAGATCCTGGATGGGCTAAAAATTGATATATAGATGGTATTAGATAGGCTTGCTGCACTTAATGCTGATAAGTCATCAGGATCAGATGGGATGCATTTGGGAATACTGAGTGAAGTGTAAGACCCTCTACGTGGTCTAAAGGTCCTAGCCTTTACTCTGGGTATCAATGGCACACAACAACTTGGATATTGTTCCACTTGATGTGTACATCTTTATTAAACCAGTAAGCAATAGTACAAACTCACAATAATACAGGTTGCTTAGCAGTCCTGTGAGCTGCAGTCCGCCCAGGTCAATCCGCCACGTATCTTCCGTGCATGACTTCCAGATGGCCGACCACGTTACCCTAACCACTGCAGCAAAGATGTTCCTGTGGGCTCTTTCTTTGTACCTTTTTTTAATATGACCCTGTTCTACAAGGTAAAACCTTTTTTTAACTCCTTCAATTGGTCTGCAATTACCTCACTGTTCTTTTGGAAAAACAAAGTATATGGCAACAGGCTGGGCCTCATGCAGGAGTTTCAAGGCCCAGTGCTTCAGCTAACAATTTCTCTGCTTCATTATCTCTAACACCATTATCAATCTTCAGCCTGGTACAGCTCTTAACGAGCAAGGCCTCGATCTCTTTCCAGATGCTAGCACTTTTGCAATTTAATTAGGTTTGCAGACCCTGCTAATTCTGACAAGGCACTGTCATGATCAGAATTGACTAACTTGCCTTGCGTTTTCAAGCCCACAATACAGTTCATTAGATGTCTTCGGTTTGGGTGTGCTGATGTTCCATGTGTTGCCACCATGAGACGGACTCCACATACTCAGGACTCCACCACACCCGGTCTGCATTCATTAATACAAAAGAAGTAAAAGAACAGTTACATGGTTAGAAAGTGATTGTACATTAAAAGGTAAAGTAATACATTGGCTTACAGAAGTAAGGGTGGAAATTGCAGAGGTACTGGCCATAATCTTTCAATTCTCCTTAGGTATGGAGGTGGTGACAGAGGACTGAAGAATTGCAAATGCTCACTCTAGTTCTAAAAAGGTGTAAGGATAAACCCAGTAACGACAGGCCAGTCAGTTTAACCTCAGTGTTGGGAAAGCTTTTAGAAATAATACTCCAGGACAAAATTAACATTCACTTGGACAAGAATGGATTATTAAGAAAAGCCAGTAAGGATTTGTTGAAGGCAAATTATGTTTAAGTAACTTAATTGAGTTCTTTGATGGGGTAACAGAGAGGGTTGATGAGGGTAATGTGGTTGATATGGTGTACAGGGACTTCTAAAAGGCTTTTGATAAAGTTCCACATAATAGACTTGCTCATGGAATAAAAGGGACAGTGACAGGAAGCAGAGAGTAGTAGTGAATTGTTGTTTTTTGAGCTGGAAGAAGATATACAATGCAAATGCCTAGGGATTGGTACTAGGACCACTGCTTTTCTTGATACACATATATATAAATGACCAAGACTTGGGTATATAGGGCACAATTTCAAAATTTGCACTTGACATAAAACGTGGAAGTATTGTGAACTGTAAGTTGAATAGTGATAAACTTCAAGAGGATATAGACAGGCTGGTGGAATGGGTGGGCACTGGTTTGGTCTCAACTGGAGTATTGTGTCCAATTCTGGACACCGCACTTTAGAAAGGATGTGAAGGCTTTAGAAAGAGTGCAGAAAAGGTTTACGAGAATGGTTCCCAGAATGAAGGACTTCAGTTTCGTGGCTAGATTGGTGTGACTGGGGCTTTTTTCCTTAGAGAAGAGAAGGTTGAAAGGAGATTTGATAGAGGTGTATGTTCAAAATTATGAGGTCCAGACAGAGAAGGTAGAGAGAAACTGTTTTCATTGACGGAAGGGTGGAGAAACAGAGAGCACTTATGTAACATGATTGGCAAAAGAACTAATGGTGACATGAGGAAAACTTCTTTCATGCAGCGAGCGGTTAGGATCTGGAATGCACTGCCTGAGAGTGTGATGGAGGCAGATTCAATCATGGCTTTCGAAAAGGAATTGAGTAAGTATCTGAAGAAAAAATATTTGCAGGGCTATGGGGAAAAGGCGGGGGAGTGAGACTAACTGAGTTGCTCTTGCAATGAGCCGCATGGACATGACAAACTGAATGTTTGCCTTCTGTGCTGTAACAATTCTATGATTCTGATATTAAGTCATCTTAAATTTGTTTATCTATATCGAAAAATCCAAAGAATCTAGCATTAAATTGTATTGTGAAGGCTTGTTTGTATGCTTGCTCTATAAGGTTGTGATACTTGAGAATTTGTTTTATTCTTTCATGGGATGTGCATGTCACTGGCAATGGACAGCAATCCCTAATTGCCCTTGTGAAGGTGGTGGTGAGCTACCTTCATGAACCGTTGCAGTCCATGTGATATAGGTACACCCACAGTGCTGTTAGGAAGGGAGTTCCAGGTTTTTGACCCAGCAACAGTGAAGCAAAGGTGATACAGATGCAAGTCAGGATGATGTGTCACTTTGATTTGATTTTGATTTTATTGAGAGATACAGCACTGAAACAGGCCCTTCGGCCCACTGAGTCTGTGCCGATCATTAACCACCCATTTATACTAATCCTACACTAATCCCATATTCCTACCACATCCTCACCTGTCCCCTGTCCCTATATTCCCCTACCACCTACCTATACTAGGGGCAATTTATAATGGCCAATTTACCTATCAACCTGCAAGCCTTTTGGCTGTGGGTACTTGGAGGGGTACTTGCAGTTGGTGGCACTCCCATGTGTCTGCTGCCCTTGTTCTTCTAGTTGGTAGAGGTCATGGGTTTGGAAGGTGCTATCGAAGGAGGCTTGGCAAGTTGCTGCTGTGCATCTTGTAGATGGTACATATTGCTGCCACTGTGCATCAGTGGTGGAGGGAGTGAATGTTGAAGGTGGTGGATGGGGTGCCGATCAAGCTGGCTGCATTGTCCTGGATAGTGTTAAGCGTCTTGAGCTTTGTTGGAACATAGGAACATAAGAAATAGGTGCAGGAGTAGGTCATTCAGCCCCTCAAGCCTGCTTCAACATTCAACTAGATCATGACTGATCTTCTACCTAAATGCCATTTTCCCACACTATCCCCATATCCCTAAATAGCTATTGATCTCTTTCTTGAGTATATTCAATGACTGAACCTCCACAGCCCTCTGAGGTAGAGAATCCCAAAGATTCACCACCCTCTGAGTACAGAAGTTCTTCCTTATCTCAGTCCTAAAAGGCCTACTTCTTGTTCTGAGACTGTTTCTCCAGGTTCTAGACCCCCAGCCTGGGGAAACGTCTTTCCGGTATCTACCCTGTCGAGCCCTGTAAGAATTTTGTATGCTTCAATAAGATCACCGCTCATTCTTCTAAACTCTATAGAATATAGGCCCAGTATCCTCAATCTCTCTTCATTGAACAATTCTGCCATCTCAGGAATCCGTCTGGTGAACTTTTGTTGCACTTCCTCGATGGCAAGTATATTCTTTCATAGGTAAGGAGACCAAAACTGTACACATTACTCCAGGTGTGGTCTCACCAAGGCTCTATACCATTGCAGCAAGACATCTTTACTCCTGTACTTAAATCCTCTTGCAATAAAGGTCAACATATCATTTGCCCTCCCAATTGCTTGCTGCACCTGATTCAGTGACTTATGAACAAGGAAACCCAGGTCACTTTGGACATCAACACTTCCCAATCTCTCACCATTTAACAAATACTCTGCATTTCTGTTTATTCTACCAAAGTGGTTAACTTCACATTTTTCTACATTATATTCCATTTGCCATGTTCTTGCCCATTCACTTAGCCTGTTGAAATCCCCTTGAAGCCTCTTCGCATGCTCCTCACAATTCAAATTCCCACCTAGTTTTGTGTGTCATCAGCAGACTTGGCAATATTATATTTCATTCCATATCCAAATCATTGATACAAATTGTGAATAGCTAGGGCCCAAGCAAAGATCCTTGCGGTACCCCACTAGTCACAGCCTGTCAACCTGAGGATGATCTGTTTATTCCTACTCTCTCTTTTCTGCTTGTTAACCAATTCTTAATCCATGCCAATATATTACCCCCAATCCCATGTGCTCTAATTTTGCTTACTAATCTCTTGAGTGGGACCTTATTGAAAGCCTTCTAAAAATCAAAATACACCACATCCACTGGTTTCCCCTTATCTATTCTGCTCGTTAAAAACACAAACAGGTTTGTCAAATATGATTTCCCTTCCATAAATCCATGTTGACTCTGCCCAATCCTGCCATTATTTTCTAAGTGTCCAGCTATCACATCCTTTATAATAGATTCCAGCATTTTCCCTACTACTGATGTCAGTAGTTCCCCATTTTCTCTCTCCCTCCTTTTTTTAAATAGTGGGATAACATTTGCTACTTTCCAATCTCCAGGAACTATTCCAGAATCTATCAAATTTTGGAAGATGACCACCATGCATTCTCTATCTATACAGACACCTCTTTCAACACTCTGGGATATAGATCATCACGTACGGGGGATATATCAGCTTTCAGTCCCATTAATTTCTCCAGTATTACTTTTTTACTGATACTAATTTCTTTCAGTTCCTCATTCTCGCTAGTTCCTTTCTTCTCTAGTATTCCTGGGAGGTTTTTTGTACCTTCCGCCATGAAGACTGATGTACTTATCCAAGCAAGTGGAAAGTATTCCATCACTGTTCTGACTTGTGTCTTCCAGACGATGGACAGGCTTTGGGGAGTCAGGAGGTGAGTTACTCGCCACAGAATTCCCACCCTCTGAACTGCTATTGTAACCATAGTATTTATATGGCTGGTCCATTTAAGTTTCTGGTCAATGGTAACTCCCAGGATGTTGCTGGTGGGGAATTCAGCATTGGTAATGCCGTTGAGTGACAAGGGCAAATGGTTAGATTCTCTTTTGTCGGAGATGGTCATTGCCTGGAACTTGTGTGGCACGAATGTTACTTGCCACTTATTAGCCCAAGCCTGAACATTGTCCAGGTCTTGCTGCATGTGGACACAGGCTGCTTCAGTAGTTGAGAAGTTGCAAATGGCACTTTTACCAAAATAAAAGCAAGATACTGTGGATACTGGAAATCTGAGATAAAAACAGAAAGTGCTGGAAATACTCAGCGGGTCTGGCAGCATCTGTGGAGAGAGAAACAAGGTTAATGTTTCATGTTGATGAAAGGTCAAAGACCTGAAATGTTAACTCTGTTTCTCTATTTATAGATGCTGCCAGACCTGCTGAGTATTTCCAGTAGTTGTCTATTTTTATTTCATGGTAATTTTACCAACTTGTTTGTAGTTTCCATAAATATTTAAGTATGACTGCAGGGCCAATTGCACATTTATTCCTAATAGTTTATATGATTCGATATTGATCAGCATTAACTTCTTCTTTTGCCTCTTTGTCTTGCGAGACCATGGGTAAGCATCTAGAGGTGGTCAGTGGTTTGTGGAGAAGCGCCTGGAGTGGCTATAAAGGCCAATTCTAGTGTGACAGACGTTTCCACAGGCGCTGCAGATAAAATTGGTTGTCGGGGCTGTTACACAGTTGACTCTTTCCTTGCACTTCTGTCTTTTTTCCTGCCAACTGCTAAGTCTCTTCGATTCGCCACTCTTTAGCCCTGCCTTTATGGCTGTCTGCCAGCTCTGGTGATCACTGGCAACTGACTCCCACGACTTGTGGTCAATGTCACAGGACTTCATGTCGCGTTTGCAGATGTCTTTAAAGTGGAGACATGGACGGTGGGTAGGTCTGATACCAGTGACGAGCTTTCTGTACAATGCATCCTTGAGGATCCTGCCATCTTCCATGCGGCTCACATGGCCAAGCCACCTCAAGCGCCGCTGGCTCAGTAGGGTGTATATTCTGGGGGTGTTGGCCGCCTCGAGGACTTCTGCATTGGAGATAAGTCCTGCTACCTGTTGCCAATGATTCTCCGGAGGCAGCAAAGATGGAATGAGTTGAGACGTCACTCTTGACTGACATACGTTGTCCAGGCCTCGCTGCCGTAGAACAAGGTACTGAGGACACAGGCTTGATACAGTCGGACTTTTGTGTTCCGTGCCAGTGCGCGGATGCCTTTCCCATGTGCTTGTTGATTTCTGCATTGAGAGACAGGTTACTGGTGATAGTTCAGCCCAGGTAGGTGAACTCTGGAACCACTTCCAGAGCGTGGTCGCCGATATTGATGGATGGAGCATTTCTGACGTCCTGTCCCATGATGTTCGTTTTCGTGAGGCTGATGGTGAGGCCAAATTCATTACAGGCAGCCGCAATCCTCTTGATGAGTCTCTGCAGACACTCTTCTGTGTGGGATGTTAATGCAGCATTGTCAGCAAAGAGGAGTTCTCTAATGAGGACTTTCCGAACTTTGGTCTTTGCTCTAAGATGGGCAAGGTTGTACAACATGTCTAGTGTGGAGGAAAATTCCTTCTTCTGAAGACTTGAACGCATGTGAGAGCAGCAGTGGGAAGAAGATCCCAAGCAGTGTAGGCATGAGAACACAGCCCTGTTTCATGCCACTCAGGATAGGAAAGGGGTCTGATGAGGCACTGCTATGCTGAATTGTGCCTTTCATATTGTCATGGAATGAGGTGATGATATTTAATAGCTTTGTTGGACATCCGATCTTTTCTAGTATCCTGAAGAGACCACGTCTGCTGACGAGGTCAAAGGCTTTGGTGAGATCTATGAAAGCAACATAGAGAGGCACCTGTTGTTCGCAGCATTTCTCCTGTAGCTGGCAAAGGGAGAACAGCATGTCAATGGTGGATCTCTCTGCTCGAAAGCCGCACTGTGCCTCAGGGTAGACACGCTCAGCCAGTTTGTTTAAAACGATTCGAGCAAAGACTTTCCCCACTATGCTGAGCAGGGAGATTCCATGGTAGTTATTGCAGTCACCGCGGTCACCCTTGTTCTTATAGTGGGTGATGATATTGGCATCGCGCATGTCCTGTGGGGCAGCTCCCTCATCCCAGCACAGGCAAAGCAGTTCATGGAGTGCTGAGAGTATAGCAGGCTTGGCACTCTTGATTATTTCAGGGGTAATGCCATCCTTTCCAGGGGTTTTTCCACTGGCTAGAGAATCATGGCATCACTGAGTTACGATTTTGTTGGCTGTTTGTCCAGCTCATCTATGACTGGCAGAGACTGGGCTGCATTGAGGGTGGTATCAGTGACAACATTTTTCCTGGAGTCCAGTTCTAGGTAGTGCTCCACCCAGCGGTCCATTTGCTTGGTTTGATCAGAGTTCGTTTCCCCTGATTTAGATCTGAGGGGGGCAATCTTCTTGATTGTTGACCCAAAAGCTCTCTTCATGCCATCATACATTCCTCTGATGTTTCCGGTGTCGGAGGCCAGCTGAATACGACTGCATAGGTGTTGCCAGTAGTCAATGCACTGTTCTTTGTGAAATGCTTCTGGCTACTTTAAGTACTACAGATGTTAACCCGCTGGGGGCTTTTTTGTATTTCAATAGTACACTGCACTTAGCGGCTATGACAGGTTCCAGCTCTTCAAAGTGAGATTGAAACCAGTCTGCAATTTGCTTCTCACATTTGCCAAAGGTGGTCATTGCTGAGTCATGGATGGCATCTCTGATGTGGGCCCACTTCGTCTCTGCATCCCCTGCAGGAGTGTTTTGAAGGGCGTTTTCAAGTGAATTTAGAAACTTATGTAACAGCTGTGGATAAGAAATTCTGTCTGTTATTTATTATTAGTCATCCATGAATCAGCAATGACCATCTTTGGCAAACGTGAAAAGCAGAATGCAGACTAGTTTCAATCTCACTATGAAGAGCTGGAATCTGTCATAGCCGCTAAACGCACTGCATTGTTGAAATACAAGAAAGCCCTCAGCGAGTTAACGTCTGTAGCACTTAAAGTAGCCAGAAGCACTGCACAAAGAACAGCCAGGCACTGTGCAAATGACTACTGCAACACCTATGCAGTCGTATTCAGCTGGCCTCCGACACCGGAAACATCAGAGGAATGTATGATGGCATTAAAAGAGCTTTTGTGTCAACCATCAAGAAGATCGCCCCCCTCAAGTCTAAATCAGTTGAAGTGTGATAAATTTGTGAATGAAACTTGATGAGGTTAGATTCTCTTAAATATGTCCAATAATTTAGAAATGTTTTGTAAAGAACTTTTTCACAGAGTATAACAACACCCCTTACAAATTTCAATGACTTGCATGTATCCGCACATATTAGAAAGCTTGTCCTTATAATGCTCGTGGTATCATATGTTCATGATTCAGATAAGTACCATTTAATATTAATGGGTACTGAAGAACATACAGGAGCATATGTATTGATGACTATTCATTGTTAATATGGGGATTTATAAAATTTTCATGGCTTTTCAAAAACAGTTCACTATAATTTCACCAGTGCATCCTAAATAACTGTATGATTCTGAGCGTACACAAATCTCAGAAGTTATTATTCTGAATGGTTTATTTTCCATGGCTGTCAATTATGTCAACTTTTCCTGCGATGATGCCAGTGAGAATGAGCAGGCACTTGGTTGGCAACTCTGACTGGCTTCCCATCAGTGCAAAACATCATCAAATGTACACATGTGGCAAGTAAGGCACCCATAGTTCATGGAGGAGTGTTTCTCAACTGTAAGGGCTTCCACTCCATCAATGTGCAGCTGCTTTGCAACCACAAAAAGGTCTATATGCAGGTATACGCAAGACTCCCGGGCAGCTGCCATGATGCTTTCATCCTGAGGCAGTTCACACGCCCTGACCTCTTCACACCATGAAGCAGAGTTACCGGCTGGCAGCCCAAAGACAATTGGTACCCACTTAAAACATGGCTGATACCTCTCGGAAACCTGAGGAATGAAGCCCAGGAGTGACACAATGAATGCCATATAACCACCAAATGTGTTGTTGAACAAGCCATCAGCAGACTGAAGATGCGCGATCTGGAGGAGGCCTTTAGAACTCACCAGCCACGTCTCCAGACGTAGAAACATAGGAACATAGAAAATAGGAGCAGGAGTCGGCCATTTGGCCCTTCGATCCTGCTCCGCCATTCATTATGATCATGGCTGATCATCCAACTCAGTAACCTGTTACCGCTTTTGCCCCATATTATTTGATCCCTTTCAACCTAAGAGCTATATCTAACTCCTTCTTGAAAACATACAATGTTTTGGCCTCAACTGCTTTCTGTGGTAGCGAATTTCACAGGTCCACCACTCTGTATGTAGAAATTTCTCCTTATCTCAGTCCTGAAAGGTTTACACCGTACCCTTAGTCTATGAGCCCTGGTTCTGGACTCCCCCACCATCGGGAATATCCTTCCTGCATCTACCCTGTCAAGTCCTGTTAGAATTTTATAGGTTTCTATGAGATCCCCCCTCACTCTTCTGAACTCCAGCGAATATAATCCTAACCGTCTCAATCTCTCCTCATACATCAGTCCCACCATTCCAGGAATCAGTCTGGTAAACCTTTGCTGCACTCCCTCTATAGCAAGAACATCCTTCCTCAGATAAGGAGACCAAATCTACACACAATATTCCAGGTGTGGCCTCACTAAGGCCCTGTATAATTGCAGCAAGACATCCTGCTCCTGTACTCGAATCCTTTCGCTATGCAGGCCAACATACCATTTGTCTTTTTTACTGCCTGTTGGACCTTTTGTTTATTCATTCAGGGGATGTGGGCATTGCTGGCCAGGCCAGCATTTATTGCCCATCCCTAATTGCCCTTGAGAAGGTGGTGGTGAGCTGCCTTCTTGAACCGCTGCAGTCCATGTGGGGTAGGTACACCCACAGTGCTGTTAGGAAGGGAGTTTTTCATTCCTTTTTATTGACTTTGTAGTGGTTCGATACAACTGAGTGGCTTGCTAGGCCATTTCTGAGGGCATGTAAGAGTCAACCACATTGCTGTGGGTCTGGAGTCACATGTAGGCCAGACCAGGTAAGGACAGCAGATTTCCTTCCCTAAAGGACATTAGTGAACCAGATGGGTTTATTCAGCAATCGACAATGGTTTCATGGCCATCAGTAGACTAGTTTTTTTTTAAATTCCAGATTTATTAATTGAATTCAAATTCCACCTTCTGCTGTGGTGGGATTTGAACCCATGCCCCCAGAGCAATACCCTGGGCCTCTGGGTTACTAGTCCAGTGACAATACCACTACGCCACTGCCTCACCTGCATGCTTACAATCAGTGAATGGTGTACCAGAACACCCAGGTCTCGCTGCATATTCCCCTCTCTCAGTTTATAGCTGTTCAGATAATAATCTACCTTCCTGTTTTTGCTACCAAAGTGGATAACCTCACATTTATCCACATTATACTACATCTGCCATGCATTTGCCCACTCACTCAATTTGTTCAAATCACCCTTAAGCCTCTCTGCATCCTCCTCACAACTCACCCTCCCACCCAGTTTTGTGTCATCTGCAAATTTGGAGATATTACATTTAGTTCCCTCATCTCAATCATTAATATATATTGTGAATAACTGGGGTCCTGGCACTGATCCCTGCGGTACCCCACTAGTCACTGCCTGCCATTCGGAAAAAGACCCATTTATCCCTACTCTTTGTTTCCTGTCTGCCAACCAATTTTATATCCATCGCAATACACTACCCCCAATCCCACGCGCTTTAATTTACATGCTAATCTCTTATGTGAGACTTTGTCGAAAGCGTTCTGAAAGTCCAAATAAACCACATCCACTGGCTCCCCCTCATCAACTCTACTAGTTACATCCTCGAAAAGTTCTAGTAGATTTGTCAAGCATGATTTCCCTTTCATAAATCCATGCTGACTTTGTCCGATTCTACCACTGTTGTCCAAGTGCTCTGCTATAAAATCATTGATAATGGACTCTAGAATTTTCCCCACCACCGATGTCAGGCTGACTGGTCTATAATTCCCTGCTTTCTCTCTACCTCCCTTTTTACATAGTGGGGTTACATTAGCTATCCTCCAATCTGTAGGAACTGTTCCAGAGTCTATTGAATCTTGGAAGATGACCACCAATGCATCCACTATTTCTAGGGCCACTTCCTTAAGTACTCTGGGATGCATACCATCAGGCCCTGGGGATATATTGGCCTTCAATCCCATCAATTTCCCCAACACCATTTCTCTGCTAATACTGATTTCCTTCAGTTCTTCTCTCTCACTAAGCCCTGTGTTCCCCAACATTTCTGGTATGATATTTGTGTCCTCCTTTGTGAAGACAGAATCAAAAGTATGCATTTAGTTGATCAGCCATTTCTTTGTTCCCCATAATAAATTCCCCTGTTTCTGACTGTAAGGGAGCTACATTTGTCTTCACTAATCTTCATGGTTGTGGTGTGCTATGCTCTGCACAACATTGTATAGAAGCGAGGTTTTGACCTGCAGGAGGAACAAGGCACAGAGCATCGAGCCTCTTCGGATCATTCTGTGGAGTAAGAGGAAGAGGAGGAGAAGGAGGAAGGTGATGCAGGCAATGCACCACCAGCAATGCTGGCTGGGATGCCCAGGATGTCCTCATTATTGTGAGGTTTACTTCGATTCCACCAGTGTGTCGATCTAACAAACACATGCAAAAACAATTTTGCACCCCCACCTACTCTCCCCGCCCCAATGTCACTAATGCAAAGCAGTCCTGTAAACAACCAAACATCCCTTTCACAGCCTCCATTGGTCACCATCAATTCATGACTTCCCAATCATAATGACAGAACTGAAAAGACCATTTGTCAGCCAACAACCAAGAATGGGCAAGATGGGAAAATGGTGCAAAAGAAGAATATTTATGTGCTTCAAATAGACGACAGAAACTTAACAGTCTAACAATGTGTAACTCACCCATATGCATACCCTTATGCAATTACAGGTGTTTACTCTTCCTTTTCCTCGTGCTTCTATGTGTAAACCCTGTGGTTTCAGCAGAGGTAAAGGCAGACTGCTCAGATCCTGCGCTGAATTTGAGTTGCTCACAGTTGACATCCTCCGTGTTTCATTGACTGTGAGGGCCTCGCCAAAGACTGCTCCACCTTCAGGGGCAAACTCAGCCATCAGGACATGAGACAGCATGTGGGATAATGACTGAGGGGATGGCAATAAATGAGAAGTGGAAGCGCTTTGAGCTGTGTCCCCACTTTCATGACCTCTTTCACCATCATCCCTCGTATTGCCCAGCAAATTACTGGAGAATACTTTGCTTTAGATCAGTGGGGCTAGTTTCGGGTATCAGTCATTCTACTTAAGGTGTTATTCAGAGGGTGCAAGCCATTGGTGAAGGCCGTGTTTTGGACTCCCCCACTAGTGAAAACATCAGGCTGGATTTTAATGGGCAGGCATGCTGTGGGTGTGGTGGACCAATAGCAAGTGGGAAAGCTGTAAATAAGTACAGTGCATCTGTCGGTGGCTTTTTAACTGAGCCACCTCATTTTCATTTTACTTCTGCGTTTCTTGCCCGATTAGTGTCAGTGGGCATGACATGATTTCAATTCCAGTATTTACAGGGACACTTCCAACATGCAAGTTGAAAGAATTTGGCATTGTCATGGAGAGCTTCAGACCACTTGCTATGGAGTCAATATGGGTAAAGGCTGTGCCCTGCTTTAGTGATGCCTTCCTGGATTTGCTGTTGGGGGTTGTAAGGGCTTACAGGGAAATACTTCCCTCGAGTATAAAATCCAGGAAATATGCTAAACTGATATAAAACCCTAGTTGAGTCCCAGCTGGTGAATTGTGCACCACATGAGAAGGCTTTGGAGACAGTACAGAATAAATTCACGAGAATGGTTCCAGGGATGAAGGAATAGTTATGTAAATAGACTGGAGAAGTTTGGATTGTTCTCCTTTGAGCAGAGAAGGCTTGAGAAGAGAAGCTTGAAAGAGCTTTTTAAATAGAGTAAATAAAGAGAACTTGTTTCCAATGGTTGAAGGGTCAATAACAAGAGGGCAAAGAGTTAAGGTGATTAGCACATGAGGAAAAGCTTTTTCTGCAATGCGTGGTTAGGATTTGGGATGCACTGTTTGATAGGGCGGTGGATACAGATTCAATAGTAGTCTTCAAAAGGGAATTGGATAAACACTTGAAGAAAAAAATTGCAGGGATAGGGGAGTGGGGCTAACTGACTTGCTCTTCAAAAGAGCCGGTGCAGACATGATGGACCGAATGGCCTCCTTCTACGCTGTAGTATTCTGTGATTGTATGATTCTATGACCCTATAACAGCTTGTCACATCTCTGAATTAGTTAAGACAGGGAAATAAATATTTGATGCTATTATAATGAAAGTAGCCGTGCTAATGAGAATTTCCATCAATCAATATTTTGTCACTGTAGCTACAATTCACTTGAATATTAGTTATTCTTAGAATGATAAATAAGTATGTAATGGCTTAATATTCATCATCCATTAACCCTCCAGGACTGGAATTTCATTCAGTGTCATTCATTTTCCAGTAATGCATTCAGGGCAGCAATTGCTGAAATCCATTTCTGATCATTTTAATGGCAAATTGTAACTCTGCAGAGTGGAATGGAAAGCAGTTTTGGCACCAGATTTGAATAGCCTGTCAATGAAATGGTCTGGTATGGTTTAATAACACGATATTTGCAATAATAATTTTGTGCGATCATAATATGGATGTCTCTACAAATAACTCTAAATATTAACAATAGTCTTTTCATAAATAATGGTGTTAAGTGCTGTTAGATCCTGATTGAAAGCCAGTAGAACTGGAATTGCTTTATATGCAAACATCAGTTCCTGACAATAAAACCCCTTTTCTAATTGCAATTGCAGATTGTCATAGCTTGTGGGACCCATCAAGCATGGCATGAACCTAAGTTAGGAACAACTGCATCTTCAGAAAGGTACAAAAGTGAGAAGCGCATTCTCCTTTGCCTTGCTTCTGATTCCAGCATGCTGTTTTCTCATTTTTACCTAGATATGTAGGAGCAGAGTAATGAGGATTGACTCAGTGAGGTATACAGTGGTGTTCCCCAGGGGTCTGTATTAGAACTATTGCTCTTCTTGATATATATTAATAACATGGGCTTGGGTATACAAGGTATAATTTCAAAATTTGTAGATGACACAAATTATGATGTAATGAATAATGAGTATAGTAACATTGATCACAAGTCGTGGGAGTCAGTTGCCAGCATTCGCCAGAGCTGGCGGGCAGCCATAAAGACAGGGCTAAATTGTGGCGAGTCGAAGAGACTTAGTAGTTGGCAGGAAAAAAGACAGAGGCGCAAGGGGAGAGCCAACTGTGCAACAGCCCCAACAAACAAATTTCTCTGCAGCACCTGTGGAAGAGCCTGTCACTCCAGAATTGGCCTTTATAGCCACTCCAGGCGCTGCTTCACAAACCACTGACCACCTCCAGGCGCGTATCCATTGTCTCTCGAGATAAGGAGGCCCAAAAGAAAAAGAAGAAATAGTAACAAACAGACGGACTGCTGAAATGTATAAGAAGCTGTAATATTCTCGGTGAAATTAATCTTACTGTGAGTGAAATTTGTAGTTGAGCTTTGCGAATGCTATTCAATCCAAGGGGTCATCGATAGTTCATATAAAAGGCAAAGTGCTTTTTGCTTTAGCCAGTTGTGAGGCTGCTTTTTCCACAAATAAACAAAGTCATTGGACTGTTATGGAAAACAACAATTCAGGCCATGGTCTAACTGGCTGAGAGGCCCAAAGTCATAAAACAGACCTGAAATCAACAAAGAGCCATATTTCAAAGCTATGTTTTGCTTTGATGCAAAGTTAAAAATTTATTGAAGCTTTATGTTTTATTAAGTCAGATTAAAAAAAAACTGAACACAAAGAACATGGAGTCATTATGTCTTTTTAAGGGGGGTTATCAAACCCAACTACAGAGATTTTGCTGATTTAAGTGGTATAAAGTTTACTTGGAAGCTGCAAGAAAATGAGACAAGCTGGCATTGATTGATTGTCAGAGTTTGTTTTCTTTTGAAATACAGAGAAACAAACTCCACAAGATTTATATATGTGTAATATATATAATATATATGCTTTATCAAATAAACTCTTGTCTTTAATTCACTAAGCAACAAATTTCAAGAAGTCAGTAATTTTGGGTCTCTGATTGTTTAATTATTTTTGTGGTCCTGGAATGTGTGACCAAGAAAAGAAGTTTAAGAAAGGTGTACAAGCAATTTCAAGGCAGGCTCTAATGCCATGGTTTGAACAAAGATTTAGACACCCATTTGGACAATTGTTACTTAAGGTGGATTGTGATAGGACAGTATGACCCTGTTAACAGAACATCCTGCCCACCTTGGGAAGAAGAGTGTAAAGACTATTGTAAAGAGTGGTTTGGTGCTGCAGCCAAGCAACATGGTCAGTTACTGAAGAATACAATCAACAGGAGGTGACCGTATGTATAACTTTGAAGTGATTTATGACTTTAACCC
Source organism: Heterodontus francisci (assembly GCF_036365525.1). Lineage (NCBI taxonomy): Eukaryota > Metazoa > Chordata > Chondrichthyes > Heterodontiformes > Heterodontidae > Heterodontus > Heterodontus francisci. The sequence continues at coordinate 74,068,749 of NC_090384.1, forward strand.
ATATAGGGACTAAACCAAATCAAGCATACATCCCTATGAGTCTCCTTTATTAGAGTTCAAACTAGACAGATTCCTATAAACACTTGTTTGGGTCTGAAGAACTGAACTAGTCTTCTTTGAAAGAAAGAAAATTAACAGAGAATATTACTATCTTTCGGAAAGACTATTTTTTAATAATTATAGTTGAGACATAAATATCCCAGATATTATAAGGGTCTGGGAAACTCTCTTCAGTAAGTATCTCCCCACTTAAGGAGACACAGAGAGAGGGTGCTTGTAGTTGTATGCAGAATGCTGCATGAGACGATTTATTAACTTTTATATATTTATTAAAGAATTGAACATGCAATATATTTTAAGTGGCTAAGTATACTACAATATCAAAGATTACTAAGAAATGTAAAACATAATCTTATTTCTAAAATAGAATCCAGAAATTCAACCTTGTCGATGTTACAGCAAAATATCTTAGAATACCCATCAAAATTCAAAGTAAACTGTTACATTAAATTCCCCGAGTAAGCCTCCTGCCTAAAAAGACAAAACATTCTCGGTTAAGAGCAGAATTCTCCTCTCATGCAGTTAGCCGTTCTTACCATAGGTTGAGAAGCATTGATGAAGAATTCAATATTTCTGGTTTTTTGATTCAAAACTCTCATGTTTATACTGTTTCTAATCTATCATCTCATTTTTTGAATGTAGGTGTTACCTTTCTGTGTATGTTTTCCCTGCTTTTGTTATCCATATATGATAATATCATTAGCTACCATTCCCACTTAATTTATTTGCTGAAAATTCCTTTCTCCTGAAGCTATGAGCTTTTATCTGGTCAAAATGTTTGTAATTGGGTTTACTTGGCATCTGTTTTGGTAAGTACCAACCCATATTGTGATTTATCATCTGTGTTTGTCCTTTTATGGTACCTTGTACCATCCTCTTAAGTCAGTCTGTCGACATCACTAACACTATCAACTAATTAAGTTTATAGTTATCAGTACGGTCCTCGTATAGCATTCTCGGTGTGTTTCATCTTCTAATTCCATTGTAACAGAGACCTTGGAATGGATTTTTTTAAACTGAAAAGGTGTTTCTGGTTCACATTCTATTGTAACAGGGATGTTTATGAATTATTAACTCTGCCCTTGAAAGGGAATTTCAATGAGTCTTGAAAACTGACCATTTATTCAATCTCTAATTCTAAAAGGTATAATGTATTAATTATATCTAAATTCTACTTAATTAAGCCTATTATACCTATGTTTCTTCACAACTTCTTATAATATATTTGTGGCTAACAGGCATATATTATTGCTAACTGGTGTATTGCTAACTGGCATTTCTGTCAAACCTAGTATTTAATTTGGACTTTGAATGTCGTCCCTTTATTTCTCATAATTCAAATGGTAGAGTAACCTGTCAAGGGTAGAGGTTCACGTCATACAAATAAGCAGACACATAGCAGATGCAATTTAATGCAGGGAAAAGTAAAGTGATACATATTGCTTGGAAGAATGAGGAGAGGCAATATGAACTAAATGGTACAATTTTAAAGGGGCCCAGGAACAAAGAGATCGGGGGCAAATGTATACAAATGTTTAAAAGTAGCTGGGCAAGTTGAGAAGGTTGTTAAAAAATAACTTTAAATGAGCAATGTAAATGAGCTTGCACTTAAGGTGGGGTGTACAAATTCACTGTTACCTAGGAAGATAGATATACATTTCAGAGCAAGATGTAGCTTTAACAGAGAGGCGAACTGCAGGTAGAACATTCAATGTGCCATTTTGTTGCGCAAGTACAAGAATCTTCCGGAGATGCTGGAAGTAAAGCCTGTCGACCCAACCCAAGCCCGACTAGACCTGACTACACGTGGCGGGTTCGGGTCGGGTCGGGTCAAAATTCCAAGTCCAGCATTCGAGTTCGGGTCGGGTTAGGCTAGACGGTGCTGCTTCCGGGAAGTCACGGGATCAGGCTTACCTGTGATTCCTCACAACTCCAGCTACAGGAGTAGCCTGCTTCTGGAACGGATGAAGGATATTCATGTTGGGTTGGGTCGGGCCCGAAAAAAGATTAAAGAACTCGTGTTCGGGTCGGGTTCGGTTTGGCTGTGGTCAGGGTGGGCCTGGGTCGGGTTTTAATTTTATACCCGAGCCAGACTTTAGCTGGAAGTTGAAAAAGAACATGCATAGTGTCAGATATGTACACAACCTGCATGTCAACCTGAGTCCAAGTTGCTGTCAGTGAATCACACAGCTAGGTTGTTTCATAATGACTTGAGGGGGTTTGATAATATTCCCAGTACTGTACCTCTGACACCATTACTTCACAGGAGCTGGAACTTGGCATTGCTCATTGCCTCTCCATTCCTGAGGTCTCAATCACTGACAAAGATATTTATTTATGTGTTTTACCACTCACATCCCCTACCCTCCCCACACATCGCAACCCTCACTATCTATCAATGTAAAAGGTTTGCCCCAGCTGTCTTAACAATTCATTCACAAACTCCCACCTCAGTTCACTTTATTCTTCCACCTGTTACAACATCTCTGCTATTGTTGACCTACTCAAATACTCCTTCATCTTTTCCTTTTACACTGTTCCACCCATCTAATCACTCACTATTTCCCACAAAGGAACATAGGAACATAGGAAAAGGAGTAGGCCATTCAGCCCATCGAGCCTGCCCCGCCGCACCTGTCACTATCCTTGTACTCTGCTCAGCTTAGCTTCCATAAGTCACTGGCCTGAAAATTCCAGTGTATCATTATTCCCTGCTCTCCTTTGCCAAATTCTCCTACTAGTTCAGGATCACCTAGAAGTAAAGGATAGCTCAAGGTTCATTTTTTCCTTGATGAACGACCGCCTCAAGCCTCTTTCCCTGGCACTTTCCACACGCACTCCCAAAACCAAATTTAAAGATGTCCCTAATATTGAGATTATCCATGTAACTGTTTTTATCAGTAGCTCCACTTCCTCTCTGCAACTCCTAACTCCCCCCAAATCTCTAACTCACTCTATCGCTGATCCCCTGTCACCCTATGGATGCTTTCCCATATATCTTCCACCCATTCTAGGTTACCTATTAGGAACATAGGAACAAGAGTTGGTCATTTAGCCCCTTGAGCCTGTTCCACTATTCAGTAAGATAATGGCCTTTCTGTGGCCTGACTCCATATTTGACCGACCTTTGACCCATATCCCCAATACCTTTGGTTAATAAAAATTAATTTCAGATTTAAATTAACAGTTGATCTGATATCAACTGTCGTTTTGGAAGAGAGTTCCAAACTTCCAGAACACTAATTTCACTCCTGAAAGGTCTGACTCTAATTACTTGACTCCATCCCTGGTCCTCGACTCCCCAACTAGTGTGAATAGTTTCTCTCTATGTACCCTATCTGCTTCTGTTGATAACTTGAAAACGTCTATCAAATCACCCCTTCACCTTCTAAATTCCAGGAATACAACCCTGATTTGTGTAATCTCTTCTCGTAATTTAATCCTTGGCATTCAGGTAACATTCCGGTAAATCTCTGCGGCACTCCCTGCACGGCCAATATATCCTTCCTAAGGTGTGGTGTCCAGAACTGGCTCACAGTACTGCAGGTATGGTTTAACCACATCTTTGTATAACTACAGCATAACTTGTACCCCTGTAAATATAAAGGCCAGCATTCCATTAGCCTTTTTAATTATTTTTTGTTCATGACATTTTAATGATCCAAGCACATGGACCTCCAAGTCTTTTAGGAAATCTGATGTTTCTAGCTTTTCACGATTTATCATAGAATGGAATCATAGAATGCTTAAAGCACAGAAGGAGGCCATTCAGCCTGTTCTGTCTGTGCCGGTTCTCTTAGAATAACTCACTTAGTCTGACTCCCTTGCCAATTCCCCATAGCTCTGCATTTATTTTCTCTTCAGGTAATTATCCAATTCTATTTTGAGGGCCTTTATTAAATCAACTGTCAGGCAGTGCATTCCAGATCCTAACCACTTGCTACGTAAAAATGATTTTCCACATGTCGCCATTGCTTCTTTTACCAATCACATTAAATTGGTGTCCACTCGATCCTTCTGCCAATGGGAACAATTTCTTCCTATCTATTCTGTCCAGCCTGCTCATGATTTTGAATGCCTCTATCAAATCTCCTCTTAATCTTCTCTTCTCCAAGGAGAACATCCCCAGCTTCTCCAAACTATCCACATAATTGAAGTTGCTCAATGCTGCAATGTTTCTTGCGAATCTTTTCTGCACCCTCCCTAATGTCTTAACATCCTTCTGAAAGCGTGGTGCCCAGAACTGGACACAATACTCTTGTTGAGACCGAACCAGTGTTTTACACAGGTTCATCATAACTTCCTTGCTTTTGTACTCTTTTCCCCTATTTATAAATAAAAACAGAAAATGCTGGAAATATTCAGCAGGTCTGGCAGCATCTGTGGAGAAAGAAACAGAGTTAACGATTCAGGTTGATGACCTTTCATCAGAACCAAAACTTGGGAAGCCTAAAGGCAAATTTTTCAGCCCCCACCAAATCATCATTCCCTTGATGTTCATACTTGCTCCATAAATCTCTTCCACATTTCCACCTCTCTATCTTCAAAATCTTACTCAAAACTCAAGTCTTTAACCAAGCTTTCTCTCACACCCCTGAATCTCCTAATATAGTAAGCATTTATTACTTTATCTGTTTTATCTATTTTAAATGCTTATTTTCTTATTTCCTCCACCCTTTGTAAAATACTTTGCAAAATTAACTACATTAAATTCGTGTAAATTCAAGTTAAGAGTATACAGATTTAAGATTTAACCATGTACCATCGCTAACCATCAATGTGATGTGTTAGCTTGACAAAGCAGGAATACTCTCACCTCTAAATTAGAAGGTCAGGGTTCAGCTCCATTTCAGCACTTGGTTACCTAACTTAGGCAGACACTTCACTGCAGTACTGAGATAGTCTTGCACTGCCTAAGGTGTTATTTTTAAGAGATGTTAAACCAAAATCCTGTCTACCTGTTCATTTATTTGGAATTTTGTGATTTTGTACTTTTTGTATTTTTAAGTAGCAAAGTTGAAACTTCTGAGTCAGGACCATTGGTGCCTCTAAGGGCTACCTGTCCCTTACCCAGTCTGTGATGACTTTCACTACTAATCAGCTAAAACACAAACTAGAAGATATCATGATAATGGAGCAATTCCCTTCAGAAGGAAATAAATGCATTTCATTCAGAGCTTGAAGTCAATTTATTGGATGAGGAACTCTGCATAAAGCATTCAGTAAGAAAAAGGGTCAAATAAAGATATTCCTGAAAGGAGTGCTTCCGATGAATCTTTTAGAGTTTTCTCTAAACCATAGGGTCTTGTGCAATTACATGATTTACCTGAGGATTTCACAGTAGAGCTGCTGCTTGTTTGATAGGAATGATATACTGCAGCATTAAAGTTCTAAGGCCTTACCATTCTCAACCGATCTTCCGACTTAAATAAACCATGCTAAGAAGATATTTTTAAAAATAAAGCATCAGCTCAAGATAATAACTGAATTAATGGCCTTGATATTAATGATGGGGGGCTGGAAAGCATTGGGAAGGATGGTTGAAGTGTTAAGTACGGTGAATGTGACCCCCAACACGTCATGTATGCACTTGCTTTCTTTTTCACAGCAGCAGATTTTGGGGTGTCCGAGTGTCCTGCCTTAATTAATACCAATCACAGGTCTCTATCCGCAGTCCCAATCACAGGTCTCTACCCCCAGTCCCAATCACAGGTCTCTACCCCCAGTCCCAATCACAGGTCTCTGCCCACAGCCCCCATCATGGACCTCTTCTCCCAGCTCTGATTGCAGGTCTCTGCTCCCATCCCCAATCACAGGTCTCTGCCCCAGCCCTGATCGCAGGTCTCTACCCCCAGTCCCAATCACAGGTCTCTACCCCCAGTCCCAATCACAGGTCTCTGCCCACAACCCCCATCATGGACCTCTTCTCCCAGCTCTGATTGCAGGTCTCTGCTCCCATCCCCAATCACAGGTCTCTGCCCCCAGCCCTGATCGCAGGTCTCTGCCCCCAGTCCCAATCACAAACATCTGCCCCCAGACCTGATTGCAGGTTTCTGCCCCCAGCCCCAATCACAGGTCTCTGCCCCAGCCCTGATCACAGGTTTCTGCCCCCATCCCTAATCATAGGTCTCTGCCCCAGCCCTGATCACAGGTCTTTGACCCCAGTCCCAATCACGGGTCTCTGCCCCTGGGTCCGATCGCGGGTCTCTGCTCCCAGCCCCAACCACAAACCTCTGCCCCCAGCCCTTATCACAGGTCTCTGCCCCCAGCCCCAATCACAGGTCTCTGCCCCCAGCCCCACTTATGGGCCTCTTCCCCCAGATCTGATCGGTAGTCTCAACCAACAGCCCCAGTCGCAGAACTGTTCCTCCAGCCCAATGCGGGCTTCTACCCCCAGCCCCAATTGCAGGTCTCTGCCCCCAGCCCCAATCAGGGAGGGGGAAAGTTACCTGGGCACTTTATCCAGAAGGCAGTCACACCCCGTAAGATAGGGTCGTCTGATTTGGTCAGTGCTCAGGGACAGGAGGGTGTGACTGTGAGTGAGGCCGTTAAGGGGATCGAGAAGGCAGAAGTGGAGGAGCCTCAGCCCTTGCAATTGTTCAACAGGTTTGAGGCTCTTCCAACTTGTGTGGATGAGAACGAGGGCTGCAGGATGAGTGAGCAAACTGACCATGGCACTGTGGTGCAGGGAGCCATTCAAGCAAGGGGAGTAAATAGGATGTAGTGGTAGTAGGAGACAATATTGTCAGGGGGATGGACACCATTCTCTGCAGCCAAGAGCAAGAGTTCAGAAGGCTGTATTGCCTGCCTGGTGCCAGGGTTCAGGAGATCTGCTCAGGTCTGGAGAGGAACTTGCGGTGGGCAGGGGAGTATCCAGCTGTCATGGTCCACATGGATACCAGCGACATTGATAGGACTAGGAAAGAGGTTCTGCATAGAGAACATGAGCAGCTCAGGGCTAAATTAAAAAGCAGTACTGTTGTATGTTTGGTTTTTATGCTGTCGCCTTAATATACTTAGTCTAGCTTAAAGAGATTCTTTAGTCTTCAGTACTTTGAACATTAACTTGCTGTTAGATTATAACTAAGTACAGCTGCACACCAGTCTGTGTGACTCCTCCGAAGCAATGCTGCATCTCCCTTCAAGTCTCTCTCATGTAATTTCTTATATCATCATGATGGGAGGTATTCTTTACACTTTCTCAATATTAACCCTTTCAGACCCTTAAACTACAAGAACCTCAAAGATAAAAATCCCTGGATTATCACCTGAGGCATGAGCTAATTGGAGTAGGGTAAATAAGATTAAAGTGTTAAATGCACGGTTCAAAAATTGGTGTGGGAGAAATGGGTTTCAATTCATGGGGCACTGGCACCAGTAGTGGGGAAAGTGGGAGCCATATCACTGGGACAACCTTCACCTGAACTGTGCTGGAACCAATGTCCTGGTGAATTGTGCAACTAGGGCAGTAGAAAGGGCTTTAAACTAAATAGTGGGGGCGAGGATCAAGTGAGGCAAGACGTTATAATTTAGAGGGGGAAGAAGGCAAGAGAGGAATTGATAATCTGCATGGCAGGAAGGGAAGATTGGAGGGAAGCAAAACTGGTAGCAGGAAGTAGAAATGTAGTAAGCAAAATTAGAAGACAGACAAAGCAAAGGCAAGCATCAAATAGGATCATAATGTAGAATAATGTTAAAAAGACAAAGTTAAGGGCGCTCTATCTGAATACATGAAGCATTCACAGCAAGGTGGATAATTTGAAGGTACAAATAGATGTAAATGGGTATGATTTAATTGCCATTACAGAGACATGGTTACAGGGTGACCAAGCCTGGGAACTGAATATTCAAGGATTTTCGTCCTTTCGGAAGGTTAGGCAAAAAGGAAAAGGAGGTGGTTAGTGCACTTAAAAAGGGATAATATCAGTACATTAGTGACAGAGGATCTTAGATCGAAGGATCAAGATGTAGAATCAATTTGGGTGAAGCTAAGAAACAGCAAGGGACAGCAAACATTGGTGGGAGTTGTTTATAGGCCACCAAACAGTCATGGTAATGTTGGGCATGATATAAATCAGGAAAATAGATATTCATGTAGCATGGGTAATACAGTAATAACTGGTGACTTCAGTTTACATATAAACTGGGTAAATCTAATCAGCACTAATGCTATGGGGGATGAATTCCTGGAGCAGTACATTGAAGAACCAACTGGGGATTGGACTATTTTAGATTTAGTATTATGTAATGAGAAAGGGCTTATTAATAACTTTGCTGTAAAGGAGCCTTTAAGAAATAGTGACCATAATATGGTAGAATTTTACATTAAGTTTGAAAGTGATATAGTTCATTCTGAAACTAGGTTCTTAAATCTTAACAAAGGAAACTATGAAGGTATGAGGGGCAAGTTGGCTATGGTGGATTGGGAAAATACATTAAAAGATTTGACAGTAGACAGGCAATGGCTAGTATTTAAAGAAGTATTGCATGGTCTGCAACAAATATACATTCCTCTAAGATATAAAAAAAAACCAACAGGAAAGATGAATCAACCATGGCTAGCAAAGGAAGTTAAAATTGGATTAGATCAAAGGGAATGGCTTATAAGGTTGCCAGAAAAAGGGGTAAGCCCGAGGATTGGGAGTAATTTAGAATCCAGCAAAGGATGACCAAGAAACTAATAAAGAACGGGGAAAGAGAATATGAATGCAAGCTAGTGAGAAACATAAAGGCAGACTGTAAACGATTCTTTAAGTATGTGAAAAGGAAAAGATTAGCAGGCACAAATGTGGGTCCATTACAGACAGATTCAGAAAGGTTTATAATGGAGAATAGGGAAGTGGAGAAACTAAACAATTATTTTGTGTCAATCTTCATACAAGAAGATACAGAAAATCTTGCAGGAATACTAGGAAACAAAGGGACTTGTGAAAATGAGGAACTGAAGAAATTAGTATTAATAAAGAGGTAGTACTCAAAAAATTAACTGGATTGAAAGTTGATAAATCCCCTGAACCAGATGAGCCACATCGCAGAGTGTCGAAGGAGGTGGCTATAGAGATAGTGGATGCATTGATGGTTATCTTTCAAAATTCTATTGATTCTGGAAAGATTCCTGCAGATTGGAAAGTAGCAAATGGAACTGTATTATTTAAGAAAGGAGGTAGAGAGAAAATGGAGAGCTACAGACCTGTTAGCTTGACATCAATAGTAGGGAAAATGTTAGAATCTATTATAAAATGTGATAACTAGACACTTAGAAAATAATGATGTGATTGGGCAGAGTCAACATGGATTTATGAAAGGGCAATCATAGTTGACAAACCTGCTGGAGCTTTTGAGGATGTTACTTGTAGCATAGATAAAGGAGAACTAGCGGATATGGTGTATTTGGATTTTCAGAAGGTTTTTGATGAAGTCCCACACAGGAGGTATTTCTTAAATGGTGAGAGATTGGGACGTGTTGGTGCCCAAAGGGACCTGGGTGCCCTTGTTCATGAGTCACTAAAAGCTAGCAAGCAGATGCAGCAAGCAATTAGGAAGGCAAATGGTATGTTGGCCTTTATCTCAAGGGGTTTTGAGTAAAGGAGTAAAGAAGTCTTGCTGCAATTGTACAGACCCTTGGTGAGACCGCATCTGGAGCATTGTGTACAGTTTTGGTCTCCTCATCTAAGGAAGGATATACTTGCCATAGAAGGAGTGCAACAGGGGTTCACCAGACTAATCCCTGGGTTTGCGGGATTATTTTATAAGAGATTGAGGAAACTGGGCCTGTATTTTCTAGAGTTTCGAAGAATGAGAGGTGACCTCAATGCAACTTAGAAAATTCATATAGGGCATGACAGGGTGGATGGAGATAGGATGTTTCCCTGGCTGGTGAGTCTAGAACCAGGCGACACAGTCTCACAATAAGAGGCAGGCCATTTAAGACTGAGATAAGGAGGAATTTCTTCAGTCAGCGGATGGTGAATCTTTGGAATTCTCTACCCCAGAGGGTTCTCTACCCCAAAGCTCAGTCATTGAGCATGTTCAAGATAGAAATCGATCGATATCTAGATACTTATGACATCAAGGGATATGGGGTTAACACGGGAAAGTGGTATTATGGTAGATGATCAGCCATGACCTAATTGAATGGTGGAGCAGGCTCGACGGGCTGAATGACCTACTCCTGCTTACATGTTCCTATCACAGGCCTCTGCCCACAGCCCTGATCGTGGGCCTGTCACCCCCACCCCAATCGTGGGCCTTGCTGACATTCTGGTTACCGGGGACCATCCACAAGCATCCTCAGCTGAGGCCTCTTGCTAATGGTCCCCCCTCCAACTGTTAGCCAGGTTACCCATTTGTTCTGCTGCCGAGCTGGACTTGGAGCTAAGAAACGTTAATGAGGTCCTCCCATTGAGTTCAGCAGGACCGTTGTGACCCCATCCTCATTGGGTTCTTTGGTCATTTTTAACCTTAGCCGCACCCTGTCCATCTTCCCAAGATATTTCTGTTAGATTGGATACTTCAGCTGGAGGGTGTCTGGAGAATATACTGATGTGAAAACTAAGTGAATATTTATTCCTAATGGATCATAAAAACAAAACCATTTTATGTCTACACTTACAGCATTTATTGTCAGCTGCTTGCTTTTAGCTACACATTTCTGTCAAGTAAATACTTTTTGTGCCTTGAATACAAACAGCTGCTGTCAGTATCAGCCAATGTCACGTAGGACATTCGCAGAGTTAACAGCTGTCCTTCTTTCCCATTTTCTTTTTGAAAACACAAGAGTACTTGTTCTTCATTGATTTCCGTTCATATAGACTGCACTCTGGTGTTCGAATTCCCTTAAATTTGACAACTACAAATTTCACTGGTTGATTTTAATCCACCCATCCAGGTGGTGTGGGGCAAGTTGGGGTGGGGGTGCGGGGATTAAAATCCGTCACTGACTTACTATCCTATTGGTACAGGCCAGCAGTTTACCTCCTAACTTCATTCAGGTGATGAAGCACTCACAGGAAGCAAGTGTTGCCTCTTAAAAACATGTAAATCAGATTTTTGATGTATTTTAAAACCCTGGTGCAATTTTAACGGTGACAAACTAGCTGAGTAAAACCTTGGGGGATTAGCTTCAAGCACCGACTGAATGACTGGATGTGCTGTTTAAAGAGACATTAAGACCTTAACCCCACCATCCTTGCAAACTGCCATCTCATTACCAACCTCCCTTTCCTTTCCAAAGTCCTTGAATGTGTGGCCGCCTCCCAAATCTGTTCTAATCTTTCCTGGAACTACCATGTTCAAATCCCTCCAATCAGGTTTCTGCCCCTTCCACAGTACCAAAACAGCTCTTATCAAAGTGACAAATGACATCCTATGTGACTGTGACAAAGGTAAACTCCCCCCCCCCCCACCCCCACACCCCTTTGTCCTTCTCGACTTGTCTGCAGCCGTTGACACAGTTGACCATACCATCCTCCTCCAATCCCTCTCCTGCTGTGTGGGATTGCGCTCACCTGGTTCCATTCTTATCTATCTAATCACAACCAGAGAATCACTTGCAATGGCTTCTCTTACTGCTCCCGCACCATTACCTCTGGTGTCCTCCAAGGATCTATCCTTGGTCCCCTCCTATTTCTCATCTACATGCTGTCCCTTGGTGAGATCTTCCTAAAGCACAGTGCTAGTTTTCACAAATACGTTGACAACACCCAGCTCTACCTCGCCACCACCTCTCCCGACTCCTCCACTGTTGCTAAGTTATCAGACTGTTTATCCGACATCCAGTACTGGATAAGCAGAAATTTCCTCCAATTAAATATTGGGAAGACTGAAACGATCATTGTCGGTCCCCGCTCCAAACTCCATTCCCTAGCTACCAACTCTCTCCTTCTCCCTAGCAGCATTCTAAGATTAAAACCATCTGTTCGCAACCTTGGTGTCACATTTGACCCCAAGATGAGCTTCGGATCTCATATTCGTGCCATCAATAAGACCGCCAATTTCACCTCCATAACATCATCAAACTTTGCCCCTGTCTCAGCTCATCTGCTGCTGAAAGCCTCATTCATGCCTTTGGTACCGCTAGACTTGAATATTCTAGTGCAGTCCTGGCTCCCACATTCTACTCTCTCTAAACTTGAGGTCATCCAAAACTCTGCCTGTGCCCTAACTCATTCCCTTATTACCCCTGTGCTCACTGACCTACGTTGGTTCTCAGTCAAGCAACATCTTGATTTTAAAATTTTCGTCCTTGCTTTCAAATCCCTCCATGACCTCACTCCTCCCTATCTCTGTAATTCACTCCAGCCTCACAATGCACTGTGATATATATACTCCTCTAATTCTGGCCTCTTGTGCATCCCTGATTTTAATCACTCCACCATTGGAGGCTGCATCTTCAGTTGCCTAGGCTCTAAACTCTGGAATACCCTCCCTACACATCTCCGTCTCTCCACCTCACTTTCTTCCTTTTAGATGCTCCTTAAAACCTATCACTTTGAGCAAGCTTTTGGTCATCTGACCTAATATCCCCTTACGTGTCTCCATGTCATACTTTGTTTTACAATGCTCCTGTGACGTGCCTTTGGATATTTCATTTTGTTACTGGTGCTATATGAATATAAGTTGTTGTTGTAGGCACTCAGTTCATTAGGATCTGTGCGCTATTGTACTTAACGGATTTCCAAGGGATTTTTGGAGTAGAAATTTCTTGTTTCTGTTTTTACTTTATGTTTCGCCTTTCCCACTCTGGTAAAGCTCTCACAGCATATTGTGGGTGCTATTTTTGCTTCATTGCTTTGGATGGAAGGACAGTTGCAGGAGGAGGAACAGCAGTAGCAGCCTCAAGAAGCAAGGCAAGCAGCAGATGGACATGTTAGAAGATGGCAGATGAGTGGGATTGCTCGTAGAATTTCTTACCTGGTTTCATGGGCCGGGATTTTATTGGCAGCAATGAAGTCCGTACGTCGGAACTTAAAGCAGGTCGTGTGGCCGTGTGGGCGATGGTGGGGCAGTGGAAGTGGAAGCGAGATATTCTCGGGGCTGTCCAATTGATGGCTGGCTGGCGTGGGAACTAACCAGTTAGGGGGCATAGGTGGGAGAAAGTATCAGCTCAGGCATAGCAAGTACCATCTTTAATAGGCAGCCAACAGTACATTGAAAGGCAGTAGCCACAAAGGGAACAGCAAGGGAGTTCTGGCAATGGCAAAGATATGGCAAGAAGGCAGAGCAAAGGTGACGCCCAGGTTCACTGATGCCTCCCGGAAGGTGCTCCCTCAGGGTGTACGGGCATGGAGGGAAATCCAATCCCCTTGGGACAGCAAGAGGAGACTGGCTTGTCAAAAGAAGCAGGCATAGAAGGAGCTTGAGAGAGTGAAGACCCTCTTTGGGAGCCACATGCAGAAAACCGCACAGTGGATGCCAGAGATGCACGCACAATTGCATGCCAGTTGAAGAACTCCACCAGATCTATCCAAGCATCTGAACTGCATCTTCAGAAGCTCTAGGGTCTGCTTGATGGTCACTCGCGTTGTCACATGGCAACTGTTGTATCTCTCCTCTGCATCTGTGCTCAGGTTCCTCACAGGCGCCAGCAGCCATCTCTTCAGTGGGTAGCCCTTATCACCCAGTCTCCATCCTTGAAGGCATGTGGGTGTCTAAAAAGGTTGGGTATTTGGGACTGTCTTTTCATATAGATATCGTGACAGCTGCCCAGGAACTTTACACAGACCTGAAGGATCCGTTTATGGTGGTCGCAGACCAGTTGTATATTGAGCAAGTGGAAGCACTTCCTGTTGATGAAGGCTACTGCCTGGTATGTGGAGTCTTGATGGCCACATGTGTTGATGACATTCTGCACCTAGGGGAATTCAGTGATGGCCCCTAATGCTACAGCCCTCTCAGCCTGATTGTCCAGATTGCTGCAAAATTGCATGTATTGGCTGGCCCTTTTGAACATGGCATTGGTGACCATCTTGATGCAGTGATGAGCCACAGACTGGGAGATCCCACAGCTATCTTCAGAAGATCCCTGGAATGATCCTGAGGCATAGAATTTTAACGCAATGGCAAATGGGTGGTCAGCACTTCCCATTGGGCTCAGCTCCTCCTCCATCATTGCGTACAGATTGGTGACTGCCTCCCTGGAGAGGCTCAGTCTCCAGTAACACTGCTGCTCCGACATCTGCAGGAACCAAAGCCTCTGATGGTAGACCCTCTCTGATGGGTACCGATTCCCGCAAACAAGAAGCTGATTGTGTGCGCCTCTGCGCCCTCCCCATCCCTAATCCCCTCCAGCCTCATGATTCTGGTGCCCCTCTGGGTCTTGCTGCCCTGCTCCTGATGGCTGCAGCTTTCTCCCTCTCTGATGCTCCTCCTCACCAGACTGAATGAGGCCCGTAACAAATCACTGCACTCACTTCATAACACAAAAGCAAAATACTGTGGATTCTGGAAATCTGAAACAAAAATAGAAAATGCTGGAAATGCTCAGCAGGAAATACTCAGTGTGGAGAGAAAAACCAAGTTAACATTTCAGATCTGTGACCTTTCATCAGTTTTGAGGAAATGAATGGTGGGGGGCGGGGGGTGGGGGTGGGGTGAAGAACAAAAGGGAAGGTCTGTGATAGGGTGGAGGGCAGAAGAGAACAAATAACAAAAGGTTTCATGTTACAAAGCCAAGGGGAGTGAAAATGGGAGAAGTAAAGAAACAAACAATGTGTCTGGATGAGGTGTAAAAGGCAGGATAGCAGCGGTTTGAACACAAAGTTAAGGAATTAGGTAAGAAACAAGAGGACGGAGGGAAACAATGAACCAGCAAAAAGGAACATGAGAAAACAACAAAAATGGGGGCAAAGGTTATGAGCTAAAATTGTTGAGCTCAGTGTTGAGTCCGGAAGGCTGTAAAGTGCCCAGTTGAAAGATGAGGTGCTGTTCTTCGAGCTTGCATTGAGCTTCATTGGAACACTGTAGCAGGTCAAAGACAGAAAGGTCAGAGAGGGAGCAACGTGAACAATTGAAATGATTAGCAACAGGAAGCTTGGGGTTGCGCTTGTGCACAGAATGGAGATCCTCGGCAAAGCGGTCACCCAGTCTGCATTTAGTCTCCCCGATGTAGAGGAGACCACATTGTGAGCAGCGAATACAGTATACTAAATTGAAAGAAGTACAAGTAAGTCTCTGTTTCACTTGGAGGGATTGTTTGGGGCCCTGAACGGTTAGAAAGTAGGGGGTAAAAGGGCACGTATTGCATCTCCTGCACTGCAGTCACTTCTCAGGGCCTCCCAACCCCCAACTCACTTCTCAGGGCCTCCCAACCCCCAACTCACTTCTCAGGGCCCCCTGTCCCCTCTTACTCTGTACACTCAATTGCCAACTCAGAGAGGACATCCAACCAGAATGCTTCTGCTGTGGTAGACAAGTTTGGCTTTCCTACAGATTGTAGGAAAGACTGCTGTCCACTCAGCTTCACCCTCCGTGCCAAGCCATGTTACATCCTCGCACCAGCTACCCATCTGGCAGCAGGTATCTAATTAAGATCAATTAAGTGCCCACTAGCGGTTAATTGGTGACACTGCTGGGATATACCTTGACCAGACCAAATCTACCGCAGAACTGCTCCCAGAAGTCCCACTGCTCGGTTCTCCCCCTCACTTCCTGAAAAGTTTAAGGCTGAAGCTCGGGCAGGTGTCTGGAGGCAGGGGGTGGGGGTCAGATGTGTGGGGGGGACCAGCGAGGCCTCCTTTAATCTACCCCCCCCCCACCCAAGAGCCGTGAGAATCAGAGGGCCACAGCCGTGACCATAGGCCATCCTGTAGAGGAGTTCCTTCTTCACAATGCTGACCTGGCAGCTGTGGCCTCATTTTCTTTTAACAAGTTTTGAAATCTTCAGAGGGCGTTTTGCTCTTGAGATGCCCTCGTGGTCTTCCACCTACATTGGCATTCCATCACTCCCGGTGGGGCTGCTGGCTGCCCACAGCCTCAGGCACTCCGATTGATCCTCCCGCCTGTGCAGACCGCACACCGTCCCCAATTGGGCGTGGCTCCCTGAGGCAGCCTGTTAATTGCCCACCTCCGGGAAGATCGCGCAGGCGGGCTTGACCTGGTCGCCATCAGGGTCAGGACCCACAAATGGTTCCGACGTCAGGGTTCTGACACCGGCTGGAAAATTCAGCACTCTATCTCAGTGTGTTTATGGTATGCTCTCTTTGTATCTTCGTGGAGGCATTTGCCTCATTATATTTTCATTCAGTGCCACAGTTCATGCATTCTGGATTGGTGTCATGAACCACACACAAGGGTATCCTCAATCTTCCAGACACCAACAGTCTAATCTTGAAATTCTATTAAATAATTTGTTGAAAACTGTAAAATAAATATGTTGTGGCAGCTTCCAGAGTACTAGGCATTCATTCAAGTGCTTGGTTTATAGCACTTGCACTGAGGCAAAAAACTGTGGGTTCAAGTCCCACTTCAGAGACTTGAGTGCCTAATCCAGGCTGACAGTTCAGTGCACTATTGAGGGAGCGTCACACTGTCAGAGGTGCCATCTTTCAGATGAGATGTTAAACCAAACCTGTTCTCCTTTAAGACATTCCCTAAAACCTACTTCTTTTTCCAAGCTTTTGTTCACCTGTCACTATCCGAAGAAGAGCACAGGAGCTCTCTCCCTGGTTTCCTGGCCAATATTTAGCCCTCAGTCTGTATGACTAATACAGATGTCCTTATCATTATCTCACTGCTGTTTATGAGATCTTGCTTTGAGCAATTGACTGCTACATTTCCTACACTGCAACAGTGACTACACTTTAAAAATACTTCATTTGCTATAAAGCATTTTGCGAAATCCTGAGGTCATGAAAGAAGCCATATAAATGCAAGTTCTTTCTCCTTCCATGATGCGGTGCTAATAGTCACATAAAAACTGCATGTTAATTGTATGGAACCCCTTCCTATTTATATATGCTATTGCAATTTGAAGAGTTTGTATAGCCACATTTGTTCCAGTGATTTGTTCCAGACTCTGCCCTATCTGATTCATGAAAAGAGAGCCTCAGTTAACGATTGCTTTTATATTTATAGCTCAGATTATCTCATGTTTTATTCAACTTCACCAAGAATGGTTACCTACCCTTAAAGCCGACAGACATCCCAGTCACCTACAATACATTATAATTTATTTAGCCCCATTGATGACCGTAGAGCTGAAGCATTGTCTCTGTAATCTGCTTGTTGTCCTGTTTCATATTCCTGTATCTATAACAACAACTTATATTATATAGCGCATTTAACGTAATAAAACATCCCAAGGCACTTTACAGGAGCATTATAAATTGCGTTCTACCAAATTCACGGCCGTGAAAAATGTGTCATGGGCTGTGAAATCTCGAATCCTTCGTGAAATCTCAGGTTCTCTGTGAAATCGGCCATTTTGCGAACATCGCACATTTTACTGATTGGCACAAGACTCAAATCACGCATTGGTCGATGAGGGAGGGCTTCTGGTGCAGTTTTGAAAGTAGCAGTCTCAAGTGGTAGCTGACAAGTGAGAATGCCAGAATGAACAAATCAAAAGCAGCCACAATAATTAATGCAGCACATCGAGTGAAAGAATTTGGAAGCCAAATTCTGCATCCCGATGGTGGAATACTGATTTGTACAAGCTACAAGGTTTCATTGGATCACACATGGCGGGCAATGTTTTAGTGCCACTTAGGGTCCAAAAGTCATCATAGCAGAAAGAGAGCATCTGACACTGCACGACTGGAAAATACACAAAAAAACAAGCAACGATTTCATCTCCTTTTAAGAAGTCGACAGAGAGTTCAGGAAATCATCAGTTGATTACAATGGACCTGTGGATACTATTGTAGGTGCCAACATACCATTGTAAAAACATGATCATCCAAAGCTGCAGGTATTTGCAGTATAAGGGTTAATCTTGAATGTAAAGATTACCACCCACCATGATGATGTAAGAGATCATATGGGAGAGACTCGAGAATAGTTATGCAAATAACATTTGCGCCACACAAGTGCCAGGCAATGACTATATCAAACAAGAAAGAATCTAACTATGTCCCCTTGACATTCAATGGCAATACCATCACTGAATCCCCCACTATCAACATTCTGGGGTGTTACCATTGACCAGAAACTGAACTGGAGTAGCCATATAAATACTTTGACTGCAACAGCAGGTCAGAGGCTAGCAATCCTGCTGTGAGTAACTCACCTCCTGACTCCCCAAAGCCTGTCCACCATCTACAAGAAACAAGTCAGTATTATGATGGAATACTCTCCACTTGCATAGATAGGTGCTGCTCCAACAACACTCAAGAGGTTCAAAAGTATCCAGGACAAAGCAGCCCACTTGACTGGCTCCCCATCCACCACCTTCAACATTCACTCCCTTCACCACCGACGTACAGTGGCAGCAATGTGTACCATCTACAAGATGCACTGCAGCAAATCAACAAGGCTCCTTAGACAGCACCTTCCAAACCCACCACCTCTACCACCTAGAAGGACAAGGGCAGCAGATGCATGGGAACACCACCACCAGCAAGTTCCCCTCCAAGCCACACACCATCCTGACCTGGAACTGTATTACCATCCCTTCACTGTCACTGGGTCAAAATCCTGGAACACCCTTCCTAACAGCACTATGGGTGTATCTACCCCACATGGACTGCAGCGGTTCAAGAAGGCAGCTCACCAGCAACTTCTCAAGGGTAATTAGGGATGGGCAATAAATGCTGTCCCAGCCAGCGATGCCCACATTCCATGCACAAATTAAAAAATGGTTACAGCGTGGCTTTTGAAACACAGGCTAGTGTGGAGTGTATATAATTCCAATACAATAAAGATTAATGTTTAAACACTACAGTATAAGAACCATTCTGGCTAGACACTATATGGTGGCAGCTTAAGGAATCAATTATATAATATGGTGAGCAGCACTGAGATTGAAGTCCTACACTCAGAAGAGAAAATTTGAAGCAACAACCATCCTTCAGCCAGAAGAGAAGAAACTTTAAAACAATTGGCTGAAGAGAGAGAAAAAAAACAAACTACATACCTTAGAAGGTGGAAAAAAGGTCCATATAATGGAAGCATGGCTGAAAATCAAGCTACTGGGTGAGTCATTGTGCCGATGATCAAGAAATACCAGTAAGTAAAAAAACCTTTGCAGAGCTTAAGAAATTAATTTTCTAAAGACTCCATGTGAGTGAGAGAGAATAAAAGGGGAAAACCCTAAAAAATAAGGCCCGATAGTGAAGAGAAAAAAAAAACACGTGAAACCCCTTAACACAACTGAGTCTCCATTATTGCAGCTAAGCTGAAGGGTTAAAAAAAATCATGAAAGCAGTCAAGCTTGAACAAAGTAAATAAACCCGAGCTAAAAAAAAAAGCAAAGGGGAAAATACCTGGAACGATCTGTCGAACAGCTCTGTCAATTCCAATAGGCAGCTATGTAAACATTTCAGTGAACTGTTGAAAGAATGGGGAAGTCCCTACTAGAGAACCTGAAAAAAACAAACAGGGAACACTGTCAAGCACCTGTGACACTCCATCAAAACAAGCTAGCTTGAAAAAAGTTTCTGAAAGGGAACACTCTAAATAGTCTATAACATTTTTAAAAATGGATCAAAATTTGGTAGTGCCAGAGAGTTTCAAAAGTCACAAGTCTAATCAGACTCAAAACTGGGAACTATGGAGGAAAAGGTTCCTCAGGTATAGAATTGCATCAAAATTGGACAACAGGTCCAAAACAGAGCAAGTGCATACATTATTATATTTAATTGGTGCTGGAGCTGATAATATACTAGCAAGACAATGTATTGATGAAAAATCAGCCACATTTGATGAAGTCTTAAAAGCTTGTAATTCCTAATTCAATTGGTACAGCAATAACAGACCGATCATACGAGGTGAGAAAAGACCTTGGTACAGAGATGAACAAGAAGAACCAGGAAAAAAGGTACATTGTGTGTGTGGGGGGCGAGGGGGCGGCAGTGGCGGGGTTAGAACGAAAGACGCCTTTAAACCCTGCCAGCGTTGTGGTTGAAAAAATTCCCATAGGCGTGAACAATGTCCCGCCAATAGACCAGAATGTTTTTATTGCCAAAAATGGGCATTTCAGTAAGATGTGCTGAAATAAAATCTCAACTACCTGAACCTCTAAAGGGAAAGGACTTAAGAATAGAGAAGTAAATGAAGTTACGCAACCTCCTGCAGTGGACCAATCAAAATATTTTCTGGCTGAGATCAACGATCTGAAACAATTTGGTGAGCAGACATATATATCAATGGACATATCAATAATTTTAAACTGGACACAGGAGCAAGTGTGACAGTCCTGTCAGATAAAGAGCTGTGGCAATCCACACGCTTTTTGCAGCCAACAGAAACTCAGTTACATGGCCCAGGAGGTGTTGTACTTGAAATAAAGGGGAAGTTACAAGCAACGCTTCAACATAATGGAAAGCAGATATTATAAGCACTGTATTTCCTAAGCGACACAGTGGCGCAGTGGTTAGCACCGCAGCCTCACAGCTCCAAGGACCTGGGTTCGATTCTGGGTACTGCTTGTGCGGAGTTTGCAAGTTCTCCCTGTGACCGCATGGGTTTTCGCCGGGTGCTCCGGTTTCCTCCCACAGCCAAAGACTTGCAGGTTGATAAGTAAATTGACCATTATAAATTGCCCCTAGTATAGGTAGGGGGATATAGGGTTAGTATGAATGGGTGGTTAATGGTCGGCACAGACTCGGTGGACCGAAGGGCCTGCTTCAGTGCTGCATCAATAAATAAATCAGGAGTTCTCACTCTTAAGTAGAAGAGCTTGTAGTGACATTCATATTATGACATTCAAGAAGTTGAACAACAAGAATCCAGGAGCCAGGACAGAGGGAGAGTCCCCCAACCTGACCTGAGCACTGCAGAGAGTGGATTCTGCCAGAGTGCCTGCTAAATCTGGAGGGAACCCACACAACAGAGCACAGCCCACCATGCCGCTCAAAGACTACAAGAGCGAGAAAGAGAAATGCAGCAAGTTCCTACAGGAATACTACATAGACAGAGAACTTGGGAAGAAACAAGCCCAACAAAATTGTCAGGTATACAGACAAAATTGAAGAGAACCACTAATTTCGACCCAATTCCCAACTAGATTGTGGGAACGGTTGATCATGGAGTTATACAGCACAGAAATAGGCCCATCGTGTCTGTGTCAGCCATCAATCACCGATCTATTCTAATCCCATTTTCCCGCACTTGGCCTTGTATGCTATGGCACATCAAGTGCTCATCTAAATACTTCTTAAATATTGTGAGGGCTCCTGCCTCTACCACCCCTTCAGGCAGTGTGTTCCAGATTCCAACTGCCCTCAAATCTCCTCTAAACCTCCTGCCCCATCCCTTAAATCTATACCCCCTGGTGATTAACACTTCTGCTAAGGGAAAAAGTTTCTTCCTATCTACCCTATCTATGCCCTCATAATTTTGCATACCTCAATCAGGTCCCCCTTCAGCCTTCTCTGCTTAAAGGAAAACAACACTAGCCTATCCAATCTCTCTTCATAGCTGAAATGCTCCAGCCCAGGCAACATCCTGTTGAATCTCCTCTGCAACCTCTCCAGTGCAATCGCATCCTTCCAATAGTGTGGCGACCAGAACTGTACACAGTACTCCAATTGTGGCCTAACTAGCATTTTATATAGCTCCATCATAACTTCCCTGCTCTTATATTCGATGCCTCAGCTAATAAAGGCAGGTATCCCATATGCCTTACTAACCACCTTATCTATCTGTGCTAAAAGCAAAATACTGCGGATGCTGGAAATCTGAAATAAAAACAAGAAATGCTGGAACCACTCAGCAGGTCTGGCAGCATCTGTGGAAAGAGAAGCAGAGTTAACGTTTCGGGTCAGTGACCCTTCATCGGAACTGACAAATATGAGAAAAGTCACAGGTTATAAGCAAGTGAGGTGGGGGTGGGGCAAGAGATAGCAAAGGAGGTCTAGATTGGACCAGGCCACATAGCTGACCAACAGGTCACGGAGCAGAGGCAAACAATATGTTAATGGTGTGTTGAAAGACAAAGCATTAGTACAGATTAGGTGTTAATACACTGAATATTGAACAGCAGCAAGTGCAAACCTGAAAAAAAAACAGTGGGTAAGCAAACTGAACAAACTAAGATGAAATGAAATAAATGCAAAAAAAAGGATTGTAAAAAATGTAAAAAAGAATGTAAAAAAAAAGGAAGAAAAAATAACTAAAAATGAAAGTAAAGTGGGGGGCTGTCATGCTCTGAAATTATTGAACTCAATGTTCAGTCCGGCAGGCTGTAGTGTGCCAAATCGGTAGATGAGATGCTGTTCCTCGAGCTTGTGTTGATGTTCACTGGAACACTGCAGCAATCCCAGGACAGAGATGTGAGCATGAGAGCAGGGGGGAGTGTTGAAATAGCAGGCAACCGGAAGCTCAGGGTCCTGCTTGCGGACTGAGCGGAGATGTTCCGCAAAGCGGTCACCCAGTCTGCGCTTGGTCTCCCCAATGTGGAGGAGACCACACTGTGAGCAGCGAATACAGTATACTACATTGAAAGAAGTACAAGTAAATCGCTGCTTCACCTGAAAGGAGTGTTTGGGGCCTGGGATAGTGAGGAGAGAGGAGGTAAATGGGCAGGTATTACACCTCCTGCGATTGCACGGGAAGGTGCCATGGGACGGGGACAAGGTGGTGGGGGTAATGGAGGAGTGGACCAGGGTGTCGCGGAGGGAACGATCCCTTCGGAATGCTGACAGGGGAAGGGAGGGGAAGATGCGACTGGTAGTGGCATCACGCTGGAGGTGGCGGAAATGGCGGAGGATGATCCTTTGGATATGGAGGCTGGTGGGGTGAAAAGTGAGGACAAGGGGAACCCTGTCACGGTTCTGGGATGGAGGGGAAAGGGTGAGGGTAGAGGTGCGGGGAATGGGCCGGACACGGTTGAGGGCCCTGTCAACCACAGTGGGGGGAAATCCTCGGTTGAGGAAAAAGGAGGTCATATCAGAAGCACCGTCATGGAAGGTAGCATCATCAGAGCAGATGCGTCAGAGACGGAGAAACTGGGAGAATGGAATGGAGTCCTTACAGGAGGTAGGGTGTGAAGAAGTGTAGTCGAGGTAGCTGTGGGAGTCGGTGGGCTTATAATGGATATTAGTAGACAACCTATCCCCAGAGATGGAGACAGAGAAGTCGAGGAAGGGAAGGGACGTGTCAGAGATGGACCATGTAAAGGTGAGAGAAGGGTGGAAATTGGAGGCAAAGTTGATAAAGTTTTCCAGTTCGGGGCGGGAGCAGGAAATGGCACCGATACAGTCATCAATGTACCGGAAAAAGAGTTCGGGGAGGGGGCCTGAGTAGGACTGGAACAAAGAATGCTCGACATATCCCACAAAAAGAAAAATTCCTCAAACGTTAACTCTGCTTCTCTTTCCACAGATGCTGCCAGACCTGCTGAGTGATTCCAGCATTTCTTGTTTTTATTATCTATCTGTGCTGCTGCCTTCAGTGATCTATGGACAAGTACACCAAGGTACCTCTGACCCTCTGTACTTCCTAGGGTCCTACCATCCATTGTATATTCCGTTGCCGTTTTAGTCCTCCCAAAATGCATCACCTCACACTTCTCAGGATTAAATTCCATTTGCCACTGCTCTGCCCATCTTACCAGCCCATCTATATCGTCCTGTAATCTAAGGCTTTTGTCATCTGAGGTGGAATGTGTCAAATGGCCAAGGTAAGTGCTACAGAATGGCTCCTTTTGGCACTCTTTGTGGCCAAGGAGGAATAGGAGTGCTCCCCACAGCCCTCACAAGGATGTATCAGTGTGGCTTAGTTGGTAGCACATCCTGCCTCTGCAGGAATCTTTCTGGATGTCATTTTCACTGCGCAACTCTCTGAGGTCAAACACACTCATCGGAAACCGTGGAATGTAAGCCAATTTTCCCAATTTTATCTGCTGACCCATCCCATTCCCATTGGATGGGTTGGCGTAAAATTGGAGTCTTGGATTTCAGACACCAGTTGGCCCCGATATTAACATGGAGGCAGGAAGGGCATATGATAGCACAAGGAAAACCCAGCAAAGTCACAGAGTTGGAGGCCCTGCTGATCTTAACAGGCCTCCATATACTATCTCATCTGAAAGACAGCATGCGCTAAGTACTACTTTGGAGTGTCAGCTTATACTGTTGCATTCAAGTCCGGGACCTGAGACCTCAGTATTGGGAAAGCTTTTAGAAACAATAATTCAGGACAAAATTAATAGTTATTTGGACAAATGTGGATTAATTAAGGAAAGCCAGCATGGATTTGTTAAGGGCTAATCATATTTAACTAACTTGCTTGAGTTTTTTGATGGGGTTGTTGAGGGTAAGACATTGGATAAGATGTACATGGACTTCCAAAAGGCATTTGTCAGCAATGTTAGAGCCCATGGAATAAAAAGGACAGTAGCAGCATGGACATGAAATCGGCTGAGTGACAGGAAATAGAGAATAGTTGTGAATAGTTGTTTTACGGACAGGAGGAAGGCACATAGTGGGATTCTTCAGGGGTCAATGCTGGGACTCACAATTTCAAAATTTGCAGATGATACAAAACTTGGAAGTAAAATTATGTATACTGTGAGGAGGATAGTGATAAACTTCGAGAGGGCATTTTTAAAATTCATTCATGGGATGTGGGCATCGGTGGCTAGGACAGCATTTATTGCCAATCCCTAATTGCCCTTGAGAAGGGGGTGGTGAGCCACATTCTTGAACTGCTGCAGACCTTGGGGTATAGGTACATCCACAGTGCTGTTAGGAAGGAAGTTCCAGGATTTTAACCTAGCGACAGTGAAGGAACGGCAATATAGTTCCAAGTCAGGATGGTGTGCGGCTTGGAGGGGAAGTTGCAGGTGGTGGTGTTCCCATGCATCGGCTGCCTGTGGCCTTCCAGATGGTGGAGGTCGTGAGTTTGGAAGATGCTGTCGAAGGAGCCTTAATGAGTTGCTGCAGTGAATCTTGTAGATGGTACACACTGCTGCCGCTGTGTGTCGGTGGTGCAGGGAGTGAATATTGAAGGTGGTGGGTGAGGTGCTAATCAAACGGGCTGCTTTATCTTGGATATTGTCAAGCTTCTTGAGTGTTGTTGGAGTCGCACCCATCCAGGCAAGTGGAGAGTATTCCAGCACACTCCTTTGTGCTTTGTAGATGGTGGACAGACACTGGGGAGTCAGAAGGTGAGTTACTAGCTGCAGAATTCCCAGGCTCTGACCTGCTTTTGTAGCCACAGTATTTACATGGCTAGTCCAGTTCAATTTCTGGTCAATGGTAACCCCCAGGGTTGTTGACAGTAGGGGATTCAGTGATCGTAATGCCATTGAACATCAATGGGAGATAGTTAGATTATTTCTTGTTTGAGATGGTCATTGCCTGGCACTTGTGTGGTGCTAATGTTACTTGCCATTTATCAGCCCAAGCTTGGATGTTGTCCAGGTCTTGCTGCATTTGGACACGGGCTGCTTCAGTATCTGAGGAGGCGCAAAAGGTACTGAACATTGTGCAATCATTAGTGAACATCCCCACTTCTGACCTTATGATGGAGTGAAGGTCATTGATGAAGCAGCTGAAGACAGTTGGGCCTAGGATATTACCCTGAGGGTCTCCTGCAGTGATGTCCTGGGACTGAAATGATTGACCTCCAACAACCACAATCATCTTCCTTTGTGATAGACATGCTTCCAGCCAGCAGAGAGTTTTCCCCCTGATTCCCATTGACTCCAGTTTTGCTAGGTCTCCTTGATGCCATACTTGGTCAAATGCTGCCTTGATGTCAAGGGCAGCCACTCTCACCTCACATCTGGGGTTCAGCTCTTTCGTCCATGTTTAAACTAAGGCTGTGATGAGGTCAAGAGCTGAGTGGCACTGGCAGAACCCAAACTGAGCATCAGTGAGCAGGTTATTGCTGAGCAAGTGCTGCTTGATAGCACTGTCGATGACCCCTTCCATCACTTTGCTGATGATTGGGAGTAGACTGATAGGACGGTAATTGGACAGATTGGATTTGTCCTGTTTTTTGTGTACGGGACATACTGGGGCAATTTTCCACACTGCCAGGTAGATGCCAGTCTGGTAGACAGGCTGGTGGAATTGGTGAACAAGTGGCAAGATGAAATTTAATGCAGTGACTCATTTTGTTAGGAAGAAGGAGGAGAGGCAATATAAATTAAAGGGTACTATTCTGTTGCATCCACACTTTCAGAAGGATTTTAAGGCATTAGAGAGGGTGCAGCAAAGATTCACAAGAATTGTTCCAGGGATGAGCAACTTCAGTTACGTGGCCAAGTTGAAGAAGCTGGGGCTGTTCTCCTTGGAGAAAAGAAGATTAAGAGGAGATTTGATAGAGGTGTTCAAAATCAAGAGGGGTTCGTACAGAGTGGATGGAAAGAAGCTGTTCCCAGTGGCTGAAGGATCCAGAACCACAGGACACCAATTTAAAGTAGGTGGCAAAAGAAGCCACAGTGACATGAGGAGTGGTTCAAATCTGGAATGCACTGCCTGATGTTGTGGTGCAGGCAGATTCAATAAAAGCCTTCAACAAGAACTGGACAATAATCTGAAGGGAAAAAAAATTGCAGGCCTATGAGAAAAGGCAGGGGAGTGAATATAAGTGAGTTGTGCTTGCAGCGAATCAGCATAGATATGATGGGCCGAATAGCCTCTTTCTGTGCTGTAACCATTCTATATTTCTATGATTGTATAATTTCAAATAGAGGTCCGATGACATCAAATGCACCCTGTTGCAATTTTAACTGGTTGAGAGACCCAGTCAGCGGCAAGCTCGCTAAATTAAATTTAATGGATTGGCTTCACAAACTGACTGGCATGACTGGATGCTTCATTTAAAAGGGTGTTCACTGAGGCACTTAATTCATTAGGATCTGCATGCCATTGTGAATAATGCATTTACATGGCAGTTCTAAGCTTCCACTTTGCTTCCTTCTGATTTTTTTTCTCCTTTACCTACCCTCATTAAGCACTCACTGATTATCATGTATGCTGCTTGTGCTAAAGGCCTGCTCGGGTCTGCAAATGAGACCCGACCCGAGCCCGACAGAACCCCATCCGACCCCGAGCCCGACCCGGCCCAAGTCCTTCCATTTTTTTCCCACCCCCAACCCGACCATCAGTTAACCTATCTTCTGTTTTCACTTTGTTCCTCACCTGCATAAGCTTAAAATAACTGTAATAAAACTGCCTTTAAAGTCCAAAAAGTAAATTAACATTAGAGTCACTAACCTGAGGTGGTGATAGAGCGTGTCCGATCCGGCCCAACCTGACACGAGCCCGAATGTCGGACCTAGAAGTCCGACCCGACCCGACCCGAACCTGATACATGTCATCGGGTCCCGTCAGGTTCAGGTCGGGTAGCAGGCCTTTAGTTTGTGCTCCACTTCCTTGGATGGATAAATAGTTGGAGGAAGAGGAGCAGCAGCAACAACAGCATCAATCACAGTCTGAAAAATTAGGTTAAGCTACAGCTGCTCTATTAGAAGGTAAGAGATGAGAGGGACTACTTATAGAAGGTCTTACACAGCCCAAGCACATACAGACTAAGACTTACTTTCATGGATATTTCTGAGCAGCAATAGAGGAGGAGCTTGCACTATATCAGGCAGGTTATGGTTAACCTCTGCACCCTGTTGCAGAAAAACCTGCTCCCCAATGCTTTGCAAGTAGCTATTAGTCAACACTGCCCTGAAATTTTTTTCACCTCATGCTCCTTTCAAGCTGTCTCATTGCTGTTGGTGGGGTCTTGGTGTAAAGACATTTGGATGGCGTGTTTGCCTACATAACAATAGTGACTAAACTTCAAACATAGTTTCTTGGCTGTGAAATGTTTTGAGACGATCCAGAGATTGCTAAAATGCAAGATCGTTCTCTTTCTTTGTTTGAATTGAAATATACAGGACAGAGAGGTGGACCAATTACAAATTGACTCGAAAATGAATTTAAATCAGACAAGATGTAATCCTGGAGCCAAATTAATGCTGACAATGGAGAACTGTTGCTTGGCCCAAATTAATTTTAATGTGCAAAAGGAGTAAAGAGGAACAAGATAATTAGAATACAGCATCATTTTTCATTTCAGCTAAATCTGACTAATAATGCAACATAGTCCGTGTCTACTAAGTCTGCAATTTAAAGCCTTATATGGTTATGCAGCCAGATCCACTCTCCAGATCTGTAAATTATTCCCCAGAAGCCTTTGCTGCATAGAGGGCTTAATTGATTTATTGACTTATCTACAATGAGCAAAGCAGCATGTATAAAACAGATGCTGAACATAACGAACCATAACTTTATTCAAATAGGATATCCGCATTGCTGGACAAATTATTTTTGCACATTTCGATCTATCAGCTGTACTTTTGCAGTAAGTGTAATTAATAGGAGAGGTCTGCTGTATAGATACATTATCATACACAGACAAATGCGAGACATTGCAATATTGAACGTTTTCTGCATTTGAATTAAATTAATTTTGATTACAACAATCAATATTTCAAAATCTTACATCATTGAAGGTTGCAAAATTGGCAAGGTGAAATAATCACAGAGAAATCTCAGCAGTTTCACCTCCATTGCTCCCAATTTTCTTTAAATATGCCAGAGCCATATTCAGGTAGAAGTGGAGCTAACAAGATTTTGAAAGATTTTTTTTATTATATTACCTAATTGCATAACAATACTGGCCTTTGTGGAAATTGACCACGTTTTTCAGCTAAAGGATCATCGTTACCTGGTACAGCAAGCATTCCACAGCATTAGGGAGCTCAATCATCAATTTACCATGCCGCACCTAGTGGGCGCTCCTGCTGTGCAGTAGCTACTGCAGTAACCCACTTGATTCATGCAAATGCCCCAAGTCTGGAAATTTGGACAGGGCTAAAGGTACATCTTGGCAGCAGGTAGACATCCCACTCTGCTATTGTTAAAGCAGTGCAGCAAGACTTACAGATTTAAAGGAAAATTGGAAAAATATTTGAAGCAGACGTTATTGGCCAGGCACTGAAGTTGAAAATTATCCTCACAGGGCCACATGGTTTCCATCTATGCTGTAACTGTCTATGATTCTATGGTTCTTCAAATCTGAAAGATTTACCATCTGTTGTTATCTTGGAATGGAACAGTTCCTTGGTTTAATGGGCATTTGGCATTCTAGTTCCACTTAACAAAAACCTTGATACAGTGTACCTTTGATGGCCATTAACTTGGTTCTAATTCCTAACTTTAACCTTTTGAAGGTTACAACAGCATTCTGTCTCATTCCTGTAACATTGATAACATGTTACTTTGAGAACATTGTGCAATAAGTCCTTATCTGTGTGGTACATTTCTGATTTCACTTTGTCACAGTAAGCACCAGAAATGTCCTCAAAATGGGTCGATTTTGACAGCCTACACGTGGTAGTAACGGCTTCAAAATGGGGTCGATAGCATTTTGTCCATTAACATTGGCAATGAGGCTGGCACAATTTTGAAAGGGCCTACCACCTGATGTCCAAAGCACTCCCCCTTTAAATATGGAAATCAGGGAGGAAATCGGGGACCTATGACATAAATAGGGCCGCGTGATTTATCTTCCTGAGATGAAGGGGTTGTCTTATGAGGAAATGTTGAGCAGGTTGGGCCTATACTCATTGAACAATGAGAGGTGATCTTATTGAAACATATAAGATTCGGAGGGGCTTGATAGGGTAGATGCTAAGAAGATATTTCCCTCATGGCAGAATCTAGAATTAGGAGGCACAGTTCAAAAATAAAGGGGCTCCCATTTAAGATGGAGATGAGGAAAAATTTCTTCTCTCAGAGGGTCATTAATCTTTGGAATTCTCTTCCCCAGAGAGCAGTGGAGGCTGGCTCATTGACCTACAAGGGAGTAAAGGCTTATGGGGGGCCAGCAGGAAAGTGCAGTCAAGGCCACAATCAGATCAGCAATGATCTTATTGAATGGCAGAGCAGGCTCAAGGGGCCAAATGGTCTACTCCTGCTTCTATTTCTTATATTCATGTTCTTATGGCAGAACCAGCCTGTTTTCCTGTGCTGAATCCAGCACAGGATGCCTGTTTGGTATCCTGTAGCTTGCCTGGAGAATGCAAATGAGGTCAGAGCCTAAGAATAATGGGGCCACTTCACTGCTGGAATGGGCAACAGGCCAGTTTCCTAAAAGTAAAAATCTATCCGACTGTTTCCTAAAGGTCAAACAAGTCTTCAAATATGTCACAATAGGCTAGTTTCTCAATGAGGCTTGACTGCCAAATCCATTTAGTGCCCTAGAACAGTTGAAGGTTGCTTCTCTTCCACTATGCTGAGGATCAAGAGTTTGATTTTAAAAAATACTCAGAATTCCACACTATAATGCTGGCAGGTTACTTTATGTCAGGAGCAAGTTTCTTGTGAGTGATAATGACAAGTTAAATGTGCACTGTACCCCATTCCTTAGGTTACTGCCATTTAATGTACCTAAGAACAGGCATCAGGAGTAATGTCAACAGTAATTTCTAGGCTTATAGTTTAACCTTGGCTAATAACTTTGCTTGTTTTAATCTGCAATTAATATTTAAATAGAATTGCTACTGATGAGCAACCTGGTAGGATCAGCAGGCCTTGCAACTGTAAATCCAGCCTAGATTATTATTTAATCAAGCTGCAATATTACTATATGAAATATCTTAAGACTGCAGGTAGAGTTTACTAGTTAAAAAAAACTAAAAACAAAATGCATTTATATAGTGCCTTCAATGATCTCATAAATCTCAAAGCACTTCACTGCCATTGAAGTATTTCTGATGTGTTGTCTCTGCTGTAATGTAGGGGAATGGAGAAGCCATGAGATAACTGAGCAGACAACATTTTTGTGATTTTGATTGGTAGATAAACACGGCGAACATTGCCAGAATTTCCCTGCTCTCCGTTGAATAGTATCAGGGGAATCTTTTACATCCAGCTGAGAAGACAGGCAGGACCTTGGTTTGATGCCACAACTGAAAAGCAATAACTCTAATACTACAGCATTTCCTCAATACTGTACTGGAGTGTCAGCTTGTATGTTCAGATTCTGGAGTGGAGCTTGACCCACTATCTTCTGACTCTGAGATAAAAGGCCTACCATAAGCTAAGGCTAACACTTTTCTTGCTGTTTAGAACATGCAAATATTTGCAAGCTATTCATATATTTGGGTGACACAAAATGGTGATTCATAAAATGGATCAAAAACTTATACAGTTAAGCACTGCAATGCAAGTAAAAATCTGTCAAGATAAGGAGTTTCTGCATTTGCTCATTAATTCTTAAGGATACATTTTTCTCCATGCATTAATGGTCGTAAAGTCGCAAGCTGCTTTATACTCATATTACCTTTTCACTGACAGTAATAAACAGTGTACAATATAGCAATTGAACTATTGATTGCTTCAAAGTTCTCCATTTAACAGAGATAATTTAAATGTTCTTTATGTGACTATTTGCTAAGTAAACATTCCAGAAAGTATTAATTTGTAACAACTTCCAACTGAGCACATTTGTAAAATTAAATGCTTATGATAACTTTACACCAGAATGATCCTCCTCAGCAATAATTAAAGAGTTAATACGATAGTTAAGTTAATATACCCAACAATGGCAATTATGAAAGAGCCAAGGTGTAGTACCTAACAATAAATGTTGTATTTGTTTCAAATTAAAAATAAAATCAGTATATTAAAATAAAACACATTGATGAAAACATTCTCAGGATATTTTATATAATGTATGAACTGAGTGCCGTTTATGGTGCTACGCTACACTACATCCAGCTGTAGACGGCATGTGTAATAATGGTTACAAATACTGCATTCAAATGCCTTCACAATCCAATGACCATGAACAGTCCATGTTTCTACATGAACTTAACTTGACCTTTGTAATCTCTTTGAAAATGGTATTGAAGTTATAGCTCAAAGTGTGATGAATGATCACAAGTGGAATCTTTCCACTACCATTTACTTTCCCTCTGGGCTGGTCTTTGATTTTAATCAATTTGTATGAAAGAGGCACTGAATTGCTTGCTTAACTTGTAAGCTGAATCCAATCTTGTCATCTTATACAGGGTGACATTTTCACTGAATGGCACTAAGTAATAGATTGGGTTTTGTAAATATGAACACCAATAACATGTATACCAGTGGATTACAGGTAAGCACTTTTATATATGCATATTGGCTGCAAAATTCATTTACGTAGTGCCCGTATTTTTGGTGCTAGTGGTGTCATTTCAGGTCCAAAATAGCATCTATGCCAGAAGCACCCACTTTTGGTGCAAGTCGCACTGGACTCCATTTTTGTAAAGGCAGAAAGCAGGCGCAGGGAGCATGCAGCAGAAGTATGCAGATAGGCAGATCGTGGCATCAGGCAGTGTGTAATGCTAATTTGATGCCACTGGTATCATTTTTGACCTGAATGCTCCAATTAACACCCCCTCTTAACCTCTCACAACTGAACATGTGTTCAGCAGCAGGAAGGGCCCCCCATCAGCGCTATTTGGAGAGATCATCAACTACTTACAGGTATCTACTGGCTGCTGCTGAGTTAGTAGAAATGTCTGGTGAATTGTACTGTTACTTAAAGTTGCTGAAGTCTGCAGGGAATGGTGTTGAATGTAGTGAATGCCTTGGCTCTGATTTCAAGGGTTCTGCTCAGATCACTCATTCCCAGACATAGGTGCTATTGTTTCCAACCCCATTGGTCTACAGCATGACAAGCAGAATGAGCAGAGGCAACACAGAGGAGAACAAGCTGCTCAAAGAGGGAGGAGGTGGAGGGATAGAAGGACTCTGAGCAAAGTATCCACCCAGGGTCTTCAGGGAGCAATTCTCCTATATCAACCTCAATGAAGAACAATGCATTAGATGCCTATGCTTCACCAAAGAGGTGCTTTTTGAAATCTGCCACCTGTTGCAAGACAAACAGCAGTTTCAGAGCAGGGCAAGGATGGCATTACCAGTGGCTGTGAAAATAACCATAGCGATGAACTCTTATGCATTGGGTTCCTTTCAGGTGGGAACAGGCAATATTTGCAACATCTCCCAGATTTCTGTCCACTGTTACATAAAGGAGTTCACTGACACTCTGCATGCCAAGAGAACTAACTACATTTCATTCTTTTTTTCCAGCGAGCCGCAGCCGGAGTGAGCAAGCAGCTTCACTAGGATTATAGTCTTCTCCATTTCACTGACACACCACTTGCAGGTAACACATATAAACTCTAAGATGTACTGCAACCAGAAGGAATTCCACTCCCTCAATCTCCAGCTGGTGTGCGACCATTTGCAGTGTATCATACAAGTTAATGCCCAGTATTCTGGCAGCAGTCATGATGCCTTCATTCTGTACTAGTCCTCTGTACCATCAGTATTTGAGCCACCATGCCAAACCAGATTGTGCCTGCTGGGCAACAAGGGCTATCCACTGACCACCTGGCTTATGACTCTGGTGCACAACCCACGCACACTTGGCCAGCTTGCTACCACAGGAAATGACATAAAGCAGGCCACTGCAGTATTTAAGCAATGTTTTTTGCTGCCTGGACTGCTGTAGAGGAGCCCTGCAATATTCACCAGAGTGTGTGCCATGATTCATCATAGTTTGCTGCATCTGCACACTCTCGCCATCATGACAGAACAGCCCTTGCCATCAGGTATAGAGCAAACAGCTGAAGAGAAGGAAGAGCAAGAGGATGAAGAGGGGGATGAAGAGAAGGAGGAGGATGAAGAAGAGGAGGAGGAAGGGAGGAGGCAACTGACACATCTCCTTTCTGGTCAGGCTGTCCATGATTGGCTGATCTGACTGTGGTACCAATGAACACAACCCCAATGCCCCATTCAACAACAGTCCCATACCTTGCCTTCCTTCTGTTACTGACTATCACAACGTCCTCTTGGACACAAAGGTGAAATAAAAGCCACCACAAAACAAACATACCAAACCAACTTTATCAAACAAACTATTCAATATTCGATGCAAAAGTCAACTATTGTGCATTCTCTTAGTACCTGTCTTCTGTGGGCCTTTGCTGGTCCTAGTGTTGCTGCAGTATGGTGATGGAAGGCTGCTGCCTTTCAGTGGGGAGATCCTTGCAGGACGACCTAGAGCGGCTCTGGCCCTAGAAGACCTTGTTTCGGATTGCACTACCTCGGCATGGGCAGCAGCAGCCTGAGCTGGCTGACTGACAGGCAACAGCAAGGACACTGGTGGAGTGGCAGTCATGGGAGGACGAATGCTGTCATCCTGAAAGAGGAATGTGCTAGCGGACAGATTGTGGGACTGCTCTGAAATCCTGTAACTCCTCTGCACACTGGTATCCACAGCCATGATGGCAGCAGTCTGAGCTTGCTTGGTAGCAAACTGGGTTTGCTTGACTTCAAAAAAGAAAGTCTTGTGTTTAGGCTGAGCTTCCACTGCAGCAGCGGTATGGTGGGTGGCTACTTCTTGTGCTGTAATGAAAGCTGAGACATCAGCCATCAGAAGCTGCACATGATGGGTCCACAAGTGTGCTAATGACGTTGGCTACCACTTCTACGTTGGAAGGGATAGTCTGCCAGCTTTGCACAAAGTCTTGTGCCAAATTGGTACCGGAGTCCTCCATGCCCCTTGACAGTGAACGCAATCTTTCCGGTAGGCCTCCCAATACACCAAGGATTGCATTGTGCATAATAATCAGCCTTTTTCTGTCGGCCGCCTATTGAAGTCTTTATCTGAGTCCTTTGCAGCAGGATTCCTGTGCGACCTCACCATTTGGCGAGCTGGCACCAGTGCTATCCTTGTCCCCTGCCATGTCTGCAGGCCACTCATGCATGGTATCTCACAACATACAGGTCTCACGCCTAGGATACCTTTTAAATCACACATAGTCCGGGATTTTGTGAGGCCCCCGAGGCGGGATCAGAGGCGGGGGGGGGGGCACGGAGTATTGCGATGGGTTGCAAGAGGGCAGTGGGGCAGGGGGCCCGGCACCTCCCCATCACCCAGCGATCTTCCCGGGGGCGGGATAGCCTGATGACAACCTACTCACCCAGAGGCCAATTGAGGCCCTTAAGTGGTCCATTAGCAGCCAATTAAGGGCCTTTTCCTGCTGCCTCTGGGATCTTATCAGCAGCGGGAGGGGGGCCTCCGCTGTGCGAGGATGATGCCTTGTAATCCGAGGCGCCCTCCCTGCGGGCTTGGGCAGGTGGTCACTCCTTCGTGGGCAATTTGTGGCCCACAGACAACCCCCACCGGGAACAACTTTACCCCAAGGACCTCCCTCCCCCTGGACTGCATAACAAACCCCTATCCCCAACCTCACCGGAGCCTTCCGGACTGGCCCCAATGACCCTGCCTCACGTATCTCTGTTCCGGGTTCCACCGTTGGGCCTGGGTCCGAGGCCTATGCAGTACTGGTAGTGGCCACCGTTCCCGATGACGCTGCCGATACTGCTGAGCTGCCAACCTTCTGATTGGCCAGCGGCTCTTGGAGGCAGGATCCTGCCTCCCCTTTGATTCAAAAGACCGAAGGATCCCTCCAGGGGGGCATGAAAAGGCAGAGGCGGGATTCCCCCTGGCCCAGTGCAAGGAGCCCCCATCTCGAGCACAAAATCCAGCCCATACTGTCAGCATCTGAACTGGTGGCTGCAAGTGTGAAATCTCTTCCTGTGCAGGTTGCAGTTCTTGCATATCTGAATGGAGAAATGCACAAGGGTAAGTTTGCAGTGAGGGGAGGTGATGGGAGTGCAGTCTTACATCATCTGCAGCTTGTAAATCAGAAGAAATTGTGGGATGAGGTAGTGGTGGGATGTTAAAAGGAGGATTAGGTATGAGCCTACTGTCATCTTCAATGGCCTCAGCGCCGATGCTTGCCATGGCCTCAGTCAGTGCTGCTTCAGTGATGCAGAGCACAGTCTCCTCCGTGGGTGCAAGTGCCTGTCCCACTCCAGTTAGGTGTTGCTGCCTCTGGATATGTGCCATCTTCGGCTGCAAGAGAGAGGAATGTGTGCTAGTGAGTGTTTTCCAATGTATTTGGGTGATGTGGCTGTCATGGTTGAATAGCTGACAGTGTGTGCAAGCTGTGAGATGTGGGTGTGAGGCTTGCAGCAGTACAGTGAGAGTGAGGTAAGGCATATGAATATTAGGTTTGAGCTGTGATTGATAGAGATTGTTGGTAGGTGAGTGATCGGGGTATGGTGCATTGAACAGTGTGTGAGGCAAGTGGGACAGTTGGTAGGATATGGCATTTGGAGATGCATTCACTGATCTTGACTAATGCATGAGGTCATTGAACTTTTTGCAGCGCTGCGTCCAGATCCTTGGGGCTACAGTCCCGGCATTGACCACCATAGCTAACTGCTGCCACTCCCTCCTGACAGTTGGTCTGGAGCGCCTCCCGTGTGGATGGATGTCACTTCTTCTCTTCTGCACCTCCTCGACCAAGGACTCTAGTGCAGACGGTAAATCTTGGATCCAGCTCTCTGCTATATTGTGTGATCATTCAGTGTTCTTCTGGCTCACCTTCTCTTCTGCAACCAGTTTCAGCACATTCTCCAGCCACAATGCACCTCCCCTTTAAGAGTGCCACGTTCACACAATCCAAATTTATGAACTATAAACATGAACCTATGAAGTATAAACCTGAAATGAACACTTTTCTGCAAAACAAAATGGAGTTGAGACTCAGGTGGCCCTTTCTTTCCTGCCAATACACATGGAACTGCAAGAACTCTGAGCTAATTTTCATTTCTGGACAAGTCTTGGCAAAGTCATTAAAATAAATGAATTTCCTGGACATATCTTTGAGAAGTAATTAAAATGCAAATGACCCTCCCTGTGGCAATGGCTGCATTTCTCCAACTAATTAAATAAAAACTGCATTCACAATCCTGTTGCAGATTCTTTGACTCCAAACTTGAAATTCAGAAAAATGGGTGTGAAAAGCTCTTCTTTATCAAGGTGGTATGTGAATGCATGATACCCAGGCTCCATTGTGTGACAATGGCCTAACCATCAGAAACCATTTATGAGGACAACGGAAAGAGATGCTCTGGTCACATGACAGAAACTAGCTTTCTGATAAGGGGATTTTAATAAGGCACATTTGAGACAGAGAAGAAAAACACATCTATGCCAATGAAGAGAAAAGACCATGCCTAAGACCACCAGCTTTAAGCCACATGTAGGCAGAGACTTGAGTTGGCCCTGAACTCTCCATCTGAGGAACTGTACCAGGGCTTCGTCATTGAACCTTGACTGGTTTATAATAAGAGAAATCTGCTACTGCGAACTTAAAACAACAGCTAATCTGTCCTCCTAAACCGCCAGAGCTTTCCTTCAGTGGACAAAAAAGGATTACAGGCCTGCTTTTCATTTCAATACCCTGGGGAAAAATGAATTTAACAGAGAACTTTTGAAATCATAAGATCTAAACGCATGCTACTTTTATAATCGTAATCTTTTCTTGACTGTCTGTGTATCTG
The DNA here is from genome assembly GCF_036365525.1 of Heterodontus francisci. Lineage (NCBI taxonomy): Eukaryota > Metazoa > Chordata > Chondrichthyes > Heterodontiformes > Heterodontidae > Heterodontus > Heterodontus francisci. Next base: position 74,106,383 of record NC_090384.1, read on the forward strand.
TATGAGTGTGAGAGTAGGTTGGTAGTTGCATTCACTGCGGTGTTGAACAATAAGCAATTATCTTTCTTTTAAAACTTACGAGAAAACCTGTCATTCATCTGTTCCTGACAACTAAAGCACTCAGGAGCTACAACACCACTTTTAAGCACGCTGTCTTCGGTCAGTCGAGAGGTGAAAACAGGGAGCCAACCCTATCATCTCTCTCCTGTCTGTAACAAAGTAGTGTAGGCTAGCTTCAAGTGGTGCCATCTCTCATGATTCTGTTATCCCTGTTCAGGTGTGCAGCCAATCAGCAGTGCATTTAGCACTGCCTGCATGCAGCAATCATTTAAATGAGCAGGCGTCGTGAAGTTTGCATGCTGCCTGCATCAGAAGCAATGGGCGTGGGTTAATCACCCATCACGATCCCATTGCCTGTTTTCAGGAGTTATCGAATTTCATGGTCATTACTTTCACAGTAAGAAAGCAGATAATTGCCAAAATAAAAGGCACATGGAAATAACTTGCTTCCTAGCAGTTTCCTTTTAGTCCATCTCCTCCAATTTTAGTTTAGTTTAGAGATACAGCACTGAAACAGGCCCTTCAGCCCACCGAGTCTGTGCCGACCATCAACCACCCATTTATACTAATCCTATAATAATTCCATATTCCTACCACATCCCCACCTGTCCCTATATTTCTCTCCCACCTACCTATACTAGGAGCAATTTATAATGGCCAATTAACCTATCAACCTGCAAGTCTTTGGCATGTGGGAGGAAACTGGAGCATCCGGAGGAAACCCACGCAGACACAGGGAGAACTTGCAAACTCCACACAGGCAATACCCAGAATTGAACCCGGGTCGCTGGAGCTGTGATGCTGCGGTGCTAACCAGTGTGCCACTGTGCCGCCCTATGTGTGTATCCTCTTGAGGACCAAATTATTTTAACAAAATAATATTTATGTGGTGAAGAACAAACTTTTGCAACATATTTTGTGCTTATTTTTTAATATATTTTTTGTAGGCACGAATTTATATATGACATTGCTGCATTGTATTGTTACAAAATGCACTTACAATTATACCCAACAATAAGGCGTTGAGGAGCCTTATTTCTACCCTTTTCAAATAATAAAAAGTTGATCCCATGCATCATTTTGTGAATATAATGGAAAGGACACTGTTCAGAAATGAAGGCTCACCACTGAAGTGTCCCAGCATCCAAATTTCTGCCATACACATTAATCCATACTTCAGTTAACATCATGAAGTCCAATCAAGCCTGATTTTTACATTTTAGCTGATGACTAATGTCTCCTTCGAAAAGAAATGAAAAACCCAACTGATCACTCTTGAGTGAGATTTGTAGCCCTTAGAGGACCAATCAATTTCCTAAACTGCTGAAAAAGAAACTGGTTAACCATCAGAAATTCATTTGTGTGGTTATGTCATACAAAAAGTGCTAAGTGTTTCATACATGAATGAAAATGAAGCATTGAACAGATGCAAAGGTAGCTCCAGTTACTCTGCGCTCTTAAGCTAATGGGAAATACCAGTTGAAATTATTGTTGTACCTTTCCCTGAACATGCTGTTGTAAATGTTCTTTCATTGTTAAGACACAGTTTTTCTTTTTTTTTGTTAGATTATCTTACTTACAATGCAAGACTAGAGACATTGTAAACAGTCTAAGATCTTTTTACTTCCCTTTGTGAAGAGCTGGTTTTATTTTTTTAACTTTGAAAATTGTGTCATCGCAGTTTATAAGAAATACATTTACAGAGTGTAGTGCTGTTTCCATAAAAATAGAAAGTAATAGAAGAGTATGGGCAATGTATTGGATCTTAGAAATAGACTGCGGCTTGTAATCTTACACAAAATGAGTCATCATGTCTTATGGCGGAGAGGAGTGGTAAGGAAACCAACCATTTGCCCATAGAGAGACAGAGAAAATTAGTAGAGTTCAGTCAGACCAGTCATAACTCCTCGTGCCTCACTTGAAACACCTTGACAGTTTTCAAGGAGTAGGATATCTGCCCCTCTTGTTCAGAAATGGTGCATAATACAGAGGAATCTATGATGGTATACAAAAACAAATACCCTAAAACAGAAAATAATAAACCAATGTTAGTGTTAAAGGGGAATGGCAAGGTTCAGATTTTTCTGAAAATGAAATGAGGAATTGTTCAAAATATAAAAAGCTGTGTTTTATGTCTGGATTTTCGGTTGCCTCTATTGTTTCCATCTTTACTTCTGTAAAGTGTCCTATCTGAAGGTCAATTTGACAAATTTGTTCTCAAGTCACAGGAGGAACTTGAAATGACACTTGAAGTTTGATGTCTTTGACAGAACTAAGTAAACCTTTGGTCTTCTCCTTACCACAACATATTCATATGGGGTTAGTGTCTCATTTGACCCTACAGGCTCCATAATAGGCAGCATCCTTGCTGAAGATGAGCCTTTATCCTCACAAGATCATTCTCTGTGGAAGTGTTTCCTGCCCTCTTTACATTATGTATGTCCTTCATAAAAGATAAAAACATTGTAACTGTAATAGTCCTGGTTCCTATCATTGTTGTTGTCAGAACTACCTGTCCATTATTTTCCCAACTGCTCCACTGCATCAAGATTCCTGCACTAAGGTGATTCCTGCCCAACTGGACTCAGATTACATAATATTCTGCTTTTACCTCAAGTTTTAGTTTGTGTTAATAGTTGTTTGTCACACGTAGATGCACTTGAACATCATTAAAATTTACTTTGAACTTGTGAGGTCCTACTTGGAAAAGATCTCTTGCTGCCTGGATAAAGATATAATCAATGCAACAATGTTTTAAAGTTGCACTGTGTGAGATAGTAATGAATATTTAAAATAAATGAGTTCTAATAAATCATAAAAATAGAAGAAAAAGGCATTCTTGTGCTGATTCCCTGATAAAGTGCTCCTGCTGAGGAGTGGCACGAACAGGAAGTGCTGATTGGGAAGCCCTGGGCTGTAGTACTTGATTTTCTGTCCATTAATTTAAAGGGGTAATAAATCACTGGTCTATGAGTCCATGTTTTTTGTTAATATATTTCCTCTTGAAATGTGGACATCTGATCAGCTGCTTCTGCTCTTTGCCTATTTTCCCCTAGCCCACCAAGCCAAACGTTCTCCAAGGAATCCCGCTATCCTAGCCCTGAATTCGCAACTTTCTCCAGATTCTCTCCTATCTCCCCTCATGTCCTCTCTGAGCTGATCTTGTCCATGCGACCCATCTATTGCTCCTTTGACCCTTTTAGCACTAAACTGCTGACCATCCAACTCCCCTTCCTGGCTCACATGTCAGCTGATATTGTTGATGGTTCTCTTTCAGGTATGTCCCCCTCTCATTTAAATCTGCCATCATAACCACTCTCATCAACAAAATCAACTCTTCACCCACCGTCCTTGCAAACTACCATCCGATCTCCAACCTCCCTCTCCTCTCCAAATCCCTTAAATGTGCTATGGTCCCCCAAATCTGTGCCCATCTTTCCCAGAGCTCCATGAATGAATTCCTCCAATCAGTTCTCTGCCCCTGCCACAGTACCAAAACAGCTTTTATCAAGGTCACAAATTACATCCTATGTGGCTATGACAATGTTAACCCATCCCTCTTCAAACAAGCCGCAACACAGTCAGAAACTGACCGCATAAACTCTGCAGTGGAGAAGCGACAAAAGTAGAAGGAGAGAGAACAGAACCCTGGCTTGAGAACCCCCCCGCTAACTCAGGGCAACTCTTGTCCTCTCTGTCCAAAGATATGTGGCTCTAGGATTGACCTTTTGAGTCACCTAAGGATATATAAATTATGAATGCCTGGCAGGCGTCATCCTCTTTTCAGGGAACTGTCAACAACAACAGTTCCCACGTGTACGCTGAAGTCACCCAGCTCTACCTCACCATCACCTCTCTTAACTCCTCTACTGTCTCTAATTTTTCACACTGCTTGTTTGACGTTCAATACTGGATAAGCAGAAAATTTCTAAATATTGGAAAGAGCAAAGCCATTGCCTTCAGTCCTCACTACAAACTCCATTCCCTAGCTACCGACTCTATCCCTCTTCCCGGCAACTATCTGAGGCTGAATCAGTCTGTTTATAATCTTGGTATCATATTTGATCCAGAGCAGAGCTACCAACCACATATCTGCACCATCACAAAGATTGCATATTTCCACTTAGATGATATCACACAACTCCGCCTATCTCAGTTCATCTGTTCCTGAAACCTTCATCCATGCCTTTGTCACGTCTAGACCAGACTATTCCAAAGCACTCCTGGTCAGCTTCACATGTGCTACCTGCTGAAAACTTTGAGGTCATCCAAAACTCTGCTGCCCTTATCCGACCTCACACCAAATCACATGCATCCATCACCCCTGTGCTTGCTGACCTGCACTGGATCCTGGTTAAACAATGCCTGTTTTTGTTTTCAAATCCCTCCATGTACTCACCGCTCCATATCTTTGTAAACTTCTCCAACCCAACACCCCTCCAAGATAAAAGCAAAATACTGCGGATGCTGGAAATCTGAAATAAAAACAAGAAATGCTGGAACCACTCAGCAGGTCTGGCAGCATCTGTAGAAAGAGAAGCAGAGTTAACGTTTCGGGTCAGTGACCCTTCATCGGAACTGACAAATATTAGAAAAGTCACAGGTTATAAGCAAGTGAGGTGGGGGTGGGGCAAGAGGTAACAAAGGAGGTCTAGATTGGACCAGGCCGCATAGCTGACCAAAAGGTCACGGAGCAAAGGCAAACAATATGTTAATGGTGTGTTGAAAGACAAAGCATTAGTACAAATTAGGTGTTAATACACTGAATATTGAACAGCAGCAAGTGCAAACCTGAAAAAAACAGTGAGTAAGCGAACTGAACAAACTAAGATGAAATGAAATAAATGCAAAAAAAAAGAGATTGTAAAAAATGTAAAAAAAGAATGTAAAAAGAAAGAAAAAAAAATCACTAAAAATGAAAGTAAAATGGGGGGCTGTCATGCTCTGAAATTATTGAACTCAATGTTCAGTCCGGCAGGCTGTAGCGTGCCTAATCGGTAGATGAGATGCTGTTCCTCGAGCTTGCGTTGATGTTCACTGGAACACTGCAGCAATCCCAGGACAGAGATGTGAGCATGAGAGCAGGGGGGAGTGTTGAAATGGCAAGCAACCGGAAGCTCAGGGTCCTGCTTGCGAACTGAGCGGAGATGTTCCGCAAAGCGGTCACCCAGTCTGCGCTTGGTCTCCCCAATGTAGAGGAGACCACACTGTGAGCAGCGAATACAGTATACTACATTGAAAAAAGTACAAGTAAATCGCTGCTTCACCTGAAAGGAGTGTTTGGGGCCTGGGATAGTGAGGAGAGAGGAGGTAAATGGGCAGGTATTACACCTCCTGCGATTGCAGGGGAAGGTGCCATGGGAAGGGGACGAGGTGGTGGGGGTAATGGAGGAGTGGACCAGGGTGTACCTCTACCCTCACCCCTTCCCCTCCCTCCCAGAACCGTGACAGGGTTCCCCTTGTCCTCACTTTTCACCCCACCAGCCTCCATATCCAAAGGATCATCCTCCGCCATTTCCGCCACCTCCAGCGTGATGCCACTACCAGTCGCATCTTCCCCTCCCTTCCCCTGTCAGCATTCCGAAGGGATCGTTCCCTCCGCGACACCCTGGTCCACTTCTCCATTACCCCCACCACCTCGTCCCCTTCCCATGGCACCTTCCCCTGCAATCGCAGGAGGTGTAATACCTGCCCATTTACCTCCTCTCTCCTCACTATCCCAGGCCCCAAACATTCCTTTCAGGTGAAGCAGCGATTTACTTGTACTTCTTTCAATGTAGTATACTGTATTCGCTGCTCACAGTGTGGTCTCCTCTACATTGGGGAGACCAAGCGCAGACTGGGTGACCGCTTTGCGGAACATCTCCGCTCAGTCCGCAAGCAGGACCCTGAGCTTCCGGTTGCCTGCCATTTCAACACTCCCCCCTGCTCTCATGCTCACATCTCTGTCCTGGGATTGCTGCAGTGTTCCAGTGAACATCAACGCAAGCTCGAGGAACAGCATCTCATCTACCGATTAGGCACACTACAGCCTGCCGGACTGAACATTGAGTTCAATAATTTCAGAGCATGACAGCCCCCCACTTTACTTTCATTTTTAGTGATTTTTTTTTCTTTCTTTTTACATTCTTTTTTACATTTTTTACAATTTTTTTTTTGCATTTATTTCATTTCATCTTAGTTTGTTCAGTTCACTTACTCACTGTTTTTTTCAGGTTTGCACTTGCTGCTGTTCAATATTCAGTGTATTAACACCTATTCTGTACTAATGCTTTGTCTTTCAACACACCATTAACATATTGTTTGCCTTTGCTCCGTGACCTTTTGGTCAGCTATGCGGCCTGGTCCAATCTAGACCTTCTCCTTTGTTATCTCTTGCCCCACCTCCACCTCACTTGCCCCACCTCCACCTCACTTGCTTATAACCTGTAACTTTTCTAATATTTGTCAGTTCCGATGAAGGGTCACTGACCCGAAACGTTAACTCTGCTTCTCTTTCCACAGATGCTGCCAGACCTGCTGAGTGGTTCCAGCATTTTGTGTTTTACCCCTCCAAGATATCTGTGCTCCTCCAATTCTGGCCTCTTGAGCATTCCTGATTTTAATCGCTCCACCACTGAACATCATGACATAAGCAATAGGAGCAGGAAGAGGCTTTTTTGGCCCTTTGAACCTGCTGCATCATCCAATAAGTTCATGGCAGGTCTGCTATCTGAACTCCACCTTCCCACACTATTACCATATCCCTCGATTCCCTTAGCATCCAAAATTCTATCAATCTCCCTCTTGAATATATTCAATGACTCAGCATCTACAGCTCTCATTGTCTACAAAAGCATCGTGTTACAATCAGGTGAGGCAGGGGTCTAGGGTTCCGCCTCAGCCTTTGCCTGGGTTTGGCCGTAACAGTGTTTAATTTTTTAAACACCGTGTTTTTTAGCTCACTGAATCCTTGTTCACTGCTCTCTAATTGCAATGGCAAAGAAATCAACCAGACAGCCTTTCTTAGATTTAAACAAGAAAGATGTAAGTTTATAAACCTTAAAACTCTAATTCAGTTAAAACTACTAGAAATATGCGACGCAACTTTGCTAGCATGCATATGCGATAGACACACATGCAAATAGAGACAGAGGAGGAGAAAGAAGGGAAAAGATTTAAAGTAATAGCTGGAGTTCAGTTGCTGGTTTTTAGGTTTGATGTAAAGTCTTTGATTGCAGTTGTCTTTTAGTTCTCGTTGGGGCCCAGTGCATACTTTCAAACTTGTCTAGCTGCAGGAGTCTTCTCTCTTGAGGTTTGAGTGGCTTACGTGAATCCCTGGAAATTCATGAGAGAGAGTGGTCTTTTAAACCAAGTTATTTTTTCAGTCCAGTAACAGTTTAAAATTAATGTTCTTTATGACAAAATTAATACATCTCATTTTGGCAGGTGTGGTTTTCGTGACAATCATCCCAATTCCCATTTGCCTCTGTCCAATCCTTTTGTGAGGGATCATCCATTCACAGCTGTGCCTTCAGCTGCCAAGGCCTAAAGCTCTGGAATTTCCTCCTTAAACCTCTCCACCTCTCTACCTCTCTTTCCTCCATTAAGTCACTCCTTAGAAACTACCTCTTTGATCAAGCTTTATATCACCTGCCTTAATATCACCTTATGTGGCTCAGTATCATTTTATTTGGCAATGCTTGACTTGACTTGGACTTATATAGAACCTTTCATTACTCAGAATATCCCAAAGTGCTTTATAGCCAATGAACGAACCTGTAAAGCACCTTGGGATGTTTTACTATGTTGCAGACACCATAGAAATACAAGCTGTTGTTGTTGTTGTTGCTGTTGGTAATGCTGGTTCTGCTTTATGATTTACCTACGAGTAAGACAACAGTGCTAAAATTACCTTTATCTAAACCTATAGGCTAACAGAATGCTTAAAGGACAAATAGAAGCAAGCAACCTATGCTTTCTGACATGAATGGCAGTAACTCCGTGGCCATGTGTGGTCTGCAGAACTTAGGTTTGATCATCTGGTTTCGAATGAGCCTGTGCAGGTAGCAAATAGAGACAATACTCTCAAACATGCAGAAATGTTGTAAACATGTCAGAAAATGCCATAGTAAGGTGACGCACTGTGACAGACTTCCAATTTGCAGAACTGCAATAAAGGCATTGATGGTAGTTCGGATCTTTTAGTTTAAGTTAAGATTTACTTGGAATAGCTTCTGTCTGAGTGATTCCAACGTTCTTCTTTGGCTTTGCATCATTGCTGATGATTCACATTTACAGCTCACCTGCTGTGAGTATTTAGATGAGAGTAATTCGACCATCCGACTGCTCACCACCTCTGGTCCAGTACACCCACTCAGCATTTATGCTCCAACACTCTGCTCCCCACATGAAGCTCAAGATCAGTTCTACGAGGAACTCCATAACATCATTAGCAGCATCCCCAACACCGAACACCTATTCCTGCTGGGGGACTTTAACGCCAGGGTTGGGGCCGACCATGACTCATGGCCCTCCTGCCTTGGGCGCTATGGCGTTGGAAGGATGAATGAGAACGGGCAGAGACTGCTTGAGTTGTGTACCTATCATAACCTCTGCATCACCAACTCGTTCTTTCACACTAAACCCTGTCACCAGGTTTCATGGAGGCACCCAAGATCGCGTCGTTGGCACCAGCTAGACCTCATTGTCACAAGGCGAGCCGCCTTAAACAGTGTTCAAATCACACGCAGCTTCCACAGTGCGGACTGCGACACCGACCACTCCCTGGTGTGCAGCAAGGTTAGACTCAGACCAAAGAAGTTGCATCATTCCAAGCAGAAGGGCCACCCGCGCATCAACACGAGCAGAATTTCCCACCCACAGCTGTTACAAAAGTTTCTAAATTCACTTGTAACAGCCCTTCAAATCACTCCCACAGGGGATGCTGAGACCAAGTGGGCCCACATCAGAGACGCCATCTATGAGTCAGCTTTGACCACCTACGGAAAAAGTGCGAAGAGAAATGCAGACTAGTTTCAATCCCATAATGAGGAGCTGGAACCTGTCATAGCCACTAAGCGCATTGCACTGTTGAACTACAAGAAAGCCCCCAGCGAGTTAATATCCGTAGCACTTAAAGCAGCCAGAAGCACTGCACAAAGAACAGCCAGGCGCTGCGCAAACGACTACTGGCAACACCTATGCAGTCATATTCAGCTGGCCTCAGAAACCGGAAACATCAGAGGAATGGATGATGGCATTAAGAGAGCTCTTGGGCCAACCATCAAGAAGATCGCCCCCCTCAAATCTAAATCAGGGGACATAATCACTGACCAACGCAAACAAATGGACCGCTGGGTTGAGCACTACCCAGAACTGTACTCCAGGGAGAATGTTGTCACTGAGACTGCCCTCAATGCAGCCCAGCCTCGACCAGTCATGGATGAGTTGGACATACAGCCAACCAAATCGGAACTCAGTGATGCCATTGATTCTCTAGCCAGCGGAAAAGCCCCTGGGAAGGACAGCATCACCCCTGAAATAATCAAGAGTGCCAAGCCTGCTGTACTCTCAGCACGACATGAACTGCTATGCCTGTGCTGGGATGAGGGAGCAGTACCCCAGGACATGCGCAATGCCAATATTATCACCCTCTATAAAAACAAAGGTGACCGCGGTGACTGCAACAACTACCGTGGAATCTCCCTGCTCAGCATAGTGGGGAAAGTCTTTGCTCGAGTCGCTCTAAACAGGCTCCAGAAGCTGGCCGAGCGCGTCTACCCTGAGGCACAGTGTGGCTTTCGTGCAGAGAGATCGACCGTTGACATGCTGTTCTCCCTTCATCAGATACAGGAGAAATGCCGTGAACAACAGATGCCCCTCTACATTGCTTTCGTTGATCTCACCAAAGCCTTTGACCTCGTCAGCAGGCGTGGTCTCTTCAGACTACTCGAAAAGATTGGATGCCCACCAAATCTACTCAGTATCATCACCTCATTCCATGACAATATGAAAGGCACAATTCAACATGGTGGCTCCTCATCAGAGCCCTTTCCTATCCTGAGTGGCGTGAAACAGGGCTGTGTTCTCGCACCCACACTTTTTGGGATTTTCTTCTCCCTGCTGCTTTCACATGCGTTCAAGTCCTCTGAAGAAGGAATTTTCCTCCACACAAGATCAGGAGGCAGGTTGTTCAACCTTGCCCGTCTAAGAGCGAAGTCCAAAGTACGGAAAGTCCTCATCAGGGAACTCCGCTTTGCTGACGATGCTGCTTTAACATCTCACACTGAAGAGTGCCTGCAGAGTCTCATCGACAGGTTTGCGGCTGCCTGCAATGAATTTGGCCTAACCATCAGCCTCAAGAAAACGAACATCATGGGGCAGGATGTCAGAAATGCTCCATCTATCAATATTGGCAACCACGCTCTGGAAGTGGTTCAAGAGTTCACCTACCTAGGCTCAACTATCACCAGTAACCTGTCTCTAGATGCAGAAATCAACAAGCGCATGGGAAAGGCTTCCACTGCTATGTCCAGACTGGCCAAGAGAGTGTGGGAAAATGGCGCACTGACACGGAACACAAAGGTCCGAGTGTCTCAAGCCTGTGTCCTCAGTACCTTGCTCTATGGCAGCGAGGCCTGGACAACGCATGTCAGCCAAGAGCGACGTCTCAATTCATTCCATCTTCGCTGCCTCCGGAGAATACTTGGCATCAGGTGGCAGGACCGTATCTCCAACACAGAAGTCCTCGAGGCGGCCAACATCCCCAGCTTATACACACTACTGAGTCAGCGGCGCTTGAGATGGCTTGGCCATGTGAGCCACATGGAAGATGGCAGGATCCCCAAAGACACATTGTACAGCGAGCTCGCCACTGGTGTCAGACCCACCGGCCGTCCATGTCCCCGCTTTAAAGACGTCTGCAAACGCGACATGAAATCCTGTGACATTGATCACAAGTCGTGGGAGTCAGTTGCCAGCGTTCGCCAGAGCTGGCGGGCAGCCATAAAGACGGGGCTAAAGTGTGGCGAGTCGAAGAGACTTAGTAGTTGGCAGGAAAAAAGACAGAGGCGCAAGGGGAGAGCCAACTGTGTAACAGTCCCGACAAACAAATTTTTCTGCAGCACCTGTGGAAGAGCCTGTCACTCTGGAATTGGCCTTTATAGCCACTCCAGGCGCTGCTCCACTCACCACTGACCACCTCCGGGCGCTTACCCATTGTCTCTCGTGATAAGGAGGCCAAAGAGAATTCGACCAAGGCATTGCCGGTTGCAGTGGGGACATTGTACATCATCATTCGCTGACGCAGGGGCTACTGCAGCAAGCTCCTTCCTGCAATGACGCTTTTCTGTGTCAACCTGAAGTTTCTGTGCTCCAATGTGAAGACTTTGGTGCCAAGTGCTTTGGTCCTGTGCAGATTGTTCCCAGTTGTTTAAATCAACCTGGCATGAAATGATGTCTGACTTGCATGAGTCCTTGTATTTTAGTTTTGGCCTCCCAACGGGTCTACTGACACCATCAAAGCTCTCCATACAGTGCATCTTTTGGTAGGTGATCATCATCCATTCTAATGATGTGACCTGTCATTATAGTTGATGTCGCTTGAGCATTTCTATAATACTTTCTGAATTACAAAGCTGCGGTACTTCTGTGTTGGAGACTCTATACTGCCAATGTATCCCAAAGATCTTTCTCAAGCCACGCATATAAAATGAATTGAATTTGCATTACTGCTTCAGACGTGGAGTCGAAGTTTCAGTGCCATACAGCAGCCTATTTAATACGCAGGAATTATAGCTGCTGAAGAAGGGTCACTGACCTGAAACGTTAACTCTGCTCCTCTCTCCACAGATGCTGCCAGACCTGCTGAGTATTTCCAGCATTTCTTGTTTTTATTATAGCTTCTTAGTTGTGTGACAATTGTGATTTTGGTGTTTTTCCAGGCTCTTGTCTGAAGCTTTCCAGAAGCTGCAGCAGCACTATCAATACAAGCTGAGATCTCCTCACTGTTGCAAACAGAGCGGGAGAATTGCACTGTTAATTCAGTCCCACTTCCCCACAGGTCAGAACACATCAATCAGTTTTTCCCACCTCCCGAAGAATAGCCAATTGGACTCTATTTGTCCCCCAAAATAAAGCACATCAACGAGGTTTCTTTAAACAACAACAACATTAACTATTTACTAGAAAACAAAAGTCTTAACCACTGATGATATATCTTTATATATATGAAAAGCTCCTTATTTCCCTAGCCCTCATGCACACACACATACATTCAAAAAAAAGGTTAACCGGGGAAAAAAAAACATCTGTCTGTAAAGGAAAGTATCACTCGCGCCACACATGTGCCAGGCAATGACTATCTCAAATAAAAGAGAAACTAACCATCTCCCCTTAACATTCAATGGCATTACAATCACTGAATCCCCCACTATCAATATTGTGGGGGTTACCATTGACCCGAAACTGAACTGGAGTAGCCATATAAATACTGTGGCGACAAGAGCTAGGAATCCTGCGGCAAGTAACTCACCTCTTGACTCCCCAAAGCCTGTCCACCAACTACAAGGCACAAGTCACTTGCCTGGATGGGTTTACAGCTGTTTCATATGAATAAAAGAACTAATAAAATAATTCAGTTTATCAAGTTCTTTGGTTGGGTGAGGTCTCCCAGTGTTGAATAGTCGGATGCCACTCAAAGTCTCTCCAGGTGAGGTTGATGTGATGGGTAGGTGTTCAAGGCAATTTGACTCAATCAGACTCGATGGGCCGAAAGGCCTCTTCTGTGCTGTATTATTCTGTGATTCTGTGACTATAACAGGCATCACGGAGGCCTTTCAGCAGGGGTGTAGCAACAGGTCTGCTTAGGAATCACAGCAGCAGTACAGCAGTAGACGCTTTCTTCAGGTTCCAGGATTTCCCAAAGCACAGGAGGCAACAGGAACCATACTAGATGCAGGGATTCTTCAGAGACAGGAGGCAATAGGAATCTGCCACCTTTCAAATACAGGGTTTCTTTTCAAGAGAATTTTTTTTAATTAATTCATGGGATGTGGGCATTGCTGGCTAGGCCAGCATTTGTTGCTCATCTGTAATTACCCTTGAGAAGATTTTGATGAACCACCATCTTGAACTGCTGCAGTCCATGTGGGGTCGGTAAATCCACAGTGCTGTTAGGGAGGAAGTTCCAGGATTTTGACCGAGCAACAGTGAAGGAACGGTGAAATAGTTCCAAGTCAGGATGGTGTGTGGCTTTGAGGGGAAGTTGCAGGTGGTGGTGCTCACATGAAACTGCCGCCTTTGTCCTTCAAGGTGGTAGAGGTCATGGGTTTGGAAGGTGCTGTCTAAGGAGCCTTGGTGCATTGGTGGAGGGAGTGAATGTTTGTGAATGGGGTGCAAATCAAGCAGGTTGCTTTGTCCTGGATGGTGTCGAACTTCTTGAGTGTTGTTGGAGCTGCACCCATCCAGGCAAGTGACTTAGAAAATAGGAGCAGGAGTAGGCCATTTGGCCCTTCGAGCCTGCTCCACTATTCATTATGATCATGGCTGATCATCCAACTCAGTAGCCTGTTCCCGCTTTTGCCCCATACCCTTTGATCCCTTTAGACCCAAGAGCTATATCTAACTCCTTTTTGAAAACATACAATGTTTTGGCCTGAACTACTTTCTGTGGTAGCGAATTCCATAGGTTCACCACTCTCTGGGTGAAGAAATTGCTCCTCCTCTCAGTCCTGAAAGGTTTACCTTAGTCTATGACCCCTGGTTCTGGACTCCCCCACCATCGGAAACATCCTTCCTGCATCTACCCTGTCAAGTCCTGTTAGAATTTTATAGGTTTCTATGAGATCCCCCCTCACTCTTCTGAACTCCAGCGAATATAATCCTAACTGACTCAATCTCTCCTCATACATCAGTCCCACCATTCCAGGAATCAGTCTGGTAAACCTTCGCTGCACTTCCTCTATAGCAAGAACATCCTTCCTCAGATAAGGAGACCAAAACTGCACACAGTATTCCAGGTGTGGCCTCACTAAGGCCCTGTATAATTGCAGCAACACATCCCTGCTCCTGTAATCGAATCCTCTCGCTATGAAGGCCAACATACCATTTGCCTTTTTTACCGCCTGTTGTGCCTGCATGCTTATCTTCAGCGACTGGTGTACGAGAACACCCAGGTCTCGCTGCATATTCCCCTCTCTCAGTTTATAGCCATTCAGATAATAATCTGCCTTCCTGTTTTTGCGACCAAAGTGGATAACCTCACATTTATCCACATTATACTGCATCTGCCATGAATTTGCTCACTCGCTCAACTTGTCCAAATCATCCCGAAGCCTCTCTGCATCCTCCTCACAACTCACCCTCCCACCCAGTTTTGTGTCATCTGCAAATTTGGAGATATTACATTTAGTTCAGTCATCTAAATAATTAATGTATATTGTGAATAGCTGGGGTCCTAGCACCGATCCCTGCGGTACCCCACTAGTCACTGCCTGCCATTCGGAAAAAGATCCATTTATCCCTACTCTGTGTTTCCTGTCCGCCAACCACTTTTCTAACCATCGCAATACACTACCCCAATCCCATGCGCTTTAATTTTACATGCTAATCTCTTATGTGGGACTTTGTTGTAAGCCTTCTGAAAGTCCAAATAAACCACATCCACTGGCTCCCCCTCATCAACTCTGCTAGTTACATCCTCAAAGAATTCTAGTAGATTTGTCAAGCATGATTTCCCTTTCGTAAATCCATGCTGTCTCTGCCCAATTCTACCACTGTTCTTTAAGTGCGCTGCTATAAAATCTTTGATAATAGACTCTAGAATTTTCCCCATTACTGACGTCAGGCTGACTGGTCTATAATTCCCTGCTTTCTCTCTACCTCCCTTTTTAAATAGTGGGGTTACATTAGCTACCCTCCAATCTGTAGAAACTGTTCCAGAGTCTATTGAATCTTGGAAGATGACCACCAATGCATCCACTATTTCTAGGGTCACTTCCTTAAGTACTCTGGGATGCATACCATCAGGCCCTGGGGATTTATCAGCCTTTACTCCCATCAATTTCACCAACACCATTTCTCTACTAATACTGATTTCCTTCAGTTCTTCTCTCTCACTAAGCCCTGTGTTCCCCAACATTTCTGGAATGATATTTCTGTCCTCCTTTGTGAAGACAGAACCAAAGTATGCATTTAGTTGGTCAGCCATTTCTTTATTCCTGTTGTGTCTAGTGACTTGTGACGTATGCCTTTTGGATGGTGGACAGGCTTTGGGGAGTCAGGAGGTGACTTGCTCGCCCTAGGATTCCTAGCCTCTGATGTGCTCTTGTAGCCACAGTAGTTTTTGGCTATTCCAGCTCAGTATCCGATCAATGCTAACCCCCACAAAGTTGATAGTGGGGGAATTCAGTAATCGTAATGCCATTGAATGTCAAGGCGAGATGGTTAGATTCTTTCTTGTTTGAGATATTCATTGCCTGGCACTTATGTGTGGCACGAATGTTACTTTCCTTTACAGAAAGATGTCTTTTCTGGGTTCTTCCACTTTGATCTCCAGGCAGGTCAGAAAACGAATTTCAAATGCCTGCTCTTTGTCCATGTTACGACCAGATGAGAAAGGAGTCTCGCGTTCCCTCTCAGCCTTCACCTGGTCTTACCATAACAGGTTTTTATTTTTAACACACCGTTTTTTATCTCCCCTTTGGTGAATCCTTGTTTACTGCTTTCCAATTATCAGGCAAATAAACCAGCCAAACAGGTTTTCTTAGGTTTAAAGAAGAAAGGTTGAACTTTATTAAACTTAAACTCTAATTCAGTTAATGCCTAGGGATACGCAACGTATCCATGCTAGCATGCATACGCAATACACACATGCAGATAGAGACAGAAAAAGCAGAAGAAATAAAGTGGAAAAGTTTGAGGCAATATCTGAAGTTGGTTTTGGTTACTGTCCTTCGAGCTCACTGTAGAGTCCTTGATTATAGGTCTTGCTTTTCATTGGGGCCCAGTATTCTTCTTAAACCTTGTTCGAAGTAGGAGACTTTTCTCTCTTGAGGGTCACATGTCTTCAGTGGATCTGGAGTTCCGTGAGAAAGATGGGAGCAGACAGGAGATGTCTTCTAAGTCCAGGAGCAAACAGTCTTTCTGAGTTCAAACTGTCTGTGGCTGGTTCAAAAAAACCTGAACCAGCCAGTTAGTCCTGTGACCAGCTGGTTTACCCAGTCCTGGCTTGTGGATTGTATCACCTTAGAGTCTCTGGAATGCTGTTCCTTACACCTTCAATGTCTGGTGATCAAAATCTATTGTGGGTTAAGTGGACCAGGGAATGGACCTTTTTCTCCACAAGCACTGTCTGTTAGTATGAAAATGTCTTTTCCAGCCAAATGTCTCGTGATGTTTTAACAAGTCCTTTCTGCACTCCAGGAACAGTTTAAAATCAATGTTCATATGACAAAATTAATGCCTCATTCTTGACAGTCCAACTCACTGGTTTTAAAAAGGATCCAAAATGAAAGTAAATTTTCCTGAGCTGATCACATGACTAGACACAATGTCTCCCCTGTCATTCAAAGTGTTGCTCTGAGGAGGTCAAAAACCCCTGGCTGGCTTCCTTGAAACTGCTTGCTTTCCTATTCTTGTATACAAAGTCAGCATCCAAAAATTTCAGCTACTTGCGGGTGTCCATGTCCACTGAAAAATCTTTCTTTCAGTTTTTTATAACACTCAGAATTCTAAGATTTTACTACAAAAATAAAACTTCTTGTAACATCATCAAGAATCCAATCTGCATTTACATTAAGTAACTATGTGATGATGGTCCGTAGCTTCTAGACAACTGTAGTGTCTTCTTTAATCAATGACAATTTTTTAAACATTCACTGGGTTGAGAGTATCATCAATGAACAGCAGAAATCTAGTTACTTATTTACTTATTTAGAGATACAGCACTGAAACAGGCCCTTCGGCCCACCGAGTCTGTGCCGACCAACATCCACCCATTTATACTAACCCTACAGTAAAGTCTTTGCTCGAGTCGCTCTGAACAGGCTCCAGAAGCTGGCCGAGCGCGTCTACCCTGAGGCACAGTGTGGCTTTCGTGCAGAGAGATCGACTATTGACATGCTGTTCTCCCTTCGTCAGATACAGGAGAAATGCCGTGAACAACAGATGCCCCTCTACATTGCTTTCATTGATCTCACCAAAGCCTTTGACCTCGTCAGCAGACGTGGTCTCTTCAGACTACTAGAAAAGATCGGATGTCCACCAAAGCTACTAAGTATCATCACCTCATTCCATGACAATATGAAAGGCACAATTCAACATGGTGGCTCCTCATCAGAGCCCTTTCCTATCCTGAGTGGTGTGAAACAGGGCTGTGTTCTCGCACCCACACTTTTTGGGATTTTCTTCTCCCTGCTGCTTTCACATGCGTTCAAATCCTCTGAAGAAGGAATTTTCCTCCACACAAGATCAGGGGGCAGGTTGTTCAACCTTGCCCGTCTAAGAGCGAAGTCCAAAGTACGGAAAGTCCTCATCAGAGAACTCCTCTTTGCTGACGATGCTGCTTTAACATCTCACACTGAAGAATGCCTGCAGAGTCTCATCGACAGGTTTGCGTCTGCCTGCAATGAATTTGGCCTAACCATCAGCCTCAAGAAAACGAACATCATGGGGCAGGATGTCAGAAATGCTCCATCCATCAATATTGGCGACCACGCTCTGGAAGTGGTTCAAGAGTTCACCTACCTAGGCTCAACTATCACCAGTAACCTGTCTCTAGATGCAGAAATCAACAAGCGCATGGGTAAGGCTTCCACTGCTATGTTCAGACTGGCCAAGAGAGTGTGGGAAAATGGCGCACTGACACGGAACACAAAAGTCCGAGTGTATCAGGCCTGTGTCCTCAGTACCTTGCTCTACGGCAGCGAGGCCTGGACAACGTATGCCAGCCAAGAGCGACGTCTCAATTCATTCCATCTTCGCTGCCTTCGGAGAATACTTGGCATCAGGTGGCAGGACTATATCTCCAACACAGAAGTCCTTGAAGCGGCCAACATCCCCAGCTTATACACACTACTGAGTCAGCGGCGCTTGAGATGGCTTGGCCATGTGAGCCGCATGGAAGATGGCAGGATCCCCAAAGACACATTGTACAGCGAGCTCGCCACTGGTATCAGACCCACCGGCCGTCCATGTCTCCGTTATAAAGACGTCTGCAAACGCGACATGAAATCCTGTGACATTGATCACAAGTCGTGGGAGTCAGTTGCCAGCATTCGCCAGAGCTGGCGGGCAGCCATAAAGACAGGGCTAAATTGTGGCGAGTCGAAGAGACTTAGTAGTTGGCAGGAAAAAAGACAGAGGCGCAAGGGGAGAGCCAACTGCGCAACAGCCCCAACAAACAAATTTCTCTGCAGCACCTGTGGAAGAGCCTGTCACTCCAGAATTGGCCTTTATAGCCACTCCAGGCGCTGCTTCACAAACCACTGACCACCTCCAGGCGCGTATCCATTGTCTCTCGAGATAAGGAGGCCCAAAAGAAAAGAACAGTATTCTCTACTACCTACCTACACTAGGGGCAATTTACAATAGCCAATTTACCTATCACCTGCAAGTCTTTGGCTGTGGGAGGAAACCGGAGCACTCGACGAAAACCCACGCAGTCACAGGGAGAACTTGCAAACTCCACACAGGCAGTACCCAGAATTGAACCCAGGTCCCTGGAGCTGTGAGGCTGCGGTGCTAATCACTGTGCCACTGTGCCGGAATTTTTATCACATCATTGTTCAATTTTCTTGTCAAACATTAGAAAGATGTATAGTAAGCAAGATATTTGATGCTGTGGATTACTGCAAAGGCAAGAGTAGAATTAGGGGGAAATAATCAAATCAATGTTATAATCAGGAACTCTGTAACAAAAAATCAAGTTACTTTCAGATTATCCTGCAATCTCTCCTACTATTGAATGTCCTTTAAAACAAATGCCTATATTATTCCAGGCTAATTTGTAAACTCATTGTTTTACCTCCCGAGTTCTTTGTATCATTAGGCAGAAGTAAGCAGCTATGGGAATGAAATTGGTCTTGGATGATTATGCAAAATTGACAACAGTGAATCAACACCTGATTGTACATGGTGCCCAATTTTCTTTTTTATTCTTTCTTCTGACCTGAGCTAGAAAGTCACTGTGGCTTTTGTGCTTGGTAAGTTCAAGTTGGAAAGAGATCAGAAGCAGAAGAGGCCATTCAAATTATGTCTTTTACTTTCCTTTGTGGGGCCACGAGGAGCAAGACTACTACTCCATGTCCCTCATGAAAGGTTTAGGCCTCACCTGCTCTGACTTGCTCCCCTTCCCGAGCACAGAACCACACCCATCCCCGCCCACTGCTCACTCCCCCACCCCCAAACCCGGAGTCGGAAACAGCATGTTAATGAGGCACGCTGGTTAAAATCATCATAGCCTCACACTGCTGTGGGTGAAGCAGCAATTTAATTGAAACCTGTGGGTTCCTGCAGGAAACTTCGCAGTTAAAATCTGCCATCCCCTCCCCCATCCTAGTTTCAGTCACCCTATCTGGTCCCACTTTTTTTGGCTCAATGTATGTTTTCCAAACAGCTATCTGTAAAATGTCTTAGGATTTTATTTTTTGTTAAAGGTGCTATATAAATGCAATTTGTTTTTCATTTTCAAAAATACATGCTGCATGATATTGCAAATTGTCTTTCACTTCTGTGACCGTGCCAACATTGATGTTTAAAATCTTCAGAGTGTGATCTTAAAAATCCAGTTAAATCTACCAGATGATAAATTGAGAATTCTAGTCTAGCTAATGTGAACTGGATTCGTCCTGTTTCCCCGTAAACCACCCTTCCTGCCTCAGCCTCTGGCTTAGATGCTGTTAACTCACCACTGTTAAAATGTTACTCTGCTGTTAAATCTGTGCTGTGAAGTGTAAATGTTACCACTGCCCAAATGCATTTTTATGCCTGAGTCGACATTATCTGTACAGTGTTGAATGGATATTAGAATTATCACCAGGTAGATTATTATCCTCAAATTATTCAGCATTGACACGGAGGCTGCATGTATCCTTTAGTTTTGATTTAGGCTTCAACAGCTTAAGGCCTGCCCTGCAGCAGAAAATTTGACTTTACAATTGTATAATTTCTATAATTTTCAGATATCTATCTTTCAGCATTACCAGGATGAAAAATGTGACATTGCATTGACGCTTGTGCAAATGAGCTAAGATTACAGGATGATTTTAATGTTGAGTCGGCTTGGCGGGACTAGGGATTCAAGTTGACAGGAAATAATCTCCAGCCCTACACAGCTGGAGACCCAGGAGATTTTAACTACTGGGCCTCATTGACATAATCTGAGTCAGTCCCCCACCCAAAGACTATGTGGCTGGTGGGCAGGAGCGAGATTTCAGGCAGGAGACATACAGTTAAAAAGAAAATATTGGCTGGGATTTTATTCTGGCGACAGGGGGCTCGATATCCGGAAAAAGTGACGCCGAGATCGCTACGTCGCTTCTTCTCCAGAAAGCCCACCAAATCTAGTGCCAATCTGGTACTAAGTGGGCAGCGGCAGGCCTTCCACAGGATCAAGGACCTGTTGCCTGAAGTCCCGTCCTTGAAGAGCTACCAGCCAATTAGAGGCCGACAGCCGAAGCGCCACCACAGAGGCAGTGGCTGCTGCTTGAGGAGCACCTAGAGGAGGCCGAGGAGCATCGCTGAACTCAGGCCACATGTCGGTCAGGGCAGGAGGGGTTTTGCATGGTGGGGGTCGTGGTGGAGGGGAGTGTAGGGGGGCCCTTAATTGGGGTTAATTGCCCAGTTAAGGGCCTCAATTGGCAGTGGGGACGAGAAGGCTGTTCACAGGCCTTCCCCCACCTCCACCCCCAGACTAAATTTTGGCAGAGGTGGGAACCCCCACTGCCCTCCCCCACCCCCACCATCCCACCCGATTTTATGCTCCCCCTATCTCCAAACCTGCCATGGGGGAGAGCATAAAATTCCCCCCATTGAGTCTGTCGTTTCTAACACTGCCAATAGTTGGAAAAGTTGAAACTAATTTTTTTTTTAATTCAATGAAGATGCCGATAAATGTAATAAATAAATTGGGAAATACTGTAGATTGAAAGTTAGCAATGTCAGCCTCATTTCTATGTTGGCTTTAATAGTTTCTGAAACAAGGGCGGCAATATTAACCGGGAGGCAGGGAGGGTGCAGGAGAGCCAACGTAGCTTGCAAAGAGCCCAGCAAGTCCAGGGATGTGGAGGTCTTGTCGATCATATAGGCAGGGCCTCATTTGAATAATTTTGAGCTGACTTACTCAGTGAGTAATTAACAAATATTAACCTGCATTCCCTGTAATGTACAGCATCTGCAAATTGGATCAGAAAAAATGATCATGCCTGAAATGCTTCCATTTCAACAGTAAGCTTTTTTTTCTAATGAAATTGATAAAGTTGCTACCACCCTTGCTCTCCAAATGAAAAAGCGGCTGCCACTAAATGATGGAATAGCTGCACCTGCAGTTTTAGTCCCATATGGGCCTAGATATCTGTACTACTCATTGAATATTGTCCCTGCAGTCAGCAGGCATAATAGATGTATTTTCGTATTTTAAAGTATTTCACAGTGAATAAGTCTTACGATAAATCTTCCTTACAGATATGTTATATAAACTCCATATGTGGCCTTTGAGAGAAAATTCATAAGCATCGGGGCTCGTAATTCAAACAAGTTGAGAAGCTGTGTGTTTGGTTGCATAAAACTGTACTGCAGATGGATGACAGAAATGTATCTACTTTTATCATCTGTCCAAAAATAAAGCAGTTGGAAAGTTTGCATTTTGTTGATTGATTATAGTTTTAATCGTAACTTTCAAGGCAGACAGCGAGAGTTACTTTTTTAAAATTAATATATTACTTTCTTCCTCATAAAAAAAGATTCAAATACTGCTCCATCCTCCAAAATTCCTCGAGAATAATGGAACAAATTACAGGAAATTGTTCTTTCTAATTTTTGTTATAAAAATAAACATTCTGGAGGTGTATAAAAAAGTGCTGAAAACAGTTGTGTTCTCATGTTGCACAATCTGGGACATAAGGAAGACCTTACATAAACTCTATGTCAGGTTCACCATCATAATAAATATTAATTTCAGTCAACAGGGTGCAATTACACTCAAATAGCTGCCGTGTAATTGTTTCTTTACACTTACTTAGTAATAAAACTTGAATTGTGAAATAGCTTCTATGTTGGTTAAAATGTTAACATTTAAAAAGTGCACCAAACTGAGAAGAAACATTTTTTATATCATAATATTAAAAATATGTCAAGTCAGCTCTCCGATGGTTCAGCAAGTTTATCGAGTGAGCTGTGGAGCTACACAGATTACAAAGTACTCAAGTTTTATTGCCAAGGCAGAGGAACAGAAAACCGTGATTGGTCTCAATGTTCCAGGGTAAATGCAGGCTAAATTGCTCGGGATTCCTGTTCCTCAGTGTTATCCAGTAACCTCCCACCGAGCCCGCCCCACTGAGAGTGTAACTATGGGTGTCAGGTGGACTGTGCAGCTTTGGGGTTGAATTTTGTGAGCTCATCTCGGACCCCGATGGCGGGCCCAGAAGCAGGTGCCGTTGCCGCATGTGACGCAACTAAACATATTGAAGGCGCAGGGTCCATCAAATTGCATGACACGGGCGGGCTCCGAGGTGCAGATTGCGGTGTCAGATGACTCCAATGGCAGATGCGGGGACCATTTTTTAAAATGCTTCCAGTCCTGCTTGTTTTGTTGCCTTTCAGTGAAGCGGTGA
The DNA here is from genome assembly GCF_036365525.1 of Heterodontus francisci. Lineage (NCBI taxonomy): Eukaryota > Metazoa > Chordata > Chondrichthyes > Heterodontiformes > Heterodontidae > Heterodontus > Heterodontus francisci. The sequence goes on from NC_090384.1 coordinate 74,129,254, forward strand.
ACCTGAAGTGCTGCTGGACCCCTCTGATGGTATTTTGAATTCCTGGACCCCCCCTGCATCACTGCTGTAGCTGTTTACTGTGACTGTAACTCTTGGACCCCCTGCACCAGGACTGCATACCTTCAGGATGGAGCTTGCGCAAACTGGGACCATGTCCGAGGCAAGACACCATGTAGTTCCACGGTTTAGTGATGCCTCCCTGGAGATCCTCCTCCGGACCTCCTCTTTCCAAGGGATAGCAAGAAGAGATCCTCCAGCCTAATGGAATTGCAGAGGAGGTCAGCAGCCATGGGGTCATCCCTGCAGAACTGTGTCCAGGGTCGCAAGAGGGTCAGTGACCTCCTTTGCTCAGCTATGGTGAGACTTCCATACCTCTCAACTCTTTGGGGCTATCATGTGGCTACGCGGGAGGGATCACTACATGGGGAGGGAGTCACCACAAAGGCAGTAGCAAGGGGGTTAGGCATCGCCAAATCCTGGCACATTTGCCTGCTTCTCAGCGACAGGCCACCTTCTTTCACAGCCCACCCTTAGTACATCCCCTGAGAGCAGACACGGGGAGGAATCATGTAGGAAATCCCTTCAGGGGATGAGGGGCTGCCACGAGCATAACTGTCCTGTTGCTCTGCCTGCAAAGTCTTACTGTGTCCCTCTTTCCACAGTACTATATTGTCAGTGTGCTGTTAGTGATAAATGAGGATAGTAGACTTAGGGTCAAAGTAACAGGAGTTTATTTACAGAGGTCTTATCTTTAAGGTATTTACATGAACACTGAGCAACATGACGTTCAAACGTGTGACATCACATCCGATGATGATGCTTAAGGTTTATATGCATAATCTACCCAGCAACAGCTTATGTACATTATACTACATCCATTTGCAGGACAAACAGGCCCATAACACCAGCGAGATCACGAGGACTGGCAGAAAGATCCCTGATCTTCGTTCTCTAACGTTGGCTGAGAAGAAGGCTCTGGAGCTAATGGGGGCCCACTACCATGCAATCGCAGATGGTAAGACTGGAGTGTCTGCACAAGTGAATGAGGATTGTGTTTATGTATCCTTCACCACACTTCTGTAGAACCACATCACTCATGACTGACGTGAAGAAATCTGCACAACCTAACCCACAAATGTTTGCATTCTCTCATGCAGGTCGTCGAAGCCAGAGGCAAGTGCAGCTGCTGCAACAGGGGGCCTGCTATTAACTGAGGAGGAGGAGGAATGGGACTCAGAGAATGCACCATCACATGACTCTCCTGTATCTTCCACTACACATATACTTTCATCTTGGTGGGTTTGCACTCGGGCTTAGATTCAGGGTCACAAGCTGGTGAGAGCATCGCACATGCACCTGAGCAGCTGACAGAGGCTGATGACGAGCCTCTGGTGTTGACAGCACAGGGCATTCTTGAGTTGCAGAGAGAGGTAAGGCAACATCTGGCGGAGATGCCGGAGGGAGTGGGGGGGGCCCTGAAAAGCTGTGGCACCTGACACTGTCAAAGTTATAGGCATCGTGACTGCTTCCTAAGAAGCAGGCACACACCTGCAGAAAGCTCTTTCAGTGGTCGGCAGCCAGTTGTACATTGATGGAATGGAATCCCTTCCTGTTGATGAAGGCAACTGGCTGCTCCATTGGAGCCTTGATGGCCACATGCATGCAGTCGATGACACCTTACACCTGGGGGAATCCAACAATGACTCTGAGGCCAATGGCCCTCTCCACCTGACTGCCATGGTCAGTCCGGTACCGCATATAGACACCAGCCTTTTGCAACAGGGCGATCACCTTGATGCAGCAGTGGGCTGCTGCCTGGGAGACCCCACACATATCCCTGGAAAGAGCCATAGGCGGAAAAGTACAGTGCCACCGTGATATTCCGGGCCATGGGCATTGGATGCCTTCTGAAGCCCATGGTTGCAATTCATCCTGCAGCAGGGCACATAAGACAGTGATGGCCTCCCTGGAGAGCCACAGTCTCTGGTAAGACTGTCGCTTGCACATTTGACAGAAGCTGAGTTACGTCAGATACACTCTCTGGAACAGGTAGGCCCTTCCGGGCATGGCTGGCTGCTGCCGCTCTCCTGTTGGAGCTTCACACGCGGGTGCTGCTTCATCCTGGCCTTCCCTCCCTTTGAGCTGCAGCTGCATGGCACGGGAGTCCACAAAGATGGGGTGTATGAGAGTTGATCTGTAGCCCTCCAGAGTGCTGTCCTTGCAGAGACATACTTGCCTTGGCACCATTCCTTTTGCTAATCTCCTTAGAATATGCGCTAAAGCCCACGCTTCCAGATAGCCCAGCACCCAAGAGATTGTGCAGCAGACCATTGCACCCCAGATATAGCTCAGCAGACCCTTGTACCCGAAATATAGCCCACCAGACCCTTGCACCCGAGAGATTGCCCACCGGACCCTTGCAACTGAGAGATTGCCCATTGGACCCTTACACCCCAGATATAGCCCACCTGACCTTTGCACAAGAGAGATTACCCACTGGGCCCTTATACCCCAGATATAGCCCACCGGACATTTGCACCCAAGAGATTGCCCACTGAACTCTTGCACCCCAGATATAGCCCACAGGACACTTCCACCCCAGATATAGACCATCGGACCTTTGCACCCAAGAGATTGGCCACTGGACCCTTGCACCTGAGAGGTTGCTCACCCATGCAGAGTGCCCAGCACTGCAGACTGACAATGACCTCTGCTTCCTCTCTTCCTTCAACTACTGATTCTAATGGCTGCCTTCCTGCCATGTCACTGAAGTCTTGCCTCGTGTCACCACTTTTAAACGACTGGGGATCAGAAGCTGTGTGATCCCTGCATGCCCATGACTAAATTTAAAACCCTCTATAAAAATACTATCACTTCAATGTAGATGTATCAAAATGAACTGTTTACCAATTAAACTTGCAGTCCCGCCGTATCGGGGCAGTGATGAAGCCCTGGAGCTTTCCCACTGTTGGCAAAATCCAGAACTGATGTCACAACATCAGGTTTCTGGGCGACCCGTGTCTGTCCCGAGTTTTTGGCCCCCCCCATGCCTCGAATCCTGCTCCTTCAGGCCATACAAAATTCAACCCTTATAGTCTTCTTTTCTGGTCTGGGTAGAGCTGTGCTAAATCAAAATAGTGAAGATGAAATAAAAGCACAAAATGCTTGCTGCACTCAACAAGTCTAGCAGCATCATAGAAAGAGCTTATGATCTTTTGCCAGAACTGGACAATGTCACAGATCAACAGAGAAAGGGAAATGGGACAGGGGGAAATAAAAATAAATTGACCACATACACAAGAAAAGAAAAAGAATGATCTGAAAGTGATTTGGTGGAGAACAAGAGATGATTAAATGCCAAACTGATGTTAGTATAAGACAAAAAAAGGTATAATGAGAAAAAATCGAGAAATAAAAGATATATAGGAGACCCAGAGGATAGGCGAATGTTTGAAGCAGATTAGCCAAGGGGGAGAGAAGCATGGAAAAACGAGCAAAGGAGAGTAGGCCTGAGAGTATGGTGGAAGAGAAAGGCAGGAAGATACCAGGGTGCAAATCTCCTCATCATGTACCAATCGGGGATCCCCATCCCAAGTACAGCCCATCAACCCCTTCATTCCCACAGATCCTATACTTCCTGAGAGAAAATGGGAGCTAAGGTTAAGGTCTGAACTGGTTAAAGTCAATGTTAAGGCCAGATAGTCACCAACTGTTTAATACAAAATGAAGCACAGGTCCTTATGCTTGCATTAAGTTTCATTGGAACAGTGTGGAAGGCAAATGCCAGAAAACTCAGAGTGGGAGTGGAATGAATATTTAAAATGACAAACAACTGGGAGCTCAAGTTCTCACTTGCAGATAGAATAGAGATCTTCATTAATGTGATCATTCAGTCTGCATTTGGTCTCCCTGCTGTAGAAGAGACTACATTGTGAACTATGAATACAGTACATAATACGTTCGAAGAAGTGCAAGTAAATCACTGTCTCATCCCGATTGAATCTTTAAGGCCCTAGCCAGTGGTATGGGAGGTATTGCATCACTGGCATTTGCATGGGTGGGTTCCAGGGGAAGAAGAGTAGAAGTTAGGTGTGATATTGGAGTAGACTAGGGCATCATGGAAGGAACAAACTCTGCGAAATGCTGAAGGCAGGGGAGAGAAAGATGTGTTTGGTGTTGGAATTGCATTAGAGGTGGCACAGAATGATTTGTTTAATGTAGAAGTAAATGGGGTAGAGGGTGAGGACAAGGAAAACCCTACAATGGCTCTGGTAGGGCGGAGAGGTGGTGAGGGCAGAAATGCAGGAAATGGGTTCTGATGAAAGGTCACAGACCTGAAACGCTAACTCTTCTTCTCTCTATGTTAGTGCAGGAAATGGAATGGACTTGTTTGAGGGCTGTACCCAGCATGGTGGAGGAGAATCCTGAATTGTGGATGTAGCTGGACAGGGACTTGGCAAATCTCATGGCATCAGATTAAATATGGACAAGGAAACATCTTGCTGTTTAGCTCCACCATCCTCCCTCAGCTGATGAATCAGCACTCCTCCATACTGAACACCACTTGGAAAGAGGACTGAGGGTAGCAAAGACACAGAATTTACTTTGGGAGAAATTTTATGTCTATCACCAAGAGTGGCTTGGTAGCATTAGTACGAGCTGATCGATTCCTGAAGAACATAGCTACCAGACTGGGCTTTCAGCAGGAGGTGAGGGGATCAATGTGAGGAAAAAGCTTGACTTTATCCTCACCTATCTACCTGTTGCAAATGCATCTCTCCATGACAGTATTGGTAGATGTGACCAGCACAAAGTGATGGTGATGATGCCTTCTTCCACACCAGAGCTTCTGCGAAGTTCAATCTTCACAGCTTCATTGTGTTGTGTAGCACTACCACTATGTTAAATGGGATCGATTCAGAACAGATATAACAACTCAAAACTGGGTATCCATGATGTCCTGAGAACAGAAAGTGCCAGAAATACTCAGCAAGGCTGGTAGCATCTGTAGAGAGAGAAACAGAGTTAACATTTCAGGTCTGCGACCCTGAAGACGGTGAATGGGCTGCCGGTTAAGCGGGCTGCTTTGTCCTGGATTGTGTCGAGCTTCATGAGTGTTGTTGGAGCAGGACATATCAGGCAAATGGAGAGCATTCCATCACACTTCTGACTTGTGTCTTGTAGATATGGACAGGCTTGGAAAACCAGGAGATAAGAATTCCCAGCTTCTGACCTGCTCATGTAGCCACAGTATTTATGTGGCTAGTCCAGTTAAGTTTTGGGTCAATAATAACCACCAGGATGTTGATGCTGGGGCATTCAGCAATGGTAATGGCATTGAATGTCAATAGGAAATGGTTAGATTCTTTCATGTAGGAGATGGTCATTGACTGACACTTGTATGGTGCGAATGCTACTTGCCACTTATCAGCCCAAGCCTGGATGTTGTCCTGATCTTGCCGCATGCGGATGTGGACTGATTCATTATCTGAGGAATTGCGAATGGGGCTGAATACTGTGAAATCATCACCGCCCATGCCATGTCTGTCCTTATGTAGGAGAACAGTTATTGATGAAGTAGCTGAAGATGGCCTGGGGCTGAGATGAGTGGCCTCCAACAACCACAACAATCTTTCTTTGTACTAGGTATGACTCCAACCAGTAAAAATTATTCCACCTGATTCCCATTGACTTGAAATTTGCTCGGGCTCCTTGATACCACACTTGGTCAAATGCTGCTTTGAGGTCAATTGAGTCACTCTCACTTCACCTCTGGAATTCAGTTCTTTCATCCATGTTTGGACCAATGCTGTAATGATGTTTGGAGTCGAGTGGTCCTGGCGGAACCCAAACTGTGCATCAGTGAGCAGGTTATTGCCGAGTAAATTCCACTTGATTACATTGTCAATGACAATTTCCATCACTTTGCTGATGATTGACAGTAGACTGATGGGACAATAATTGGCCAGATTGTATTTGTCCTGTTTTTTGTGGACAGGACATACCTGGGCAAATTTCCACATTGTCAGGTAGCTGCCAGTGTTGTAGCTGTACTGGGACAGTTTGGCTAGGGGTGCAGTTAGTTCTGGAACACAGTTCTTCAGCACTACAGCTGGGATGTTGTCAAGGCTCATAGCCTTTGCTGTGTCAAATGCCACCAGCTGTTTCTTGATATCACATGGAGTGAATCGAATTGCCTTAAGACTGGCCTCTGTGATGCTGGTGACGTCAAGAAGAAGCCAAGATGGATGATCCACTTGGCACTTCTGGCTGAAGAAGGTTAAAAATGTTTTAACCGGCTTTTGCACTGATGTGCTAGGCTCCCCAATCATTGAAGATGGGAATTTTTGTGAAGCCTCCTCCTCCACTTAGTTGCTTAATTGTCCTCCACCATTCATGACTGGATGTGGCAGGACTGCAGAGTTGAGTTCGAATCCGTTGATTGTGGGATTGCTTAGTTCTGTCTATAGCATGCTGCTTCCACTGTTTGGCATGCATGTAGTCCTGTGTTGAAGCTTCAGCAGGTTGGCATCTCATTTTCAGTATGCCTGGTGCTGCTGCTGGTATGCTCTACAACACTCCTCACTGAACAAGGCCTGGTTCCCTGGCTTGATGGTAATGGTAGAGTGAGGTACTGAATTTGGGGAAGGCCGATTTCAACATGATAAAACAGGATCTGGCCAAGGTGGACTGGGAGCAGCTACTTGTAGGAAAGTCTACATCATTCCAAAAGAAAATAGTGAGAGTTCAGGGACAGCATGTTCCGGTAAAGGTGAAGGGTAGGACCAATAAGTCCAGGGAACTCTGGATGTCAAGGGATATAGAAGAGTGGATAAGGAAAAAAAAGAGGCTTATGAGGGCTGAAAACAGTGGAGGCTCTAGAGGAGTACAGAAAGTGTAGGGGGGTACTTAAAAAAGTAATTAGGAGAGCGAAGAGGGAGCATGTAAAAACACTGCTGGGCAAGATAAAGGAAAATCCCAAGGTGTTTTATAAGTATATTAAGGGCGAGGATAACCAGGGAAAGAGTAGGACCCATTAAGGACCAAAGTGACAACCTGTGTGTGGAGCCGGAGAAGGTAGGTGAGGTTTTAAATGCCTCAAAATGATTACTTTTAATCTGTATTCACGATGGCGAAGGATGATGTAGATGTAGAGATCAGGGAGGGGGATTGTGATATACCTGAAGAAATTAGCATTGAAAGGGAGGAGGTATTAGCGGTTTTAGCAGGCTTAAAAGTGGAAAAATCCCCAGGCCCAGATGAGATGTATCCCAGGCTGCTTTGTGAGGCAAGGGAGGAGATTGCAGGGGCTCTGACACAAATGTTCAAATCCTCTCTGGCCAAAGGAGAAGTGCCAGAGGGCTGGAGGACAGCGAATGTGGTACCATTATTCAAGAAGGGTAGTACGGATAAACCAGGTAATTAAAGGCCAGTGGGTCCAACATCAGTGGTTGGGAAAATATTGGAAAAAGTTCTGAGGGATAGGATTAATCTCCACTTGGAGAGGCAGGGATTAATCAAGGATAGTCAACATGGCTTTGTCAGGGGTAGATCGTGTCTAACAAATTTGACTGAATTTTTCGAGGATGTGACTAGGTGTGTAGATGAGGATAAAGCTGTTGATGTAGACTACATGGACTTCAGTAAGGCTTTTGATGAGGTCCCACATGGGAGATTGGTCAAGAGGGTAACAGCCAATGTGATCCAGGGCAATTTGGCACATTGGATCCAAAATTGGATTTGTGGCAGAGGGTGATGGTCGAGGGTTGTTTTTGTGATTGGAAGCCTGTGACCAGTGGTGTACCACAGGAATTGGTGCTGGGATCCTTGCTATTTGTAATATACATTAATGATTTAGACATGAATATAGGATGTATGATCAGTAAGTTCGCAGATGACATGAAAATTGGTGGTGTTGTAAATAGTGAGGAGGAAAGCCTTAGATTGCAGGACAATATAGATGGGTTGGTAAAATGGGCGGAGCAGTGGCAAATGGAATTTAATTTTGAGATGTGTGAGGTGATGCATTTTGGGAGGACTAACAAGGCAATGGAATATACAATGGATAGTAGGGCCCTAGGAAGTACAGAGGGTCAGAGGGACCTTGGTGTAATTGTCCCTAGATCACAGAAGGCAGCAGCAAAGGTAGATAAGGTAGTTGGGAAGGCATATGGGATACTTGCCTTTATTAGTTGAGGCATAGAATATAAGAGCAGGGAGGTTATGATGGAGCTGTATAAAACACTGCTTAGGCCATAGCTGGAGTGCTGTGTACAGTTTTGGTCGTCACACTATAGGAAGGATGTGATTGCACTGGAGATTCACAAGGATGTTGTATGGGTTGGAGCATTTCAGCTATGAAGAGAGACTGAATAGGCTAGGGTTGTTTTCCTTAGAGCAGAGAAGGCTGAGGGGGGACCTGATTAAGGTATACAAAATTATGAGGGGCATAGATCGGGTAGATAGAAAGAAACTTTTTCCCTTAGCAGAGTTGTCAATAACCAGGGGGCATAGATTTAAGGTAAGGGGCATAAGGTTTAGAGGGGATTCGAGGAAAAAAAATTTCACCCAGAGGGTGGTTGAAATCTGGAACACACTGCCTGACGGGATGGTCGAGCCAGGAACCCTCACAACATCTAAGAAGTATTTAGATGAGCACTTGAAATGCCATAGCATACAAGGCTATGGGCCAAGTGCTGGAAAATGGGATCAGAGTAGATAAGCTTGATGGCCGGTGTGGACACGGTGGGCCGAATGGCCTGTTTCTGTGTTGTATAACTCTATGACTCTATGAGTACATTGCCATTTAGAACTGACTTTTACCCTTGTAAAAAAATCTCTAATGTGCAGGTGAATGTTCATACCATCCCAATTTCTCTGTTGATTCGTGTAGAAATTGTGTATCATTGCACCTATTTTATGGGTGCAAGAGGGGCCCAATTAGGGCCAATTATAAGGATTGATATCCTGTGCCGCAAGGATGTTGAAAGATATCTGACCTGATATTGGTTCAGGCAATTTTTAAGGCCTCGCTGGTGTCTGCCTAAAACAGGGCCCCTTACATATGTAAATCAAAAGGCCTCATCCCGTTTTAGGTCTCTTCTGGAAAATTGAAAAGTGATAAAGAGAGCAGGAGCTGAGTCTCCTCTACTCAGAATTCACTGCAACCTAAGAAGCAACTGCCACCCAAAGGCAATTTAAAAAAAAATCCTTCCTGCAGAGTGAGGAGTGCTCACCCCAACTTCATAGCATTTGTACTTCCCCATCTCTAGCTGCTCTAGGACCCCTTCTGGGCTGCTGCCGATGAAGTAAACAGCCCAGAAGTGATCAACTTGAAATGGGTGCACTGCCTGTGGAGATCTGACAGGCACCAACAGCTCATCCAAATACAGTGTAATGAAATGGGAAACCAGCCATAGAAATTCATCCCCATAATCTAGCAGGAGCTCTTCCGTGGAGTCTGAAACAATGCTGTAGTTTACAAGTCCCATCTTTTCAATGAAATGTTCAATCAAGGACGCCTCAGGTAGTTCTGGTTCACGTGACATTATTTGGAAAAGAGTAGGCAGTGCTCCCGGTATCCTGGCCAACACTCCTTCCAATATTATTTCATTGATGGTTATGGGACATTGTTGTGCAGAAAGTTATTGCCAGCTTTACCTATGTAACAGCATAATGCACTTGTAATTAATTAATTGGGTGCAAAATTGGGCTCAGTAGCCATGTGGGTGCTACTGGTGCTGTTCAGTGACCAATAGTGTCTGATGCGCATGCACGAACTTCTGCAACGTATCACGTCCGACACCATTTAGGTGCGGGTATTACCAGATGTGATGCTAATGGCTCCTGGAAGTATGCAGATCGTGATTTCTATCAGCATTCAACGCTGTTTGACCTTAACCATGCGTAATTGAACACGCGTTAAGCAGCAGAAAGGACCTCACCATCAGTGCTATTTAAATGGGGCTGACAGATGTTTTGCTGACTTCAAGGCTTCTGCATAAACCAGTTGCTCCTAGACATGGGTGCATGAGTAGGCATTCCCGTTGGAATACAGCATGACTGGGAGAATGAACAGAGGTCATGCAGAGCAGGACAAGTGGCTAGAGGAGGGCGAAGGAGGAGAAGGGGAGAAGAGCTGTTAGCAGGAAGCCATATCTGCCCAGCGTGTTCAGCGAGGAACATTGTGTGAGCCACCTGCATTTCAGTAAGGAAATCTGCAAGCTGCTGCAGCCACAACTGCAACCTCAGAGCAGGCAAGGATAACATTGCCAGTGGCTGTGAAGGTGACCGTGGTGATGAACTTATATTCGTCTGGCTCTTTTTAGCCTGGTGCTGGAGATATTTGCAACATCTCAGAGTTTGTCATTCACTGTCGCATGAGGGAAGCCACTGACGCTCTCTATTCAAATAGAGCTAAATGCATTTCATTCTCTCTTGCCAGAGAGAAGCAGGCAGAGCGAGCATGCAGCTTCGCTAGGATTGCAGGCTTCCCCATGGTGCACATTGCTTTCTGGGCACAACATGTCAACTCTGTCATAGACTGGAGCCGAAAGGGATTCCACTCACTCAATGTCCAGATGGTGTGTCACAATACGCGCTGAATCATCCAGATCAATGCCCAGCATACTGGCATCATCATCATGCCTTCTTCCTGCAGCAGTCTGCCCTACCAACCGCATTTGAGCCAACATGGAAAACAAAAGGGCAACGCAGGCTATCAGCAGACAAGTCTCATGACCCTGGTGTACAACCCCCACACACGTGTACAGCATGCATACTTTGAAAGCCATGCTGGCACACAAAATGTGAAAGAGCTGAGGCTAGTCGTACAGTTGGCAGGAGATGGCATTTGAGGAGACATTCACTGACCTTGATCAGTCATGTGAGGTCATTGAACTTCTTGCAGCATTGCATCTAGATCCTCGGGGCTTGACTCCTGTCATTGACTTCCAGGGCTACCTGCACCCATTGCCCTTTGGCCATGTGTCTGGAGGACCTGCTGGTCCCCTGCGGATACAAGGCATCTCTCCTCCTTTCCACCTCCTCCACCTAGTCCTCCAGTGTCATAACCAAAAACTTTGGAACTCACTCTCTCCCATGTTGTGTCACTCCTCACTGTCTGCCAGAACAGATTCAATTCTTGCACAATTCCCAGCACCTGTTCCAGTCCGAATGCACCTCCTGTTTAAGAGGTGCAACTAGCTTCAAGTAGTGCAGGCTAGCTTTAAGCGGTGCTAGGAAGTTGCGATTTTGGGCCCCGCTGATGTGTGCAGCCAATAAACAGCACAGCGAGTGCTGAAATCATTATAATGAGCATGCAGCACAAAGTTGGTGTGCTGCCTGCATTTCAATCAACAGGCATGATTTAATTGCAAATTGTGATCCCTCCATCCATTTATGGGGGCTATCCATTTTATCCTCACTGTATCTAGGACAATTTGGATAGACATGGTGAAGCATGTCATGCTCAGCCCCCACCTGCAAAGAATGAGGCATATTAATTTTGTCATGAACATTGATTTTAAACTGTTGCTGGAGCGAGAAAATGACTTATCAAACAGATCAGCCGTGGCTGGAAAAAGACATTTGCAGATTAACAGTCAGTGCTTGGAAGGACAAAGGACCATTGCCTGACACATACAAGCCATAATGGACTTTGATCACCAGGTATTGAGTGTAAGAGGAGCATTCCAGAGACTGCTATGGTGATACAATCCAGGACTGGTTAGACCAGCTGGTCACATGACTAACTGGCTGCTCCAGGGTCTTTTGAACTAGCCACAGAGAGTTTGAACTCAGTAATACTGTTTTTGCCTGGGCTGAGAAGATCTCTCCCGTCTGCTCCCATCTTTTTCTCACAACCCTCTGAATCCACTGAAGATATATGAACCCCAAGAGAGAAAAGTCTTCTACAGCGAACAAGGTTTAAGAAGAATACCGGGCCCCAATGAAAGGTAAGATCTACCAACAATCAAGGACCTTACAGTGAGCTCGAAGAACCGTAACAAAAGCTCTTCAGCTATTGCCTCAAACTTTTCCACTTTATTTTTCTCCTGCTCTTTTCTGTCTCTACTTGCATGTGTGTATCGCATATGCATGCTAGCGTGGGCGCGTCATGTATACATAGGCGCCAACCGAATTCAAGTTTAAGTTCAAGTTTACTAAATTTCAACTTTTCTTCTTTAAACCTAAGAAAACCTGTTTGTGCTGGTTTCTTTGCTTTACAATTGGAAAGCAGTGAACAAGGATTCACTGAGGGGGAGCTAAAAACACGGTGTGTTTAAAATTAAACACTATTACAGTAAGACCAGGTGAAGGCTGCGAGGCACCCCTAGACACCTTTCTCACCTGGTCGTAACAAGCATTATATAAAAGCAAGTCTCTTTTCATTTGATATTTGCTGCCCTGCATGTGCCCTGTATTAGTTCCTGTCGAGGACACTAGATGGTGCTTTGGCTAACAGCAAAATAAAACCCTTTAGTTAAAAATTGCTCAGTTCTTTACCTTGATTAAACAATTCAGGTTCACTGATTACAACCCTGCTTCCTCTTTTCATACAATATTTGATTGTGACTTGGTGTATATAGCCAAGGAACATAAGGATCATCAATGTTTTATGTGCATTCTCTGATTGTTTAGCTCTACTATTTTTTGACACTGCTGACAGGAAAATTAAGAAATTTGAAAGTACCTATATGCACATGTACCAGGGTAAATTATTTGCAATCCTATACAGTGTATAGGCAGCATGTTAGGCTTTCAACTTCACACACAGCATTCCTCTCATAGTTGATTTCCCAATGGTTGTTTTTGCCAGCAAAATGTGTACCTGACACTCTGGGGCCCTGGCTTGTATAGGTAAGTAATGTAACTCAGGACCAAAACTGGATTTTTCAATTTTCCATTCATAGAGAGCTGTTCATCCAGATTGTCACATCTTGCCTGGCCTGTTTTGTATCACATGCTAAAGCAGGCTTTTTGCAGTTTGCTTTTCATTGCTTTCAGAATGATTTTTATGGTTGAGCATTTTTGCTGTTGAACTTCTTACACATTTTTAAAGATTCAAGTTTGATCATTTTAATAGATAGCAATAATTCTAAACATGGAAATATGGAAAGATTTATGGCACAAAATGAGGCCAACTAGCCCATTGTGTCCATGCCGGCAGAGAATTCCACCTTTCAGCAATTGGCCTGTAGCCCTGTAGGTTATGACACCTCAAGTGATTATCCAAGTACTTTTTAAAAATATGATGAGGGTTTCTTCCTCTATCACTCTTTTCAGGCAGTGAGTTCCAGACCCCCACCAGCCACTGGGTGTAAAAAATTAATCCTCAACTCCTCTCTAATCCTTCTACCAAAAAAAACAACCCCAGCCAATCCAATCTTTCCTCATAGCTAAAATTATCCATTCCTGGCAACATTCTTGTAAAAATCTCTTCTATACCTGCTCTATCTCTAATCACTTTCTTCCTGTAGTGCGGTGACCAGGATTGCACGCAATACTGCAGCTGTGGTCGAACTACTGTTTTCTAAAGTTCTAGCATAACCTGTCTGCTCTTACATCAAGGCCTCGTTCAATAAAGGAAAGTATCCTATATGCCTTCTTGACCACCTTATTTACATGTCCTATGACTGACAGCATATCATCCCTCCTCACAGCTGTGATTGTTTCTTTGACCAATATTGCAAACCCCTTCCTTTTTTATCGCCCTCTCTAGCCATTGGAAAACCCTGTAACCACCAGGAATGTTGAGCTGCCAATCCTGCCCTTCTATAAGCCATGATTTAGTATTAGCTATGATCTCATAATTCCAAGTGTCTACCTGTTCTGTCAGCTCATTAACCTGATTCACTAGACTCCTTACATTGAGGTAAATAACATAATCAATGAACAATTCCTTAGTTGTCCATTTTCTGGCCTTTCTTTATCAAACTTTCCATACTCAATTACTAATTTTCTGCCTTTTATTCCCAACTTTTCTTCTTTTCCTTCTGAATCTACTCTCAGGTTCCCATACCCCTGTCAAGCTAGTATAAACCTCCCCCAACAGCACTAGCAAAACCCCTTGCGAGGATATTGGTCCTGGCCATGTTGGAGTGCAACCCGTTTCACTTGTACAGGTCCCACCTTTCCCAAAGCCGGTTCCAATGCCCCAGGAATCTGAAGCCCTCCCTCCTGCACCATCTCTCCAGCCATGCATTAACTGCTATTTCCATACTCACTGGGTGGCACTGGGAATAATCCAGAGATCTTTGAGATCCTACTTTTTAATTTCTTTCCTAGTTCCCTAAAATCTGCCTGCAGGATCTCATCCCACTTTCTACCTACGCCATTGGTACCAATATCAACCATGACCTCTGGCTGTTCCCACTTCCGCCTCAGAATGTTCTGCAGCCTCTCAGTTACGTCATTTATCCTGACACCAGAGAGGCAACGTACCATCCTGGAGTCCTGTCCGCAGCCTCAGAAACATCTGTCTGTTCCCCTACTATTGAATCTCCGATCACTACTGCTTTCCTGATCTTTCTCCTCCCCCTGCACAGCTGAACCACCCATGCTACCGTGGACTTGGTTCTGACTCTATTCCCCAAAGGAACCATCGCCGTCACCAATATACAGAGTGAAATAATGGTTTGAGAACAAGATGCACTCAGGAGACACCTGCACTGCCTGTTTGGTCCTGCTTGACTGGTGGTCACCTATTCCCTCTCTGCCTGCATACCCTTAAGTTGAAGCATGACCACCTCTATAAATATGCTATCCACATAGCTCTCAGCCTCAATGATGCACTGTAATGATGCTACCTGCTGCTCAAACTCTGAAATTCAGACTCAAGCTCCTCCAGCTGACGCCACTTCCTGCACATGTGGTTATCTCAGACACAAGCAGTTTCCTGGAGTTCCCACATGGAACAGGATGTGCATTCCACAGGACTGAGGTGCCCTGCCATGCCAATTGTTATGACCCAATGAGGAAGGTGTCTAGGGGTTCCTCTCAGCCTTCACCTGGTCTTACCATAACAGGGTTTAATTTTAAACACACCGTATTTTTAGCTCCCCCTTGGTGAATCCTTGTATCCTTGTTCACTACTTTCCAATTATAAGGCATAGAAACCAGCATAAACAGGTTTTCTTAGGTTTAAAGAAGGAAAGTTGAAATTTATTAAACTTAAACTCTAATTCGGTTGACGCCTATGGATACACAACACGCCCATGTTAGCATGCATACGTGATACACACATGCAAATAGAGACAAAAAAGGGCACCACAGTGACGCAGCAATTAGCATTGCAGCCTCACAGCTCCAGCGACCTGGCTTCGGTTCTGGGTACTGCCTGTGCGGAGTTTGCAAGTTCTCCCTGTGACCGTGTGGGTTTCTGCCAGGTGCTCTGGTTTCCTTCCACAGCCAAAGACTTGCCGGTTGGTAGGTAAATTGGACAGTATAAATTGCCCCTAGTGTAGGTAGGTGGTAGGAGAATTGAGGGGATGTGGTAGGGAACATGGGATTAATGTAGGATTAGTATAAATGGGTGGTTGTTGGCCAGCACAGACTCAGTGTGCCAAAGGGCCTGTTTCAGTGCTGTATCTCTCTATGACTCTAAAGGAGCAGAAGGAAAAATAAGGTGGAACAATTTTAGGCAATATCTGGAGAGTTTTTATTACGGTTCTTCGAGCTCACTGTAGAGTCCTTGATTGTCAGTAGATCTTGCTTGTCGTTGGGTCCCAGTATTCTTCTTAAACCTTGTTCGCTGTGGGAGACTTTTCTCTCTTGGGGTTCATATGTCTTCAGTGGATTCAGAGGCTTGTGAGAAAGAGATGAGAGCCAACAGGAGAGATCTTCTCAGTCCAGGAGCAAACAGACTTTCTGAGTTCAAACTCTCTGTGGCCAGTTCAAAAGAAAACTCTGGAACATCCAGTTAGTCATGTGACCAGCTGGTGTAACCAGTCTTGGCCCTTGTGGATTGTATCCTCCTTAGCAGGCCCTGGAATGTGCTTCCTCACCTTCGATGTCTATTTGTATGCAAATGTTTTTTTCCAGCCATGGCTGATCTATTTAACAAGTCATTTCCTCGTTCCGACAACAGTTAAAATCAATGTTCATGACAAAATTAATGTGCCTTATAAATGGCAGATGGGGACCTAGCATGATACCTCCACACCCAGTGGGATGAAATGCAATTTGAGAAAAGCACATTTCATTAAAATGGTTGAGAGAAAATATAAGATACAGAAAAAACGTGCATTTCTCTCATTCATTCACAAATCCTAAAACTTATTAAAACAGCCCCACCCCTCCCACCCTTTGGCATCCCAGTAAACATTTTGTTCTTTTTTGGGGAAGTTTCTCTTCCATTTGCCCGTTTCTATGGCTGCCTATGGTCTTTGTTCCTGCTGAGATAATTTTTGTTTTCAGGAGAGTCCGTAGTGGGTGGGTCTATCCTGAACTCTCAGTGTTTTGCTGAGTCATGCAAAGGCTTTTGTCTTTGGGGGATGGGTGGTTGTCTTTGGTTCTGACTGTGGGGGAGAATTCTTTGCTAATTTTCCCTTTGCCCCAGAGGACAGTCCTGCCTGCAGGTATTTGTGCAGACTCTACTGCACCCCACTGTGGCACTTTGACTAGGTGAGGCATCACCCTCACGATTTCTCTGCCCTTTAGAGGTCTTTCTTTGTCTCTGTAGGTTCCTGTAGATGTTGTTAACAACTCTGGTGGGGTGCTTCTAGTATCTGCATTTACATAGGAGGATGTGGGGTCTAACAATTCACATTTTTTGGGGTTGGCTGACCGGACAGTAGGAGTTTTCATCCAGAATTCCTCACGGACTTCCTTTAACCTGCCCTCTTGGTCAGTTTTTCCCCTTCTCTTTCTAACCTTTTGCCAGCCTTGTGCCTACCTGTCCCTTTTTGTTTTCAGCAAGGGTCCCTTACAGTTCACCAGCCCTCTGCTGGAGGGTCCTCCTAATACCAGTACAGGGCATGGGGTGCAGATTTCACTGTGGGTTAGGGTTTCCCCTCAACCTGGCATATGTGGCAACTCCTGCAGTACTCCACCACAACTTTGTGGAGTTTTGGCCAGTCAAACTGCTGTCTCATGCGGGCTTTGGTCTTTCATATATCAGCATGTACAGCCACTGTAGTCTCATGGGCCCTTCTTATTATTTCTGTCCGATACCTCTGCGGCACCACTAACTGATGAACTACTGTCCACTCCTTGCTCTCAGGTCTGTGAGGAGAACTCCATTTCCTCATCAGTACCCCATTCTTTAAATAATAGCAGTCAGGGACTCCCTCTGCTTCACTTTCAGATTGGGCAGCCTGTGCTAACTCTCACAATACTGGGTCAGCTCATTGAGTCTCAGCTAGGGAAAATCCATTTATTTCAATCCCTGGGTCTCCTACCTTTCTGAAGAAAGTCTCAGCCAGGCAGACCTTGTCATCTGCCTGCAGTGCCAAATCAGTCTCCTCTGGGGGAGCTGATTTGATTATGGCTTGATCCACTACACATTCAGGGAAACTGCAGGGATCTGTCTTCTGCTACTACCCTGTCTCTCTGATATCCTACAGTCTTTCTTTCACTACTCGGGGGTGGGGGAGCTACCACCTTCACCCCACCAGATCATTACCTAAGAGCAGGTCAAGCCCATCCTCAGGTGAATTAGGGACAACCCATACGGTCACTGGTCCCTAAACTAGGTTGCAATCCAGGTGCACCTGGTATACAGGTATAGGTATATACTGCCCTCCAATACCATTCACCACTGCATTCTCTGGGGGAAAGGTCAGGCCTTTTCCCAGTAAAAGGGATCTAGTGGCCTCTGTCTCCCTGAGAATTACTATGGTGTTACGACCAGGTGAAAAAGGTATCTAGGGGCCTGTTACTATCTTCACCTGGTCTTATTGTAACAGGGTTTAATTTTAAACACACTGTGTTTTGAGCTCCCCCTTTGTGAATCGTTGTTCATAACTTTCCAACTATAAGGCAACGAAATGAGCACAAACAGGCTTTTTATGGTTTAAAGAAGAAAGATGAAATTTATTAAACCTTAAACTTAAACTCTAATGCGGTTAACGTCTACAGATATACGACGCGCCCACGCTAGCATGCACACACAATACACACAGGCAAATATGACAGAAAAGAGCAGAAGAAAAGATAAGTAGAACAGTTTGAGGCAATATCTTGTTACAGTTTCTTGAACTCGCTGGAGTCCTTGATTGAAGATATGGTGTTGTGTTTTGGTAGGGCCCAGTATTCGTCTTAAACCTTGTTCATGTAGGTGACTGTTCTCTCTTTGCATTTATGTGTCTTCACAAGATTCAGTTCCATGGGAAAGAGATGGAGGCAGGCAGACAGGAGAGGAGTTGTTCTCAGTCCATGAGCACATGGCGTTTTCATTTCAAAATCTGCTTTTCCAGTTTAAAACTCTCTTAGTTGGCCAGCAGGTGGTCATATGAGCAACTGGTTTAACCAGGTCTCTTCTGTGTACTGGGGGGGCAGGGAATGGTTTCCTTTGTTTCCACATTGCCTGGCACTATGCAAATGTCTTTCTAGTCAAGGGCTAGTAATTTGAAATTTTTAATATTCATTTGGCAAAATAATGTGGACCTCAGTCTTGGCAGGTGGGGGGGGGGGGGGGTTTGCCTGACAATGGGTTGCTTGCCCCACTTGAGGGGTATGGGGTTACTATCCCCTCAGACACAAAACCCTGATAGCCTTCAGGAATCCTATTAAATTTGTCTGCACTTGCAGCCCCAAGCTTCCTGGGTCTCACTCTTACTGCAGTTAAAGCCACAGCTTGTTCTGCTGTGCTTTCCATCAGGTTCTCCTGCACTGAGTGGGTGTGCCCTGATTAACCCTACAGGTTTTCTCTTTAGTTTCCAGCAGTCAGCTTTTAAATGACCTGCTTTATCACAATGGAAGCACACAGGTCTCCAGGTCTCGCTCTTGCTCACAGCACCTTCCTTTTTAGCTAGTGGAGGGCCCCCTGTGTCTCCTGCTTTCCTTTCTCTCCCAGGACTGCTTGGGCTCCTATCACCTTCCCACCCTTTGTCCCTTTCGGATTTGTTGGAGTGACTAGGAAAGGTTCCCCCCAGGAAACCAACTTATAAATTAAAGCAAACTTATTGGCCAGAACGGTCACTTGCCAGGCTCTCTTGACCCGCTGCTCTTCTACATGGGTCTTTATGGAGAGTGAGAGAAAGTGTTTAAATTCCTCTAACAGAATTACTTCTCTGAGATTCTCACAGCTGAGCTGTACTGTAAGAGCTCTCAGCCACTGGTCGAAAGCCAGCTGCTTACTTCTTTCAAACTCCAGATAAGTTTGATTAACTTGCTTCTTGACAGTTCTAAACTTTTGATGATAGGCTTCGGGTTCTAATTCATATGCCCCGAGGACAGAATTTTTTTGTCAGTTCATAATTTGATGAACTCTCATCTGGCAATAGGGAATGAACCTCAAGGGCTTTTCCAGTTAGCTTGCTTTGTCGGAAAAGAGGTCAGGTCTCAGCTGGCCATTTTAGCTGCCGTGCCAGTTTCTCAAAGAACACAAAAAATTCTTCTACATCCTCATCATTGAATCTTGGAATTAGTTGAGCTAGCTTTAATATTTCTGTATCCAGCCTTGAATTACACTCCTCCATATTGGCCTTGCTTTCACTGGGATTACTCTGTCGCGCCCTAGTTAACTCAAGCCACTTCAGCTCTTTTTCTTCACATTCTTTCCGGAATGTTCTTTCTCTCTCTATCTCCTATCTCTCCTGTTCCTTCTCCTGCTTTTCTCCTCACATTCCTTCTGAAAGGCTGTTTCTTTCTTCCTCTCCTGCCTTTCTCTCTCTCTCTTTCCCTTTCCTCAAATTCAAGTTTTCTTTGTTTCTATTGTAACTTTGCTAGCCATACCCTGTCGGAGTCTGCTTCTAACCCTGTTTCTGCTTCTTCAGATTCAAGGGAGAAATGGTTGGCCACGAGCCGTAGGAGTTCAGACTTCCTAGCCTTGCCACATACAGTGATCCCACACTGCTCAGCCATTTTTCTCAACTTCTCCCTCGACAGTGCTTTTAACTTATCCCAGGTTACTTCACCCTGGCTTGGGGACTACTAGCTTCAGTCGCAAACATGTTAGTATTCAAGCACAGACAACCACAAGAAAACCTGTGTTGAAATCTTGCTTTTTTTTTGATGGGAACAATTTGGCTTCCTACTTCCAATTTATCTCATTTGTCTGTGGGTCAATTCTGGATGTTAGTCCCCAAATTTCTGTTGCGACCTGGTGAGGAAGATGTCTAGGGTTCCCTCTCAGCCTTCACCTGGTCTTACCGTAACAGGGTTTAATTTTAAACACACTGTGTTTGTAGCTCCCCCTTGGTGAATCCTTGTTCACTGCTTTCCAATGACAAGGCAAAGAATCCAGCACAAACAGGTTTTCTTAGCTTTAAAGAAAAAAAGTTGAAATTTTTAAAACTTAAACTTAAACTCTAATTCGGTTGAAGCCTATGGATACACGACGCGCCCACGCTAGCATGCATGCACGATACGCACATGCAAATAGAGATAGAAAAGAGCAGAAAGAAAATAAAGTGGAAAAGTTTGATGCAATATCTGAAGAGTTTTTGTTACGGTTCTTCAAGCTCACTGTAGAGTCCTTGATTGTCAGTAGATCTTGCTTTTCGTTGGGGCCAACTATTCTCCTTAAACCTTGTTCGCTGAGGGAGACTTTTCTCTCTTGGGGTTCATGTGTCTTCAGTGCATTCAGAGGCTTGTGAGAAAGAGATGAGAGCAGATAGGAGAGATGGTCTCAGTCCAGGAGCAAACAGACTTTCTGAGTTCAAACTCTCTCTGGCCAGTTCAAAAGAAAACCCTGGAACAGCCAGTTAGTCATGTGACCAGCTGGCCCTTGTGGATTATATCCTCCTTAGCAAACTCTGGAATGCGCTTCCTCACCTTCGATGTTTGTTATTATGTAAATGTTTTTTTCCAGCCACGGCTGATCTGTTGAACAAGTAATTTCCTCGCTCCAAAAACAGTTAAAAATCAATGTTCATGACAAAATTAATGTGCCTTATTCTTGGCAGGTGACACAATTGCCTGGCATGACACAATTCTGCCAACCAATTCTGCAACTCAAACTTGCCTGTGTTCCTGATTGTCACCTTTGCTATGCCAATTGCAAGCAAGCAGGACTGGAGGTTGTTAATCTTGGAGGATTCCAGTTGCGCTATATGACCTGGAATAAGAGGATTAGTTTATGAGACTGCGCTATCTGCAGGTGCAAAGGTACCTGACAGGTACAATCATTCTTGCCAACATACAGATCCTGTCAGTCAAACTCAGGATGTCCAGTTTTCATTGCCTCCTCTTCAGCAATAATACAGTGAATGGGCAATGTCACATGCTTTAGACTGATCTACAGGCCATCTCCAGGAGTGCATCAGCAACATTCCACTTCCATTCTGCACGAAGGGTACAGGAGCTACCTTCTGGCATAGTCGGCTTGCCAAACACCCACCTGGAATATATGGCCCCTGCCATATGCTAATAAGGGGCCTAACCTTTGTTTCAGGACCCCTGCAGGAAATTGGGAAGCTCTGAGTAGCGTAGGCATGGGATCTGCTCTGCCCAGGCTTCCACAGTGATTGCTGCCATCTAACCAGTGGCTACTATCAAAAAAGTATAAAGTATGTATCAATAAAACATACTATGCCAAATGAGGATTTTTAATTTCTCAGTTGGAAACAAACCTTAAACTTTTAAAAAGGAAAGCTGGGATCCACAGTTAACTTTTAAAAAGCTGGCAGCCAAGATGGCCACCACACTTTGCATTTAAATATCTCACATTCCAGGACATTGAATTGGAGACACATGTCTAACAAGAATCCCATCCAGGACAATGGTTTGACTAACTGAGTAGATTATCCTATATCACCCTCATTAGCAGGACATTCAAAGCCATCTTGAAGCATTCATGAGTAGAGACATCTCTCCAGGGGATGAACACTGACAATACCACCTGAGAGAGATTTAGATTTTAGATTTAGAGATACAGCACTGAAACAGGCCCTTCGGCCCACCGAGTCTGTGCCGACCATTAACCACCCATTTATACTAATCCTACACTAATCCCATATTCCTACCATATCCTCACCTGTCCCTATATTCCCCGACCACCTACCTATACTAGTGACAATTTATAATGGCCAATTCACCTATCAACCTGCAAGTCTTTTTGGCTGTGGGAGGAAACCGGAGCACCCGGAGGAAACCCACGCAGACACAGGGAGAACTTGCAAACTCCACACAGGCAGTGCCCAGAATTGAACCCGGGTCGCTGGAGCTGTGAGGCTGCGGTGCTAACCACTGCGCCACTGTGCCGCAGTGGGTTTTAGACTTTGGACCTCATTAAACACAAAGGAGATTGTGAGAACCATGTGACAGTCTCCCCAGGTTGTGTAAAACTGGGAGTTTTTGTTACATACAGTACACAAGCTTTAATTGCTAACTAGACAAGACCCCAGTGGGGCTGTCTCTCTCTCTCTCTCTCTATCTTTTTCCAGCTATACTGTATGTTTTTTTAAAACCTGTCTGCAACTGCGAACATCCAAGTCTACCATTGCGACAGACAAAGACCCCAGGGAGGAAAGCCACCTACCACTCTGTCTCCAAGAAAAAACATGAAACAGGTAGGCCAGCCACAAAGTACATTTCTACCAGCCAAAGACTTCAAGATCACAATTCAGCTGGAAGTCAATGAAATTAACTAACCCCACAGACTGTGTATTATTTTTTACTGTTCTGGACTCTGATCCAAACTAGACTATTTTTTATCATTCTGTACTCTATTTGTGTGTGTGACTCTCATGTGCGTGTGTAAGTGAAAGTGTAGCCTAGTTTTATTATTTTATTTAGATCAGGTTTAGATTTTTAAGTATAATCAACTCACCGCTTTTTTAAACTCAAGAGAACCTGTCTGATTGATTCTTTTATGATCACAACAAAGGTAAACGGTAAGCACACACTGAAGTGGCAAGCACAGCCACTGTTTAAAAAGGAATAAACCCTGTTGCGATCAAACAAAGGGGGAGGACAAGAGGGGAGCCTTGCAACCCCTCCCCACCTGATCATAACATATGTTTTTTTTTTTACTTTCCTGCGGAGCTGGGAGGAACTTTTCCAGGCTCCACAACAATCCTGAGGGCTGCAGCCAGCTCTGAATTACCCCCTCATGTTCAACTGAACACCACCCACCCACCCCCAACCCATCACCTCCCAAAACTTAATGAGAGCTGCTGCCAGCTCTCAATCACCCCTTCTTGTCCTCCTCTGTCCCCTCTCCCCACCCCTACCTACCAGCGCATATACAAGGGCTGCTGCTGATGAGGCAGAGAGCTCAAATTGGATTTTAAATTGGGCAATCTGCCTCTGGAGATGCAACAGATGCTGGCAACCTGCACCTATTATGACAATGACAGCCGAGGCCTAATTTCTGATGCACCTCAGGCATCCCGGTTCGTTTAACCCTGGAAATGTACCTCCAGTTATGTGGCTGGAAATGGAGTTGTAACACATTTCTTCTCCCTTATGTTTAATGTTCAACCTGTTTTGTGCTCATTGAGGTGAAGTACATTAGCACAACAGACGGAATAGTTTTCCTTTCTTCTTCAAATGGATTTGAAGTATCATTGACCCACAAGATAAGTAAGACTGGTACCAATGAATATGTCCACTGTTCATTCCCACTATTCTGCCAGCAGTTTTCAGTCCCTATCGAAGAAGATCTATGCAAAGCAATTCTTAAATTGATGCTGCATTGCTCAGAACAATAACCCACTTTATTCTGATGAAAGGTCACCGACCTGAAACATTAACTCTGCTTCTCTCTCCACAGATGCTGCCAGACCTACTGAGTTTTCCCAGCACTTTCTGTTTTTAACCCACTTTATTTATTTCCATAACTTACAGTAACAGACTAAGGATGAAAGATGACAATTTTCATTGTTGAATTCTCTAGTATTTCCGATGGTAGTGGCTGTATACATGTGTCTATGCATACCTCTATTCTAAATGGACATGCCCATTTTAACATCTCGAATACTGTGTGCAGTTTTGGTCACATCTCGAATACTGTGTGCAGTTTTGGTCTCCTTATTTAAGAAAGGATGTGAATGCATTGGAGGCAGTTCAGAGGAGGTTTACTAGATTGATACCTGGAATAAGCGGGATGTCTTATGAGGAAAGGTTGGACAGACTGGGCTTGTTTTCACTAGACTTTAGAAGAGTGAGGGGAGACTTGATTGAAGTATATAAGATCCTGAACGATCTTGACAAAGTGGATGTGGAAAGGATGTTTCCTCTTGTGGGTGAGTCCAGAACTAAGGGGCACTGTTTTAAAATTAGGGGTCGCCCTTTTAGGACAGAGATGAGGAGAAATTCTTTCTCTCCGCGGATTGTGCGACTTTGGAACTCTTTGCCTCAGAAGGTGGTGGAGGCAGGGTTATTGAATAATTTTAAGGCAGGTAAGATAGATTCTTGTTAGGCAAGGGAAACAAAGGTTATCAGGGGTAGATGGGAGTGTGGAATTCGAGACACAAACAGATCATCCATGATCTTATTGAATGGCAGAGCAGGCTCGAGGGGCCGAATGGCCTACTTCTGCTCCTAATTTGTATGTCTACTCAGTTTCAAAGTGATGCTTGATTATAGAAATGTCAATGGGGATATGTGTACCAATTAGCCTGGCTCCAGGTATATCTCTTTCATCCTTAAATTGTGAGTTAGCCAAGATATTACAGCAAGGATCAGTAATTGGTGATGACTGTGAGCCAAAAGCTGTGCTGCAAATATGTGGTCGATATATTTAATGCTATTCTCTCATGCTCAGGTGACCTAGAGTATGATCTGAAACAGTAATCTTAACTCCAATGCCAAATTCCCAAACGTGAGCACAAGAGAGAGGTACAAAAAGGCATATATGTGAAATAATAACAGAAAATGCTGTAAAACACTAGGCAGGTCAGGCAACATCTGGTGGAGAGAGAAACAGAGTTAACATTTTGATTGATGCATATTTTGTTCAAATTCAGATATCCAGGCAATGAAGGATCAAACACAGAAAGCTAGCCTATATACTTATAAGCTTTTATTTATAGAGACACACATTGCATACTGTGACCCTCCTATTTCAGTCTGCTCCTATTGATATGAGCTCAGGTGAGTCCCCAATTAATACCCACCACCTGAATATAATTAAACACCCAACTTATATACAGTGAACATATATGTACACAGGATAGGAATAGAGATAATGATTAAATGCATATTCAACAATGAGCAAATATATTCCTACTTTATTCTCTCTTTCATTCTGCACAGTACAGCAACACTACATAGCATTACTTAAGACCTGTCACAGGAGAGCAATCACAACTATCTGGTGATGAGAATGAACGAAGGAATCAATCAGTACAAAATCATGTGGTTACAAAGGACATCTGTGATGTCATCATACATAATTGCTTCCATTAAGGACTATTGATCAAATTGGTCACATGTTGATAGGCGGTGAATTGCAACGAAAAACGGTGCTGGGCACAGTATACCGAGAATTAAGGATAGCAGTTCACTCATTTCTGTAACCTTTTATTTAATTGACATAAAACTGGAGGCTGTTGACATAACAGGATTTATTTTTGTCAAAAACCCAAAGGCAGCATAATGTAAAATGTGCAGGGAAAATTGAAAAGCAAATAACTGCTAATTTCTGAGCTGAAAAACAAAGTAGTTGACCTGCCACAAATAGATAAACTCCCTTTATCATAGATCTGAAAAATAAACTCTATATACGTTAAATAAATAGAATTTCTTTTTGCATCAGGCAAAATTTCTTACCAATTAAGAAGCAAACAAAATGCAAAATTAGTGACGTCATCAGCTTCCTATGTTGTTTTATGATTGGTAAATTATGTAGTGACAAGCCCCAAAACGGTGCAATGAAGTAGAGTTACAAAAAGGTCCAACTTATTGCTGGTTTAATAAATCCCTCAGTTTCTATAGCCACGTTTTATAAGATGCCTTTTTTAATCAAGACAAGGTGAAAAGGTCAAATGTCTTCGGAGCATCCAGTCGTTATGCTACTTCATTAGAAAAGCCCAAGAGAAGCAAACTACTGTGGAACCATCCACTCAGCAACTGAAAGCGCTTTTGGACCTCCTTCTCTTCTTTCCTTCCTCCAGCTCTGCTCCTGTACAAAAAAATGTTTCATCACCCTTCCAGTCAGGCTCAAAAGATTCATAGCTTTTCCTGTCAAATGTTATTCTTTCAGTACTAATGAATCAAACCATAATGGAATATTTTCTACCTGTAATTATTCTCAGGCCAAGGTCAATAAGGTGGCTTAAAGTTACAGTTAAAAGACAATGACAATCCCAGCTACTGATCAATCAAATGTGCACTGTCATTTTCAGTGGGGTGGAAACAGGACTTTGATAATTGTCATCTAACCAAACTATACAAAGGCAGCAGCTTCAAAGGGTGGAGGAAGGTCAGTCGAGTTTAAACACCAATCTCAGAAAAGCTTAATCAGGCAAACTGAATAACCCCATCAGAGACAGGGCTAATGTAAAAAATAATTGCCTGAAGTAGATTGCCTTATTACAGCATAATAAGCCATCACACACTGTAGAATTGGTCCAGGGAATTAATACCATCCTACTGTCTATACAGCTCATTCCAGAAGCCGAGCATATCATGCCCTTGGCATATCCAAAAGTGATTCACAGCTACTGGAATACTTTTGTGAAGTGGAATCACTGTTGTAATGTAGTATACACTGCAGTCAATTTGTGCACAGCAAGGTCCCACATGCAGCAATGTGATAATGACCAGATAATCTGCTTTAATGATGTTGGTTGAGGGATAAATATTGACTAGGACTTCTCAGAGATCACCCCTGTTCATCTTTGAAATAGTGCCTTGGGTTCTTTTATGTTTACCCTGAGAGGAACAATGGGGCATGGGTTATAATGTTTCATCTGAAAGACAACATCTCCGACAGTACAGCATGCTCTCGGTACTGTCCTGCTGTTTTAAAACAATGTCTTGTGTTTCAACTGTTACTATGACTGTAATGCTGCAAGAAAAAATTGGGTAAAAGCACAAAGATTAGAGAGAGAGAGGCAGGTAACTTTAAAGAAATTTACAGAATGACAAAAGCTGCTGGTGCCTACAAATTGGAAAATCTTTTTAGAAGAAAAGAAACAAGGCCAGAGCCTGATCATAATTAGCCTTTCAAAACCCAATGGTTTCAAAAAGCTAGGCTTGGAGTCTCTCGTGCAAAGTTAGGGCCACTAAGGATTTATTTTAATTCTGGCCGGCCCACTTCTTCAGTGTCCTTATCACAATTGTGACAAGAGCACTTTTTAAGTGCTCCAGTTGCATTATGGGTTTTGACCTCCTTAAAGTACATATTGAGCCCTTTATGAGCATTATGTACAGTTCTGCAAGGCTTCTGACTGCCAGCAGCTCTCTGAATGCACATTATGGGGGTGCAGAGCACATTATGGGGGTGCAGAGTGCATGAAGTGCATGGTAGGTCTCAGGCCTCTGCACCTGATAATACATGGCACCAGCACTATCAAGATAGTGTTTAAAACAGATTGATAATTTGTGAGAAGAATCATCATCCAGAGCACCAAACTTTTCAAATATTATACTAAAATAATTAGAAAAACTAGCTCCCAGAATTTGTTTCTCAATGCACAGAAAATATTATGTTGCGCCTCTTTATGTGGGAGCAGTCAAGGGTTAAAGGAACATCACATTGTTTGCATTCAGTGTTCTCTGCACCAGCATTTTTCTCGCCCAGTGGTTGACTGGGACAATTTGTTGTGTGGTGTGGTACTGAGCTGCAAGGCTGAGTGAGAGTCTCAGTTCAATACATGGTCAGTGCTGTGTTAGCTGATATCTGTCAGGGCAGCAGCATGTGTGTCCTAATATTGGCCTTTATATTTTGAGATACAGAGGATGAATTGGCAAGAGTTAAAAATAAGACTTGCATTTATATAGCACTTTTCATCACCACCAGACATCTCAAAGCACTTTCCAGCCAATGAAGTACTTTTCCAATGTAGTCACTGTTGTCATGTCGGAAACAGAACAGCCAATTTGCACACAGTGAACTCCCGCAAACAGCAATGTGATAATGACCATATAATCTATTTCTGTGATGTTGATTGAGGGATAAATATTAGCCAGGACACCAGGGATAAGGTGATGAGTTTTTTATGTTGTCTGATGCAACATAAATGAGATTCGTGGAGTCCAATTCGTTGAAGATCTCAAACTGGTTTATTAACAGCTAAACTATTAAATATAGTAAAGAGCAAACTATTTACAGAACCTTTGTTTGGGTGTTACAGTTGCAGGGTGACTAAGGCTTTTAATCACATGACTACATCCTGGTACTTAGCTCATTAACATACTGAGATCTTAAAGGCAATCATACAACAGATAACTCCCTTGCTGTTCTTCAAGATATGGCTATGGCTTCTTTTACATCCACCTGAGAGGACTGACAAGGTCTCAGTTAAATATCACATCTGAAAGACAGCATCTCTGACCGTGCAGTTCTCCCTCAGTACTGTATTGGAGTGTCAGCCTTGATTTTTATCCGACAAGGCCTAGAGTGGCACTCGAGCCCACAACCTTTTGACTCAGAGGTGAGACTGCCACCAACTGAGCCACAGCTGATATGTAATGTCCCTGCTTCTAATTGCTAGCCAGTGACTTCAACAGGAAAATAGATTTCTGTGTGCACTGGGGAACAAAATCAGTCTCAGCTTCGATACTGAATAGCTTGCTAATGTGCAAAATTTTCACCTGAAAGGTGACCATGACAACAGAGGATTACTGATACCCATGGAACTATACCCCAATGTATATGAGCAGGTTTGGGAGAGAAGTGGAGATAATTGGAGAACCTCTATTATTATGTATCTACACTGTTATAGAAAAAAATCTGAAAAAACTTACTGTTCATCGGTATTCAGATTTAAGTAGCAACTTATCTCTTAATCAAGCATGCATTGCAGTGTTTATAGAAAGCAATATGTAATACAAGACAGTGATATGGCTGATTACTTTAATATAGAATGTATTCTAATTTTATGCATTTTAAAAATATACTGGATATATTCATTGCTTTTATGATTGTAGTTTAATTAGCACACTTAAAAAATCTGAGGAAATGCAGCTTCTAAATCAGCCTGTTTTCCTTGTCATAATAAAGGATTCATTGATCCACACTAAGTTCTTTGGTAATCTTGTGGTGTTATTCAGCTGAGTCCCTGCAAATCTGAGCAATATTCTCATTCATGCTTGCACTGGACACAACTCCCAGAGAATCAGAATTTCACAAACTCCTGAGCCGAAACTGAGGCCAAATTTATCCAACTGTTTATCCCCAATAAATACAGTGTGTCGCACTGTTCTTTTACATCTGAAACTTCAATTAAAACCTACATCAGGCGTCTGCTTTCCGAAGCTCATAAGCGTTGTAATTCAAATGAGTTTGGCTGTCCTCTCTCCAGCTCTCAGTAAATTTGGGCAGCAAAAACAAGGTTGTTGTTTGTAGGGTGATTATCTTTATTCTGCTGCTCCAGTCAACATTAGGTCAATGAATCTGGTGAAGAGAATTGCAGCAATTACTTCTCACATATCTTTCTTTTTCTAAAACCACGTGATGCTTTTAACATCAAGAAAAATCAGTAAATGATCCACAAGCAATTTATCAGGGAAAGAAAATGAAAAAAGACACGAACACAGCCTGTGAGGAGCATGTGGATTGTTGTTGTATCCCACAGCTGTTTGGTATTACTCTCCAAAGAACAATGGGGATTTGGGAAAGCCTGAAGGAACAGAGCAAGGTATTCCGCTCCTGTAGGTAGCAGCTGAGGATCGTCAGGGAACAACTTCACGTTGCCAGATGATGCAACCAGGAGCAGGCAGCAGCCAGTAGATTAATCACCAAAGCCAGTCTGAGGGATGGAGGATGTCTGCTTTGCTCGTGTCCAAATAAACCAGTAATGAATCCCATCTGGCATGAAGCAGCGCAGTGAAAAATCTATTTCAGCTGCAATCTGCCAGCTTTTTTTTCCCACATGAGCTGAGTGGGAGCTTTGTTGCTGCAGCGACAGTAATACTGACAGTAATCTCATGTCAGTGTAGCAAATGCATTATGTGCTTGTGGAAAAAGAAGCAGTCAGAATAATCAGGAACGGAGCTAAGAGTAGTGATCGCAGTAGATTAAATGATCAAACCTTGCCATCTGGCTAGGTCAACTGGAGTTCTCTGGGTCAAACATTTATTAAAAGAAATCAGAGGAGCTGAAATACTGGTTAGTATAGCACTCACCCCTGCAGTAATGGCAAAGTGAAACGTACATGTTCTTGCTGTTGTTAGGATGCCTAATAAGCCAGCATTGAATGAGAAAGGAAAAGCAATAAGATTTCTTGTACTTGAAAATAAATTTAAATTTAAAAATTCCATCTTGCTGGGTGACTGTCTCCTTCATTCTGTATCTAAGCAATTGCTGATTAATTGAAATATTAACACTTCCAAGTACATTAGAGGAAATCAATTGTTTTATAGATCCAAATTTAATGGCTGTTATTTAAAAGATTTTACTGACATGCATTTATAGCTCGGCTGTGTCATCCATTTTTATTATGGTGCCCTCCTTCTGGGAAGGGGGAATGCAATGCTTGTCATTGCCATTTGTTTCAGCCTGAACAAAGAAGACACTTAAGGGAACATCTCAAAATGCTTATACTCAGAAGAATATGTCAACACTCCCGAAGTAATTTTCCAAGTATATATAAGGAGCACATAACAGAAAACCATGAGCAACACACGGCCTGCAGCTGAAGTTTGTACCACCAGTGTACACTTTATCTCCTAGACCAAGACAAATAGGACTTTAGTTTCGAAAATATGGTAATATTTTTTATAGTGGCTCACATGCCTGCTCAAAACAACCTATTTGTGGTGCATCTTTTGAGTTCTTCAGACTCCTTAGCCTGGCTTTAGGCCTGGACAGGAGCTCTGTGTGGGGGAGAGGGGTGCTGTTGTGAGGTCAGGAAACCCAGAGGAACCTGTTTCCCAAAGGTCCTGAAGAATCTAACTGCAGGGCTCCATGAAGCAGGCAGCCTGATTGACAGGCTGGAGGCCTTTTGTGTGGGAAGCCTGCTTCACAGAGCTGAAACCTACCAGAGCAGATTAGGTGTGGCTGTGAGAGAGACCATAGTGGGGAAGGGGAGGGACAGTTCTGGATAGCAGGGGAGCGGGATCCGGATTGCAGGAGAGGGTCTCATGGTGGTCTGGGGGTCCTAATCATGGATGGGGGCCACATGGTTGTCCAGGAGATCCCAATCGCAGGGGGAGAGCCGGATGATGATCCGAGAGGGTCTGACGGTGGTTGGGGCGGAGGGGCGGGTTGTGGGGGCAGCAGACAGATTGCAGGATGAGGTGGGAGGTGTTGTTTATTGGGTAGCTTGCTGGGCCTACAGGTAGAACCCCTACTCTTCCTGATCCACAAGCAGTACTGTAGGACACTTAGCTTATGGTTTCAGGCCATCTCATCTTGTTTAAGCTGCCGAGTATCCTGAGGCCCAGATAATACAGCCACTTGTAGTTAAAAGTAGAATGACTGTTAAATTGAAGGCACATAGCCTAACTGTAACTTTCTGCAAGCATGTTGGTTGACTGTCCCTTGTCCTATCTTTGTCAAAACCAGAAGTAGATGGGTTCGAGGTGATTTCAGTTCCAGTTCCAATTTCTTTGTATTTTAATCCCTAGCATGACTCCAATCCACCCGTTTTTGGGAGACAAGATTCAGCCCAATGATACTAAAAATAGGAGTGTTCATTGTACACTCATTTGCATTGAGATTTCACCTGACACCTTTCTGTTTGTTAACCCATACTGTCAAAGCCTCTTTGGATTGTTATATATTGGCCAGCAAAATTGGACACCCCACCCAGTTTGGTGTCATCTTCAAACTGAGATAACTTGGACAATGTTTTGTTCCCTGTCATTTATAAAAAGTACAAATAAAAGCAACCTAACATTGACCTTTTAATATTCAACTATTAGTCAGCCTCCTTCCTTCTATGCTTCACAGCAACATGCTTTGAGTAAGCATGAGACACTTGATGGTGAAGTCTATAGAACAGATCGAATCATATACAGCTTAGGTGAGAAATCTATACCATACATAAAGACTGTCTTTTGGTTTCTAGCTCTATCCTGTGAACCGTCCAAAGAACTTTTGAAAACCGCACTCCTTTATACACCTTAATTTGTCTCCATCAAAAGTACATGTCACAGATAAGACCGCATGATGTATCTGTTCCTGAATCCTTTGAACACAGTCTATTCATGTAAACAAGGTGTAATTGTTCATTTCAAAGATATTTCTCTCAAACAGGACTGACTAAACTGTTTTCAAATAATACTCAAACACTAAAAGCAGTAGGTAAACCACACCTTTCACTTCATGGCACTTTGAGGCCATCTTGTTTATCTTGAAAAGCCAATTGGTCCAAGATACAAAGAAGTTTGATTATTAACCCTTAAAT